>NC_072478.1:106564983-106864983 GCF_027574615.1 Eptesicus fuscus | reverse complement strand
CTGCCGCGGGCCCTGGGAGGCGAGTCCGGCCGTGCGGAGCCCGAGGGGAGGCCTGGGCCCCGGAACGCGGGCGGGAGCCGGTGCGGAGCCAGCACGGGCGGTGCCCTGAGCGGAGTGCGGGGGACGCCTCTCCCTGCAGTTCCCTCTCTGCGGGGCCTGCCGCTCTGCAGCCGGACCCCTGGCGTCCTCTGGCGCTTTGTGGCTGAGCCCCGCCCGCCCCGGCACGCTGACTGGTGCTCTCAGTGGGTGGTTTTCCTGTCTCGTGGTCACTGTCACCTACATGATGGCATAGACGCCCGGGAATGCAAGCACCAGCGCTCACCCGTTCGGAGGCGCTGAATAAAGCCGCGTGGAGGCTTAAGCAAACGCAGAGTGAGTCCCCGTGGAGGACACGCCGGCAGTGTCATGTTTGCCATGGGCTGACGCAGGAGGGAGCACCTGGCAGCCTGACGACACGGAGCTCCAGTGGGCCCCGGTGTAGGTGCGGGACGGTGGGCGCCGGTGTAGGTGCGGGACGGTGGGTGCCGGTGTAGGTGTGGGGCGGTGGGCGCCGGTGCAGGTGCGGGACGGTGGGCCCCGGTGTAGGTGCGGGACGGTGGGCGCCGGTGTAGGTGTGGGACGGTGGGCGCCGGTGTAGGTGTGGGACGGTGGGTGCCGGTGTAGGTGTGGGGCGGTGGGTGCCGGTGTAGATGTGGGACGGTGGGTGCCGGTGTAGGTGTGGGGCGGTGGGTGCCGGTGTAGGTGTGGGACGGTTGGCGCCGGTGTAGATGTGGGACGGTGGGTGTGTGTGCTTTGCCAGCGGGCGGGGGACAGCGGCTGTCAGATTGTGGTTGTGTGGACACAGGAGCATCGTAAACATCTGTGAATTATAAGAACACACGTTTGCATTTTGTCAGGAGGGAGCTGCCATATTCTTTGGAGCTTACTTAGATACAATAAAATGGAACTTTCTAGAATGTTAAGGAAAGATAGGAAAGATTTTTCTAAAACTTTACACTGTAAGTTTTTACGTTACACAGTTCCTATATAAAGCATTTCCCCAAGTCCTCTCTCAGTGTTAGTTGTTTCTATTCACATAGTTCTTTTTTGTTCAATGCTAATAATTATACTTTCACTAGAGGCCCGGTGCATGAAAATTCATGCACTGGAGGGGGCGTCCCTCAGCCCGGCCTGCCCCCTCTCACAGTCCAGGAGCCCTCAGGGGCAGGAGGCGACCCAGCGATCAGAGGAAGGCAATGCCCCATCACTCCTCTGCTGCTGCCACTGCCGGCAGCGCAAGCCTCGGCCGACCCTGGTTACCTGAGCCTTGGGCAGCCCTGGGCAGCTGGGCAGCCGACGTCCGAGGCTTGCCTGCACCTAGGTGGCTGGGGGGCTGAGGGCGGGTCCGGCCGCACTGTGCACCTGCTGCTCCCCACCCCGTCCCCCCGGGCTGGGCTGAAAGGACTGTGGGACTCCGGAGGGGCTGAGGGGACTGGGCACCACCATCTTTGTGACAGCGTGATGGTCAATTTGCATATTCCCTCTTTATTAGATAGGATGAGCAGCTCATTTTTCTGCTTCCTCCGTGTGCTGCGTTCAGAGACTAGAGGCAAAGGCTCAGCCCCTGCCGTGTGTCTTCTGTGTGTAACTGGGCGCTGACCTGTCCAGGAATGCTCTCAGTGAAGTGGATGAGGTGGCAGCGAGGACAGGAACCTCCCTCAGGGGTTCCCGAGCCGTTGCAGGAAGAGGTTCAGGGCAGCCCGTGGGGGGCTCAGGTCAGGTCTACTCGCTGGGCGTGGGATGGTGATGGGGTAGTGCTGGTCAGCGTGGCTCAGGGGCCATCCTGCTGGCGTGGAGAAGGGCTTATCTTTGCTGGGAGTCACACGGGGGTCGCGGGAGCCGGCCGCGCCCCAGAAGAGTGGCCCTGGACACAGAGGCTCGCGTTCCCGCCGTGGCCTGCACCGGGCGTGGCTCACCCGGAGCGCCGCACTTTCCTCCTGATTAAGGGAACAGGCTCAGGCAGGTCCGTGCTGAGCGTGAGAGGTTGACAGGGTCCTCGAGCAGGCGGCGTGTGACTGCGAATCGCTATCAGGCAGCGTGGCGGGTCTTTAACGGCCTTTGAACGTATCGCCGCGTCTCCAAACAGGCTGCGTGTGTCAGCTCCAGTTGCCAAGCCGATGCCTGGAAGAACATTAACAGGATGACATGAAAACAGCTCCCGCGTCGGGAAGCCGCCCCCGTGCGCGATCGCGCCTATAAATTCTCCTCGTGCGACGCTCCCAGAGATTATCTCGGGAGGTGTTTTCATGACTGATGTGTCGGAGCTACAAGTGGTAGACGCTCCTCTGGGCTTTCAGCAGATCCGCGTGGTCTCCAGAGCTGGGGGCCCGGTGTCCCTGAGCGACGAGGGGCTGCGAGGAGTCCAGGCCTCCCGCGGCTCCGCCCTTGGGTCGTGTGGCTGATCTCGGCGTCCCCTCTAGCTCCTGGGTTCCACAGGCTGCGTCTCCTCTTGAGCCTCGTGTCCTGACGAGCAACAAAGTCGTCGGTGCTCAGTTAGGAAAAGAGGGAACGGAGGGACGAGCCAGCCCGGGCCACGGGCTGTGTGGTCTGCGAAGGCCTGTGGGCTCACGGCCCTCCACGCGTGAGGTTTGATGGCAGTTCCATCCCGTTCACACAGCCGCTCGGGACAGCTGGCTGGCTCTTTGGAATGCCCACCAGGACCCCCGGGGACACCTGTTCCGGCGTCCCGCCTCTGAGGTGCAGCTCAGGGTCTCCGAGGGAGGGGACCAGGAGTTGACCTGAGATGTTTCGGGTGGCACTGCCCTGGGAATCCACATGGGGAACCGCTGGCCAGGCCCCCACAGAATCCTGCTGATGTTGGCTGTCGCTGTTTTCACTTCATTTGTCTTGTCAGGCACGCCCCGCTCCGAGCAGAGCCTGCTGCAGGTTGGTGCTCCGCGGGGAATGGAGGGAGGGACCTGGGTGCTGTGACCTGCTCAGGAACAGCGTCCACACGGGCCCGGCCAGCTCAAACAGGACTTAACTCTGTCTTCTCGCAAATTGGCGTCGGAAATCCGTCTATCCTCAGGAATAAAGGCCGTGAAATCTGTATTCAGAGTTTGACTCACGTATAGATTTTTGTTAAAAACGAGAGTCCAATAGGGAACATTTTTAGCATTTGTCTGTAATGGAGTTGCTCCTTAAGTTTAAGTCAGTAATTCAGGTGGAGGGCTCAGCATTTCAGTGGGAAATATTCCCTGAGACTAGTTACCGTTTGCAGCTTAAATAATGATCCCTTGCAATATTGATCCGGTGAAAGACCATTAATTAAACCCCAGTTCTTTTCCAGTTGGAGGCAGAGAGTGTAAATTTCCCGGCTGGAGGCGGATCGCGTGTGAGATGCATGGACATCGGCTGCCGTGTGGCTGACGTGTCCCTAAGCCACTGAGTCGTCTACTGCGTGGTTTTCGAGTGGACAGCCGCCCTCTTCCAAACAAGTTACATTGTCGACAGGATCAGCTGCTTTGGGGCAGGAGCCTCCGTTCCCCGTGGTCTGTGTTGTCCAAGCTCAGCGCAGGCAAGCTCTTGGCCACGTAAGGGCGTAAGCGGTGTGCCGCGTCGCGTGTCCCTCGCAGTCCTCCGTGTGTGTGTGGCTGTCCAGACCCCTGTGGTGGCATGAAGCCCACCGGGGCTGGGACACCATGGAGGGTTTGTGTTTGGACTGTGGAGGTGTCTTCAGAATCAGGGGCAGGCGCCCTGGGTGTCCTGAGCGGGAAGACCCCTCCTTTCCTCCCCTCTTTGTACCTCTCTCTAAGCTTGCTTCATCTATTTCTTTCCCTGCATATCAGCTTCCATTTCTTCCTCATTTAAAAAAAAATTTTTTTTTTCTAATAAGTTTGTTGATTTCAGAGAGGAAGGGAGAGGGAGAGAGAGAGAGGAAAATCAATGATGAGAGAGAATCATTGATCGGCTGCCTCCTACACACCCCACACTGGGGATGGAGCCCACAACCCGGGCCTGTGCCCTGACCTGGAATCAAACCGTGACCTCCTGGTTCGTGGGTGGACACTCAACCCCTGAGCCGCTCTGGCTGGGCCCATTTTTTTAATTTTTAATTGTGGTAAAATACCCATAACCTAAAGTTTACCGTCTTGACCGTCAGTAAGTGCACAGCTCAGCAGTGTTGCGTACGTTCACATTGCTGTGTGACCCATCTCCAGAACTTTCCATCTTGCGAAACGGAAATTCAGTCCCCGTTAAACAACGACCTGTTCCCCTCCCTCACCCCCTGGCGCCACCTTCTGCTTCCTGTGTTCTGAGTGTGACACCTCTGGATCCGTCCCAGCAGTGGGGTCGCACAGTGTTTGTCTTTCTGTGGCGGGCTTATCCCACTCGCCGTCACAGGGGTCCATCCGAGCGGTGGCATGTGTCAGAATGGCCTCCCTCTTAAGGATGAACTACACCCCTTATGTGTAGACACCGCATTTTGCTTATCCAGCCATGCGTTGAGGGACACGGTCGGGAGTGATGCTGCTGGGACCTTGGGGGCGGGTGTTTCTCCGAGAGCCTGCTCTGGGTTCATGGGCGTGGGCACCCGGAGCGGAAGCGCTGCGTCGCGTGGTGGTTCTATTTTTAATGTTTGAGGAACCGCCACACCCCTCCCTGGCGGCCACTTCGCTTTGCATCCCCATGAAGAGTGCCCACGGGCTCCCCTTCCCCCCTCTCCCCTCCCTTGCTGTCTGCCCTTTTCCAATAGCGGCCGTTCCGATGGCGTCCGGTGCTCTCCGGGGGTCCGGTTGGCGTTTCCTTCGTGGTTAGTGATCCTGAGCGTCCCTTCACGTGCCATCGGCCCTCCGTCCGTATGGTAGCCTCAAGTCCTTTGCCCGCGTTAACGTTGGGTTAGGTGGTTCTTTGTTGTTGCCGAGTGGTGGGAGTTCCCAGTATACACTGACTATTAACCCCTTATCCCCGTGATCTGCAAACTGCGGTCCGAGAGCCACATGCGGCTCTTTGGCCCCTTGAGTGTGGCTCTTCCACAAAATACCACGGCCTGGGCGAGTCTATTTTGAAGAAGTGGCGTTAGAAGAAGTTTAAGTTTAAAAAATGTGGCTCTCAAAAGAAATTTCAATCGTTGTCCTATTGACATTTGGCTCTGTGGACTAATGAGTTTGCCGACCACTGCCTTACCCGATACAGACTTGGAAACGCTACCTCCCGCCCTGAAGGCTGCCTCTTGGCTCTGTTGGCGGTGTCCTCCGAGGCACGGGCTGCACACTGTGAGGAAGGCCAGCTCACCTGCCTTCATACCGGTTGCCTGGTCTCCCGGTGTCATGGCCAATAAATCCAGTTGTCGGAGGTTTTGTGTTTTTTTTTAAGAGTTTTCTACGTGGGGTCTGACATTTAGTCCTCAATCATTGTGAGTTAATTTCTGCACGTGGTATTCAGTGCGGGTCCCCCGGATTCTTCTGCGTGTGGGTGAGCGTTTCCCAGCGCCACTTGCTGTGAAGATGGTCCCTGCCCAGCGGGGGGGCCTGACGGCGTGCCAGCAGCTGGGTGACCCCCGTGCGCCCGGGTTTACTCTGCTCCTGTTCGAGCCGGCGCTCTGCCCGGCTGGGCGAGGACCTGGCTGCTGTGGTCATTGCTGTTGGGAAGTTTTGAAATCGGGAAGTGTGAGTCCGCCGACCCTATTTCTCCCTTTGCAAGACCCTTTGGCTGTTCAGGGTCCCTGGAGTTTCCACATGAAGTTTAGGACGGATTTTTCTTTTCCTGCAAAAACAGAGTTGGGGATTTTGATCGTGATGGCATTAAATCCATGAGCACGGTGGGTGGTGTCCTGGTGTATGACAGAGTGTCTCCGCAGAAATTTATTTGTGTCTTTAATTCCTTTCGGCAGTATTGTGTAGTTTTCAGGGTACAGGTCTTTCGTTTCTTTGGTTAAGTTTATTCCTAAGTATTTTTTGGTGCTTTTTTATGGAATTTTTTTCTTAATTTCCTTTTCAGACTGTTCATTGTGAGCACCTAGACATGCAGTTGATTTTCATGGTTAACTTTGTTCCCTGCAACATTGCTGAATTTATTCTCACAGGGTGTGTTGGGGGGGAGGGCAGGTGTGTGTGTGCGTGGGGGGCCGGTGTGTGTGGGGGGGTGGGGGGTGTTGGGGGGGTTGGAGTGTGGGGGACGGGGGTGTGGGGGGGGCGACTGTGTGTAGGGGGGGCAGGTGTGTGTGTGGGGGCGCAGTGTGTGTGGGGGGTGTTGGGAGGGTTGGGGTGTGGGGGTCAGGGGTGGGGGGGGCGGGTGTGGGGGGCGGAGGTGTGTGTTTTGTGATATTTTAGGAGCATCTACATATAAGACCATGTCTGTATTCATACAGTTTATACTTTTTTCTATTTGGATGTTGTGTTGTGTTGTGTTGTTGTTTGTTGTTTGTTGGTCTTGCTGACTGCTCAGCTAGGAACTCCAATGCTGTGTGAATAGACGTGACTGAGTGGCACCCTTGTCCTGTTCTTGACCTTCGAGGGGGAGCTTTCCGCCTTCCACCATGAGGCGCGGTGTTCGCGGTGGGCGTTTACACACATGGCCTTGACCATGTCGCGACCGTTTCCGTCCTTGCCTGCTGTGCTGAGTGCTTTTACCATAAAGGTGTTAACTTTTGTCAAATGCTTTTCTTTATCTGTTGAGAGGATCGTGTGGTTTTCTCCTTCATTCTGTGATGACTGACTTTCACATGTTGCAAAACCCATGTGGAGGTGAGGTTGTGGGGCCTTTTCAGGCCTGTCCAGGATATGTGACGTGTGCACAGCCCTGCACACGTGTGTGGCCTCCTACATTTCTCGGAACATGCTCGAGCTTTTAAATAAAACTGCCTGCGGACATCTCATTGCCCACGTTCTCCTTTCAAGTTTTTGACCAGTCCCTTGTACTAGTGTTGCTGCCTCAGGCCACTGCGGTATTGAACAGTTGTCACTGATTATTTTCAACAAATCCCCGGGGAGAGTGCTTCTCACACGGAGAGAGCCCTGCGTCAGATCCAATAAAGGCAGAGGCTAAGTGTGGAGCTTTTCAAAGGAGCTTCTTGACAGAGCAGGCGGAACCGTCGTCCCTTCGCTGCGTCGTGGCTTCGGGGCTGGGTGTTCGTGGACTCGGTGGGTGCCAGGCTGTTGGTTTTTCTTTAATAAAAGCCCCTGGGTTGTGGCAAGCCTCGGGTTGATCCCCGGCGTTCTGAAGGAGTGCTTTGGATGGTGCCCGTGCTCCGTGGCTTTTGTGGAGGAGTTGGTCTTCAGAGCCTCCACTTTGCCTCTGCTTCTCCTCTCAGGGGACGTCTGTGGCCCGTCAGGCAGGGACGCGTGGCAGGGAAAGGGTCTGTGTGTGAAAAGCTGCGGGACCTGACCTGTGCTCAGTGTGCCTTCTGCTCTCTGGACCCGCAGGGAAGAGCGTGGCTGTGGGGACAGGACACGTGGCTTCCTTGGCGACTTCTCACCGAATGCCCCACCCGGCCACGTGGTCCACACGAGAGGGCGGTGCTGGGTGCTTTCTGAATGCCGAGAGACATGAGGGGCTCCGGGACAGCTCCCGCCACCGGACATGGGGCTGGCCTCGGGGTTCTGAGCCTCTCCAGGCGGCTGGTTCGGAGCCCAGGACTCTGAGGAGAGCCGTCAGCCCACCGCGTGGCGGGAGCGTGGCGCCGTCATCGCAGCCCGTGTCACCCCGCTCTCAGACACCGTCCCTCCTCTGCTCTCCGCTGTGGTCGGTGTGGCGGGGGCATCCCTGGCAGTGCCGTGTGTGTGCGAGGCTCAGTGCAGGGTCCTCGTCAGGGAGCGAGAAAACTGCTCTGGGTGTCATCGGTGTGAGCGTGAGGATTGGATTTATATTAAATAAGTGGTTGCCCTAATTAACTTTAATATTACAGATTTGGGCCTTTTGAACTCAGTATGCAGATTTATGCAAATTACATAGAGCCTTTGAAGTAGGAGCCCTAACATTTACATTTATAATCCCACTTATCCCATTTATCCCTGTATCGTCACTCATTAAAGCGAGGGAGGCACTGTTGGGATGGAAAGGCTTGATTATTTTAATTTCACTGTTGTCTAAACCAAAGGGCACATAGTCAGTGACTCCCCAGATGTGAGTGTGTGTGTGTGTGTGTGTGTGTGTGCGCGCGCGCGCGCGTGTGTGCACACATGTGCATGGACACAGAGAGCCAGCACCATCCGGGTCTCCTGCCTGTGCGCTCAGCGCCCCGCCCTCTCTGTGCTGCGCTTGGTGTGCGTGTGCGATGGCGCTCACACAGGTGTGCTGTGTTTTCACTGATTTCCGAGGCGGTGCCTGGAACAGGAGGAACAGAACGCTCATTTGGGGCGTTTTAATGATGTCTTTATATCCGATTACATTACATCGTCTGTCCCGCCTCCCGCCGCCCCTAGCCTGTCTCTTCTTCTCCCCTTTGCTCCTCAGTCTCTTCTGCATCCATCGAAGTCCATGACAAAATGTCAGTGCCCTTTTGGTCAGAGTTCACAGGGGTATTTAATGGGAAGCGATTCCTAGAGGAATATTCTAGAAAAAAAATGGTTGCAAACAAACAAACTAAAAAGCCAGCAAACAGTAAGTATTACACCGAGACTGACTCTCTGCAAGATGAGGTGTAGCGGTGACCACGTGGGTGGTACATGTGCCAGGAAATACACCCGTGTGTTGTGAGTAGTTCATTCTGCTCTGAAGAGGGTACGGTCCTGTATTTTGAGCTGAGTAATAATAGTTTTGTGAGTATTTACTTTTGCTTTGTTTACTCGTATATATGTGTGTTATTTTACAATTTAAAAAATATCTTCAGGTAGCTTTCCTATGTAATTAGCAGTATCTCTATAGAAAACGTCATGGAAAGGAATTCTCAAAACAACACAATATTTGGACCGCATGTAACAAGAAGTATGTAGGCCTCTGTCAGGCCCACTAACCCTGTGCAAGGAACAGCCATAAACCTCGTGTGTGTGCCCCGTCAGACCCTCTTCCAAAGGGAGCGCTCCGCATCACGCAGTTAGTGTCTCTCAGTTCACAGATCGGTCTAATGCAACTTCAGTCCAATTCCTGGAAGATGCGTGCGGAGCTCAGACGAAATAATACTCAGTTCTAAAGATGCTGAAGAGATGAGAAATAATAAAAAAAAATGAAAACAAAATACTCTGGCCTTAAAAGCAACAAAAGTAGAATGTCAAAGTAACGATTCTAGATATGACTCCAATAAATCTTGAGACAGATGACTGACTGGAGAATGGCGTGCCGTACGAATGTGAGGGCGGGAGACCCGGGCGGACAGGCTGTCGGAGGCACCATCAGCCGGGGAGGACGTGGGAGAGTCGCTGCAGTTGGGAACTGCCGGTGCGTTTTAAATATCAAAGCGTGCACAGTGCCCTCCCGCAGACAGCACTTCGGCAGGTATGCAGGCACAGCCAGAGTGTGTGCGTGCCGTCAGGGAGGAGAACGCGTGGACTGCGCCGCGTTCTGGAAAGAGACGTGGCCATGTCGCCGGAGGCATTTAAAAGCGTGTGCCTGTTGACAGTTATGTTTCCGGGAATGTAGTCTGAGCAGTGACCGGACACACCATGGCTGCTGTTTGCTGGGACTTGGCGGACGCCTGTCTCTTGGTAGCGAGGCCTGCGTGGGCCGTCTGGACGCAGGGCGTACGCTGGGCGCGGGCGTGCAGTGCTTTGATAAGAAGCAGACAGACGTGACAAACGTACGAGAGAAAAGGAAGATAAAGGCTGAGCCCAGGGCACGAGGGATGCCAGTGCCTTGCGCTGGGGTTGCGCCCAGCCTGGGGGTGGGCACCTGCGTGGTGGGGATGCGAGGGGGAAGTGACCCCTGACCCGGCAGGAGCAGCGTCGGCAGAGGAGGACGAGGCGGCGTGTGAGCAGCGGGCGTGCGGGCGGAGGAGCGGGGGAGGCAGCAGCACAGCCGACGGGCTCACGGTGACGGGTGAGGCCGGAGGCCATGCCACACCCACCGTGCGGGCAGTTTGCGGTTTGAACTGGGAAACTGATACGAGAGATCTTGTCTCCAAAGAAGACAGTGATGTAATAGATTGTGGCATTCGAGTGATGTAACACCAGTGTATGTCATTATTCTATGTTGTGTAACATGATGGCTACATCTGATCAGAGTGAACACCATTATGTATGACTACAGGCCCAGCGCTCGCAGTCCATGCACTGGTAGCGTCTCTAGCAGCTGCCGGCTGCTGGCAGGTACTCCCGCCCTTCCCCCAGCCGGCCCCGCCCCCTGGTCGAACTCCCGGACAGACTCCCGGTTGAGGGGACAATTTGCATACTACACTTTTATAATATAGGATGACGCAGTGATGCAATACCTAATGACATGGTAGGAAATGGTGACAGCAGGACACAAAACAGCGTGTACAGTTTAATCTGAACTTTGAAGAGGAAACATTGCATGAAAAGGAAAAACCAGGTGCAGAGACGGAGGGAAGCTCCGTGAGGTCAGGCAGGTGGTTTTCCACGTGGTGAACGGCGCCTCTGTTCTCCCAGGGTCTCCACGTGCTGCCCAATGCGTGGGTCGGACTGTTTACTTAGAAAATGTGTGTTTTTTCAGAAAAAATGGTTTCCTCTTCAATGGGGACCTTTACATGCATGGTCTGCGTCATCGGGTGGGCTCCGGAAACGATGCCGAGGCCTGCTGACAGCGGGGCGCCTGGCTCCAGCCTCTGCCCCGTTAAGGGCCCCCCCGCGGCACACCTTCCCATTAGGACCTGGGAGCTCCTGGGTCTTCATTGCGATCTGTTCGCAGGCACGTGGACCTGGGGAGGCACGCACCCGGCCAGCCGTGGCATTTGCTTTAGAAATTCCGGTGCATGTTGAGTCCTTTCGTGTGTCACGTGGTGACTGTGGAAATCCTGGCTTTGTTGCCGTAGGACAGTGGTCGGCAAACTCATTAGTCAACAGAGCCAAATACCAACAGGACAACGACTGAAATTTCTTTTGAGAGCCCAATTTTTTAAACTTAAACTTCTTCTAACGCCACTTCTTCAACATAGACTCGCCCAGGCCGTGGTATTTTGTGGAAGAGCCACACTCAAGGGGCCAAAGAGCCGCATGTGGCTTGCGAGCCGCAGTTTGCCGACCACGGCCGTAGGAAAATCACAGGGTCAATAAATGCCGTCTCTCTTTCATTTGACTGGCAGCGGAAGGAAGTCTGCAATCTCCCTGGTGCCTGGTGCCCCCCGTGTGCTCCCCACCCAGGCCTCTGACACGGAGCTCGCGCGGCCTCACCAACGTGGCACGGAGTGTCCTTAGGGCCCCAGGCGTGACCGGTTTGCCTCGCACAAAACTGACCGAGGTTATTGAACATCGGCAGCAGGTTTTTCTCCCAGAATCTCTGGGCATGTTGACCTGCTTCCATTAAAAATCACTTCATGGTCCCACTGCATCATCGCCGAGGAGGACCGAGATGGGGCCGTCTCCCGGCATCTGAGGAAGGGGCCCGACTCAGCGCCAGGCAACCGGGTCCTTGCGGTGCAGAGGGCGCCAGGCGATCAAGCGTTTCCCATGCAGGGTTCCTGGTGACCGGCGTGCAGTGCCCTCGGTGGGCGACACTGCAGAGCGGAGACACTCAGCGGCAGCAGGGGGGCACGAGCTCTCTCTGCCACGCCTGACCCTCGTGCCCCTTTTCTGCTTAAGTCCCGGGGGACGCCGGATGCCCAGCAGAGCTGGGGCGGGTGGAGGCACCCATGAAATCAGTCACCTCACATGCCTGCCCTGCAGACCCTTCCTTCCAGTGGGCCTGCCCCCCATCCTGAGCCCCTGTGGCTGCTGTCAGGGGCCAGGCTCCCCCTGGTCCCAGGAGCCCACCAGCCCCGGGGCTCACTGACGGGACCCTTAGCTCAGCCAGTGGCTTCCCGGGCACTGCAGTCTCCTCAAGGCCTCCAACAAGAGGCTATAAACTAGGAGGACGTCCCTCTTCACTTCCTGTCCCATAAACCTTGACGTCGGCGCCTCGCTGCTCACAATTCATCGCTGCGGCACAGCTGGCCGGCTGCTCCCCTTTGGCGCTGCGAGTAGCGCATGAGCATGAGGTTGGGCCAGGGACTGAGGTTGGGCCAGGGCCTGAGGTTGGGCCAGGGACTGAGGTTGGGCCTGGGACTGAGGTTGGGCCTGGGACTGAGGTTGGGCCAGGGACTGAGGTTGGGCCAGGGACTGAGGTTGGGCCAGGGACTGAGGTTGGGCCAGGGACTGAGGTTGGGCCTGGGACCTGAGGTTGGGCCTGGGACTGAGGTTGGGCCTGGGACTGAGGTTGGGCCAGGGCCGCTGGCCACAGGGGCCTGGGAGCTGAGGAGGGCGGGCGTGCTGCGGGTCCTGCAGGCCTGGGGCGGTGAGGCTCGGTCACTGCCTGTGGACTGTGTTCCCAGCACCGAGTCTCGCTCCGTGATTCTCCGACAGCCACAGACCTGCTCTCAAAGGCCCTGTTTCTCCGAAGAAATGATTTCACGTTTGATTGACGGCAGCGCTGAGCTCTGTGATCAGACGCCACTGACAGGCCCTGGGAGGGGTCTGAGACAGGCCGCTCCTCTCTGGGCCCCTGAAACCGCCGCCCCGAGTCCTGGGGCCCCAGTCGCCCCTGGGAAGTTCCCCTGGGGACACCCCTGCCCAGAGCCTGTGAAGTGGTTTCCTCCACCCACTTCTCTGCCTGGCGCAGCGGTGCAGTTGGGGCGGTTATTTCTAGTTGTAGGGCACCGGCTGGCGGACGAGAGGCACAGACGAGAGGCTGCGGGTGGGCTTCACGCGGGCTATTCCAGGAGCAGCGAGGGGTGGAGCCCCACCGAGGGGCGGAGCATCCCTCTGCCCTCTGCCCTCTGCCCTCTGCCCTCTGCTTGCCTTTCAAACCACCTTGGGGAGCGAGCTGACGATGAGCACTTCTTGCAGAGTCTCCTGTGGGACGGGCTGCAGCTCCATTGGGGTTTCCTCTTGCCCCGCCTGGAGCTGAGCCGGCGATGGACCCTGCTGACCTGTTATTTGCTACTGAGGCCTGCAGTCTCCTCGTCTGTGATGAATGTATTAGCTCAGTTACTTTATCTTCCTGCGGGATTGGGACTTCAAAGCCCGCTTCCTTTTGATTTCCTTGCATTTTAATCCTTCCCCGGACATCACAGTCCGGGTGCCTGCCTTCCCTTTGACACACGGTCACTATTCCGCACGAGCTCCGGCATGTTTCATGTCCTCGGACTCAGGATTTAATAAAATTAAATGCCAACGGGACGGACGAGGAAACAAGGCTGGTGGGGAAACTCCGTTACTGAGCTGAGGAAGTGGTACACTCTTGGTCAAGGTATGACTCTGTGTTTAATTCATTAAAAATGTGCCAGGATATACCTTCGGAAGCCATTTATCGGGACCGTTTTCTCCTGAGCTTGAAGATAGAATTCTAGCAGGGAGTCCCGACCTCAGGACTCCCGAGTGGAGTCCCTCCCCTTCTCCCCTCGCCCCCGGGCCCTAAAGCTGGGGATCCCTGTCTCTCTGCGTTGTTATTCTGAGGATTCATGAGAGCCACCTGCCAAGGCAGGAACTTCTTCTCGGGAAACACGGTGTGAAAAAGTGACGTGTTACCGTGAAGAAGCCGCGGGCCGCTTACCCGCTGCCTGTGCCCCCTCCCCCTCGGAACTCCCAGCGATGTCGGCAGCAGGTCTACCAAGCCCATTGATTCTCTCTGTGTTTGCTCTGAGCTCAGCCGTAATCCCCGCTTTGCCCAGCGGCTGTCTCCCCGCCCCTAAAGGTAAAGGTGGAAGCCCCCTCATCCGTGAAAGGCAGACACCGTGACCTCGGACGCTGTGCGGGCCACGCGATGTCCGGGTGGTGGCCGAACCCAAGACAGTGCCAGGGCGGGGCCGTCGCCCCAGCGCGGGCCTCGGTCGGCGGGATCAAGCCTGCGCTAAGGTATCAGCCGGAAACGGAACCGTTCCACGCTAACGTCGTAGCAATTCCTCTGCTGTGGGTTCCCCAGGGGAACTCCTGAAGCCAGGAGTCTACATCCTGTCGTGCTGGGAACGTGATTTCTGAGCTCCCTTGGGCACGGTGGACGCCCCCCATATTTCATCAGAGCAGAGCTCCGTGCACGGGAAGCGGGAGGCAGCCCTGCGGACAGCAGGGGAGCAGCACACGCCCGGCTCCCGAGCTGAGGTGCGCGGGTGCGGGCCGCGCAGGAGGCTCTGCGGCAGCAGGAGCGCCCTCGGGGGGCCCCGCAGACGGAGACGGAAGACGCCGAGGCGGCGGCCCGCGGCAGGGAGACTGCAGGCGGCTCGGGGGCTCCTGCTCCCGGGAGCCGGGCGCTGGGGGAGCGCATCCTGTGGGCCTGATGCTCACGGGCTTGGTCCTCGGGGAAGTGCAGGCGATGCCACTGTGGGCCCGTGGGGTGGCTCCGTGGGCGCGTGTGGCTGTGATCGGCAAATAACCCGTCTGTAAGGCGTGTTCTGAAATAGCTGGAACTGGGCCCTTCTGTAGCTATTGCCCTTTTTTCCTTCTTCTATTTGTTTCCAAATATATTTTTATTGATTCTAGAGAGGAAGAGAGAGAGAGAGAGAGAGAGGGAGAGAAGCATCAATGATGACAGAGAATCATGGATCGGCTGCCTCCTGCACACCCCCTACTGGGGATCGAGCCCCCAACCCGGGCATGTGCCCGGACCGGGAATTGAACTGTGACCTCCTGGTTCATAGGTCAATGCTCAACCACTGAGCCCCGCCCGCCGGGCCCTTTTCTTCTTCTTTGTACTATAGTTAATGCAGTATGCTGGTGAGGATCCAGCCTCGCCTATAAATTGAAATGTTGAAGGACAGTAAAAGGCAAAAAAATACATAAATTAATTACTTCATGAGGAAAGTCTTCCCGAAGAAACTTGCTATTCTAGGCATTCATTGCTCTTGGCTTTCCCTTCCAGACTTCTGCCCAAACTATCACCATGAATGACCAGGCCATATGGAGATTGGCTGTAAAAGGTGTTTCGGATGAGCTGGTCTCGCCAAGAGCCGGGGACGTGCGGCCGGCTAATGAAGCCGGCCCTGGGGAGGTTTAATTCGACCAAACGGAAACCTTTTTCTGAGAAATTCATATTACTTTTTAACACACTTGTCTTGGTTCTTACCCCAGGGATTTATTTAAGTTATAATTGAATATTGCATTTTTAAGAAGGTTTCTTAATTTATTGCTTCCTTCAGCAAATTTTGCTCCGTGTTGTTCTGTCAGAATAATTTAATTTTACATCAGCTAATTTAGCCCGCATTAATATTTCCCCTGGAAGTTGGAGAGCTTGGCAGGCCGCACAGGTGGCGGGGAAGAGAACGCTCGCTAGGCAGCACTCCAACGTGAGAACATCCGAGGTCGGCTTCCGCCCGGGAGGCGTTCTGCCCCTGGTTCCGTGGCTCCTTCCCGAAAGGTCCCTTCCTCCCCAAGTCCCTTCCATCCTTCCTTCACCCTCTCCCGGGGCCCTCCGTCCTTCCCTCCCGGAAGCTGAGTGTAGGAACAGCGCGACCTGTTACCTAGTGACAGCAGCATCCTGCCGGTGGCAACAATGAGCCTGAGTAATTCAGACTCGATGGAAGCAACCTGGTCCGAGGAGCTGGGCCTGTCCCACGGAACCGCTGGCGGCACGCAGGAGGCATTGTCGGGGGACACGCGGGTCCATGGGTTGGGGACTTGGAAAGGGGTTGCTGTGCAGGGTGCCCTCGCGCTCCCTCCCATTCATTCCTCACCCCCTCCCTCCCCGCGCTTCCCACGTTGCCGATTGCACCGCACCTGGGCCGTGCTCTATCCGGCTTCTGATAAGAAGGCTTCGTTTTGAAAAGTGGGTTTGCTTCTGTGGAAGTGAAGGAGGACCAAGGAGCAGAGCGAGCGGGACTATTGATCAGGGCCGCTCTAGCCAGGAGCCTTTCGCTTAGAGATGGGAGGGGCGGAGAGCCATGGGGGAGGGGAGGGGACCCCTGCTGGGGGCCCTGGTGGGGGCCTGGCCTGGGGAGCTGGGGCCGGGAACTAGGAGAGGACGTCCCAGTGGCTGGTTAGGGGCGCACAGCTGGAACTAGGAGAGGTCGCCCCACGTGACTGGTTAGGGCGCACAGCTGGAACTAGGAGAGGACGTCCCAGTGGCTGGTTAGGGCGCACAGCTGGAACTAGGAGAGGACGTCCCAGTGGCCGGTTAGGGCGCACAGCTGGCTCCATTGGGTCCTGAGCTGCAGAGGGTTGGGGGCAAAACTAGAGACGTCGCAGTCATGGGCCAAGTCCCCTCTGGGCCCACGGGGCAGGGACGTGGCTCTCTTCCCGCTTCCCGCGCCGTTCAGAATTCTGTTGTCACAGGAGGCCTGGCCGCCGCCTCTCTGTGCCGTCTCACTGTGAACAGGAGATACATCTAGCAGCGGAATTACACTGCACGCGCTTCTGCGGGGGGAGAATTGAGTTCTGTGTGGGCTCTGCTAAAACCACCACAGTGGGCCCCGGCTGGGTAGCCAGATGGTTAGAGCATTATCTCACTACGCCAAGGTTGTGGGTTCGATCCCAATCAGGGCACAAATTA
Source organism: Eptesicus fuscus (assembly GCF_027574615.1). Taxonomy (NCBI): domain Eukaryota; kingdom Metazoa; phylum Chordata; class Mammalia; order Chiroptera; family Vespertilionidae; genus Eptesicus; species Eptesicus fuscus. The sequence goes on along the minus strand of NC_072478.1, from coordinate 106,848,438 downwards.
TACAAGAAGCAGCCAATGAATGTGTAACTAAGTGGAACAACAAATGGATGCATCTCTCTCTCTCTCTCTCTCTCTCTCTCTCTCTCTCTCTCTCCCTCCCTCCCTCCATTCTCCCCCGCCTCCGCACTCCCTCCAGCTTTGGGCTCTGTCAGGGGGTCTTGCTCCCGCAGTGAGAGAGCGATGTCTGGGACGTATCCTTCTGCCGTTACAATTTGGAATTCTCCTGTGATGCCCGTTCCGCCTCTGCCCCCTTCCTGTATTTACTCAGCCATTTCCGTTCCCGCTGGGGACGGGGGGATGTGGCTCCCAGGCCTGCCCTGCAGGTGTTTAACCTTAGCGCTCTGTGTTTGCCTGGTTGCAGCTTCGGCCTCGGAGCTTCTTAGGGGCGCGCCTTCTCCCTGTGGTTTTTCCCCGCGACCCTCACTCTGACACCCCTGCTCCCAGCTCGCCGCGTAGGCTGCCTGCGCGCCAGGGACCCGGCATTTCTGTGGGGTCCAGGGTCTCTTCCACTGGGAATGGGATTGGGCCCGAGCGTGCTTCTCGCTGGACATGTATGCTAACCCATGTGCGCACACAAGTCTGCGTTTCCTTCTGCGTCCATCCACCTGTGTATCTTCACCAATGACCGTGGGCTCACACAGGTGTCTCCCCTGTAACCTCGCACACCTGTTGTCTCGTGCCCACGACAACCGTCAGACGCTGTTCTCCGAGGCTGGCAAGGCGCTCCGTGTCCTCCATCATCGGGGGGTCCCTCACACACTGTCCCCCTTCATCAGGCTGCACCCGCCTGGATCTCCTACCGTCCGCTGATGGCTGTTTAGTTTGCAAACAGCAGCGCTCCCTCCTCCATGTACCTTCCTGTGGGACCCACGGGAGCAGAGTGTGTGCATCGCACAGTTCACCTGCGTTACCCACCCGTGTTCCCATGTGGAGTGCCTGCGTCACCCACCCGTGTTCCCATGCGGAACGCCTGCGTCACCCACCCGTGTTCTCATGCGGAGTGCCTGCGTCACCCACCCGTGTTCCCATGCAGAGCGGCTGCGTCACCCACCCGTGTTCCCATGCGGAGCGCCTGCGTCACCCACCCGTGTTCCCATGCAGAGCGGCTGCGTCACCCACCCGTGTTCCCATGCAGAGCGGCTGCATCACCCACCCGTGTTCCCATGCGGAGTGCCTGCGTCACCCACCCGTGTTCCCATGCGGAGTGCCTGCGTCACCCACCCGTGTTCCCATGCAGAGCGGCTGCGTCACCCACCCGTGTTCCCATGCGGAGCGGCTGCGTCACCCACCCGTGTTCCCATGCGGAGCGGCTGCGTCACCCACCCGTGTTCCCATGCGGAACGGCTGCGTCACCCACCCGTGTTCCCATGCAGAGCGCCTGTGTCACCCACCTGTGTTCTCATGCAGAGCACCTGCGTCACCCACCCGTGTTCCCATGTGGAACGGCTGTGTCACCCACCCGTGTTCGCATGCGAGGTGGCTGTGTCACCCACCCGTGTTCCCATGCAGAGCGGCTGTGTCACCCACCCGTGTTCCCATGCGGAGCGCCTGCGTCACCCACCCGTGTTCCCATGCGGAACGCCTGCGTCACCCACCCGTGTTCCCATGCGGAACGCCTGCGTCACCCACCCGTGTTCCCATGCGGAACGCCTGCGTCACCCACCCGTGTTCCCATGCGGAACGCCTGCGTCACCCACCCGTGTTCCCATGCGGAACGCCTGCGTCACCCACCCGTGTTCCCATGCGGAACGCCTGCGTCACCCACCCGTGTTCCCATACGGAGCGGCTGTGTCACCCACCCGTGTTCCCATGCGGAACACCTGCGTCACCCACCCGTGTTCCCATACGGAGCGGCTGCGTCACCCACCCGTGTTCCCATGCGGAACGGCTGTGTCACCCACCCGTGTTCCCATGCGGAACGCCTGCGTCACCCACCCGTGTTCCCATGCGGAACGCCTGCGTCACCCACCCGTGTTCCCATGCGGAACGCCTGCGTCACCCACCCGTGTTCCCATGCGGAACGCCTGCGTCACCCACCCGTGTTCCCATGCGGAACGCCTGCGTCACCCACCCGTGTTCCCATACGGAGCGGCTGTGTCACCCACCCGTGTTCCCATGCGGAACACCTGCGTCACCCACCCGTGTTCCCATACGGAGCGGCTGCGTCACCCACCCGTGTTCCCATGCGGAACGCCTGCGTCACCCACCCGTGTTCCCATACGGAGCGGCTGCGTCACCCACCCGTGTTCCCATGCGGAGCGGCTGCGTCACCCACCCGTGTTCCCATGCGGAACACCTGCGTCACCCACCCATGTTCCCATGCAGAGCGCCTGTGTCACCCACCTGTGTTCTCATGCAGAGCACCTGCGTCACCCACCCGTGTTCCCATGTGGAACGGCTGTGTCACCCACCCGTGTTCGCATGCGGAGTGGCTGTGTCACCCACCCGTGTTCCCATGCGGAACGGCTGTGTCACCCACCCGTGTTCCCATGCGGAACGCCTGCGTCACCCACCCGTGTTCCCATGCGGAACGCCTGCGTCACCCACCCGTGTTCCCATGCGGAACGCCTGCGTCACCCACCCGTGTTCCCATGCGGAACGCCTGCGTCACCCACCCGTGTTCCCATGCGGAACGCCTGCGTCACCCACCCGTGTTCCCATGCGGAACGCCTGCGTCACCCACCCGTGTTCCCATACGGAGCGGCTGTGTCACCCACCCGTGTTCCCATGCGGAACACCTGCGTCACCCACCCGTGTTCCCATACGGAGCGGCTGCGTCACCCACCCGTGTTCCCATGCGGAACGGCTGTGTCACCCACCCGTGTTCCCATGCGGAACGCCTGCGTCACCCACCCGTGTTCCCATGCGGAACGCCTGCGTCACCCACCCGTGTTCCCATGCGGAACGCCTGCGTCACCCACCCGTGTTCCCATGCGGAACGCCTGCGTCACCCACCCGTGTTCCCATGCGGAACGCCTGCGTCACCCACCCGTGTTCCCATACGGAGCGGCTGTGTCACCCACCCGTGTTCCCATGCGGAACACCTGCGTCACCCACCCGTGTTCCCATACGGAGCGGCTGCGTCACCCACCCGTGTTCCCATGCGGAACACCTGCGTCACCCACCCGTGTTCCCATGCAGAACGCCTGCGTCACCCACCCGTGTTCCCATGCGGAACGCCTGCGTCACCCACCCGTGTTTCCATGCGGAACGCCTGCGTCACCCACCCGTGTTCCCATGCGGAACGCCTGCGTCACCGACCCGTGTTCCCATGCGGAACGCCTGCGTCACCCACCCGTGTTCTCATGCGGAGCGCCTGCGTCACCCGCCCGTGTTCCCATGCGGAACGGCTGTGTCACCCACCCGTGTTCCCATGCGGAACGGCTGTGTCACCCACCCGTGTTCGCATGCGGAACGGCTGTGTCACCCACCCGTGTTCGCATGCGGAGCGGCTGTGTCACCCACCCGTGTTCCCATGCGGAGCGGCTGTGTCACCCACCCGTGTTCCCATGCGGAACACCTGCGTCACCCACCCGTGTTCCCATACGGAGCGGCTGCGTCACCCACCCGTGTTCCCATGCGGAACGCCTGCGTCACCCACCCGTGTTCCCATACGGAGCGGCTGCGTCACCCACCCGTGTTCCCATGCGGAGCGGCTGCGTCACCCACCCGTGTTCCCATGCGGAACACCTGCGTCACCCACCCATGTTCCCATGCAGAGCGCCTGTGTCACCCACCTGTGTTCTCATGCAGAGCACCTGCGTCACCCACCCGTGTTCCCATGTGGAACGGCTGTGTCACCCACCCGTGTTCGCATGCGGAGTGGCTGTGTCACCCACCCGTGTTCCCATGCGGAACGGCTGTGTCACCCACCCGTGTTCCCATGCGGAACGCCTGCGTCACCCACCCGTGTTCCCATGCGGAACGCCTGCGTCACCCACCCGTGTTCCCATGCGGAACGCCTGCGTCACCCACCTGTGTTCCCATGCGGAACGCCTGCGTCACCCACCCGTGTTCCCATGCGGAACGCCTGCGTCACCCACCCGTGTTCCCATGCGGAACGCCTGCGTCACCCACCCGTGTTCCCATACGGAGCGGCTGTGTCACCCACCCGTGTTCCCATGCGGAACACCTGCGTCACCCACCCGTGTTCCCATACGGAGCGGCTGCGTCACCCACCCGTGTTCCCATGCGGAACGGCTGTGTCACCCACCCGTGTTCCCATGCGGAACGCCTGCGTCACCCACCCGTGTTCCCATGCGGAACGCCTGCGTCACCCACCCGTGTTCCCATGCGGAACGCCTGCGTCACCCACCCGTGTTCCCATGCGGAACGCCTGCGTCACCCACCCGTGTTCCCATGCGGAACGCCTGCGTCACCCACCCGTGTTCCCATACGGAGCGGCTGTGTCACCCACCCGTGTTCCCATGCGGAACACCTGCGTCACCCACCCGTGTTCCCATACGGAGCGGCTGCGTCACCCACCCGTGTTCCCATGCGGAACGCCTGCGTCACCCACCCGTGTTCCCATGCGGAGCGGCTGCGTCACCCACCCGTGTTCCCATGCGGAGCGGCTGCGTCACCCACCCGTGTTCCCATGCGGAACACCTGCGTCACCCACCCGTGTTCCCATGCGGAACGCCTGTGTCACCCACCCGTGTTCCCATGCGGAACACCTGCGTCACCCACCCGTGTTCGCATGTGGAACGGCTGTGTCACCCACCCGTGTTCGCATGCGGAGCGGCTGTGTCACCCACCCGTGTTCCCATGCGGAACGGCTGTGTCACCCACCCGTGTTCGCATGCGGAACGGCTGTGTCACCCACCCGTGTTCGCATGCGGAGCGGCTGTGTCACCCACCCGTGTTCCCATGCGGAGCGGCTGCGTCACCCACCCGTGTTCGCATGCGGAGTGGTTGTGTCACCCACCCGGGTCCCCTTGGAGGCAGTCCTTCCCTCCAGCCCTGCCAGCCCCCAGCTCTTTCTCTGCCCATGCAGTGCTCCTCGTGCGTGTTTCTGCACACGGACGCTCAGGTCTCGCAGGAGATGCGTTTACAAAGGTGCTCACGCCGTCGTGCGCACCTGCGCTCCGCTCTGTGGATGCCGAGTCCCAGCCGCTCTGCAGGCACACGTCTGTCCCCGCGCCTCTGCGAAGGACGTTCAGGGTCGGTGGTTATGGTAAACATTTCCCACACAATCGTCTGTGAACCTACGTCTCCGGTCCGCGTGGGGGAGACCTGGGGGTGGGCCAGGGGTCCGGGGTTAGTTTTGTGTCAGGGTTTGCACACGTTTGTTTGTCTAGAACATAGAATGAACACCTTTCCCTAGTGAACATGATTTTCAAATTGCATACAGCTTTTTTTTATTTTTCACTCTATTGCCTCTTATTTATTTAATTTTATTTTTTCCATCACCATTTATTCCCTCTATGTCTTCCACCTCCACCCCCTCCACCACCACCCGCAGTCATAAAGTTGACTGATTCCCCCCCTTAATTTCTTTGAAAAACCCAGTCGTTATTTTCTCGATCAAGCGCGTTTTTCTTTTGATCCATACTTAGCGATTGATTTCGTTATTTGTTGGCAAGTCATCTGAGCAAATGAATTCATGTCCCATTTCATTTCGCCTTGCCTTAGAAAAATAGGCCTAATCATTGTACAGGGTGATGAAAAATGGGGGGGAGAGAGGGAGGGAGGGAGGGATTGGGAGGGAGGGAGAACAGGAGGAGCAAGGACAGAAAACCCCTGGAATGTCAGGAGGTGAGGGGAGGTGTGGGAGGACGCGGGAGTTTGGGGACAAGCTGGGTGAGGTGCAGATACGCCAGGGCTGCCGGGGCTGAGGAACACGGAAACATGAGCGCCATGAAATCACACGGGCCTGGAGCACGGAGGCTAAAAAATCTGGAAATCGATAAGGAAAATCAGGAGAACAATATTGAAGACCGACTGTGAAGCGTGCGTGTTGCCTCGGCTTTGGGCTGAATGCGGGCTTTGCCTGGGGCTCAGTGTGCGGGTGGGGGCGGGGAGGGGGTGGTCGGCGAACATCGTTGCCGGGGTCGGTCTGCAGCTGCTGTCTGAAATGTTCGTCACGGGAGCCGCCGTCACCAAGTCCCGGCGGTGACAGCCACCTGCGTGTGTCTCCGTGGGCCCGGCTCCTTTCCCCACGGCGTGGCCACAGGTCACTCCAAGCGACTGGAGCTGGCGTTCTCCACCGAGTCACTTAGGGATGGCCACGCATGGCCTGCCGGTCTCCGCTGGAGAATGGCTTTCTGTTAGTGAGACCTAACTGTTCCTGGACAGGCCTGTCCCCGCCCTGGTCATGGTCTCTGGTGCAGGTAACGCTGCCCCGGGGGACAGTGTGGGAAGTTTAGGGGGCATTTCTGGGGGGCCCAGCTGTGAGGCGCGGGGAGGGCGGGAGCCGGGCCGGCCCCTGCAGGGCTCAGCCAGGTCCTGCAGATGAAGGGCGGTCTGAGCCCCCACTGTCTCCCCCTCGTGTCCCTGGAGGCGAACCCGGGCCGAGAGAAGCAAAGGCGGCTCTTCCCCGGGACCGGCCTGGCGTGCCGTTTTTAAACGAACAGTCTTTCTGCGGTTTTAACGCTGAACATACCCACGGATGCAGTCACTGCGCCGATGAGGGGAGGTTGGACTTTGTTTTGTTGGGAATTTGCCAAGGGCCGTCCAGCCTTTCAGCGGAGCCTCGGAGCCGCGTGGTGTCCGAGCTGCGGGAGCGGCTCACCCACGTCCGCCGTCACCCGTGGCTGCGGCGTGCGGCCCGGGCCGGGGGGCCGAGGGCGTCGGGGTAGACGCGGAACCAGATGCTTTCAGTCAGCAGAGCAGCACGAAGTGACAGATACCGCACCTTCAGGACTTTTTCAATATAAAGGTTAAAAGGCCTTTGTTACTAATGTGGATGTCACTTGTCCTCATTCTCTTTTGTTTCTGTGACACGATCCCATGAACTTGGCTGTTGATGTGGGGAGATGCCGGCCACAGCCTCGCCTGACCCTGTGCCCCGGGTCCACACCAGGACCGTGCGGCAGCCTCTGGGTCCCTCCCTCCCGAGTGCTGGAGATGGGACCCGTCACATGGCGTGATGGGCATGGCCATCTGAGCGGTACTTCCTGGGTGCGCTCTCAGGGCCCTGCCCATGTTCCCCGCACAGGACTTTGACATCGCCCTTGGGTTAAGCCTCGTCATTCCTGAGAATGTCATATATTTATTTTATAGACGTTAATAATGTGTACTTGGTCTTGGACGTTACTTTGGTAAATATTATTTCTCCATTCTCTTATTTACAAATAAGCCCAGTCTGTCATTGAGCCTAGCCTTAACATTGTAGCTGTTTAATAGTTTAAAATTTTTTATTGAGGTGTAACTTACCTAGAGTAAAGTACACAAATCTTAAGTGTACAACGTAATGGATTTTTCAACATTTTATTATGAACATGTTCAAACGTAGGAAGAATTGTGAAGTGAACACGCGTGTACCCACCGCCTGGATCCTGCAGCGACCGTTTGCTCCTCCCCGCGTCCGTGCACCGCCCCGGCCTGTGTTCCCGCCGCCCGGCTCGCTCTCTGGTTTATTTCAAAGGACGTTGCAGACGTCAGTACCCTTCACGCCTGAACTCCTCACCACGCATGTTACTAACCAGCTTAATTCCTACCCTTTCAAGGTGAAATGGGCAGACAGTACAACGATTGAAATTTTCTTTTGAGAGCCAAGTTTTTTAAACTTAAACTTCTTCTAATGCCACTTCTTCAAAATAGACTCGCCCAGGCTGTGGTATTTTGTGGAAGAGCCACACTCAAGGGGCCAAAGAGCCGCATGTGGCTCGCGAGCCGCAGTTTGCCAACCACTGGCCTAGACAGTGTGCCATTTGATTCGCTTTTCACAGGGCACACACCCGTACGCAGCTGGCCCCATCGCCGTGCAAAGTCACCGTCACCCTGAACAGTCCCCTCGGGCCTCCTCCCAGTCACAGCGGACCCTGAGCCCCACGGAGACCGCTGTTCCGGATCCCGGATGTTTTCATCAGAGACCAGCTCAGCCCTGGGGCTCGTGGGTGCCCCGGAACCCTCGAAAGGGGGTCACAGGGCCAGAAGCGTTTTTATACCACTTAGATGGCTGCCCTTTCCACGTCACTCCCTTGTGTGTGTCCAGGGTTTCCCGGGTCTCCACTGAGGCTCCTAGTTCAGTGCGATGGTGAGCCGAGAAGAGAGGGGACGCCTCACACATGACGTCCGGCAGGGTCCCCATCCGCCGGCCAAGACACCCTCCTCCCACATCGCCGGCCTCCGGCCCGTGCGCTCCTGGTGCGGCTCCTGGGTAACAGCGCCTGCGCACACCACTGCACAGCACAGCGCGCCCCTCGGTATAAAAGGGAAATCACAGAAAGTAACTCATAATGAGGATGATTTCCTATGTAAATTGAATGCAGAGGCAGCTAAGGGAATCCAGCTGTCTTCTATTAAGCCGAACATTAAGGACATTTTCAAAAATGTAAAACAGTATCATTCTTTCAACTATTTTTTGTTTTGGGAAGTATTTTTTATAAAATATTTTATGTGTGTTCATTTTTAAGGCTTATCATCTCTTTTTAATGAATTCAATGAATATGTTAAGTTTATCAGTTTAAAAACGAATAGGATAATGGAAATAGATATAACCGGCACAAACCACAGCTTCGGGGGTTCCCAGGAACCACATTCTAAGACGTGAGGGTACTGAGGCCAGAAGGATGGGGGACCCCTGGGTAGCCCCTCGCAGAGCTGCACGGAAGCAGTCGGCCGACCTCTGTCTGCTTTCGTCTAAGCTCATGCGGCCAGTGCACTGCTCCTGAGACTCGTCCGTGTTGTCTGGGCATCAGTGGCTTGTTCACTTCGTTGATAAATATTATTTCATAGTTTGAATAGACCCAGTCAGTGCATCCGTAAGGACACACACACACACACACACACATGCACGCACATACGCGTGCACACGGAAACAGCACCCAGATCAGGACAGGGCGTGTGGCCATCGTTACCTCCCTGCAGAGGGAGCTGTGGTTCCGACGTCCAGAACCCGGAGCCGAGGAGCCGAGGACTTCTCCCTGAGGCCTGGCTTCTTGCACACACACCGCCCGCGGCTGTGGCGGGCTCTGTGTGCGGTGGCCGCTGCCCTGTGCCGCCTCTCACAGCCGTCCGTCAGGTGCCCACTGCGCGCATCCCCTCCTCCACGCTCCGGCCCTTCCCTCGGCGGGGCGTCTAACCCGCCACAGGGCTACGTCCACACACACTCCTGATAAGAGGGGGAAGCGGCTGACGCCCCCCGTGTGCTCAGCTCACGCAATTCCGGCTTGGAGTGCAAGGTCCTTCTAAATTGTCTCTATCAAGTGCACGGTCCTTCTAAGTTGTCCTTGGAATAAAAGGACCCCTACCTCATGGATGTAGAAGATGTGCAGACTGAGAAGAAACTGCGCTACAGCGCGGGTGAGGTGTGACAGCGACGTTCTGAGGGGACCTGTGGAGGCTGGTCATTCCGTCGGGGCGGTTCGGGTCAGAGGAGCGAAGCGGACATGATTCAGTGTTTTTTGTAAAAAAGGGGGGCGGGGAGTTCTACAGGGCTGAGAATGCTTCTCGGGTCGTGTTTTGGTGTCTATTTCCTTCGTCGCTCGCCATCCTCGCGGAGCCTGGTAGAAGTACCATGGCGATGCCAACAAGCAGTCCTTCTTCAGAGAGCGTGGTCCCCACAGCGTGTCTTTCCTTTAAGATGGCACTTTCCCGAGATGCGCCATTTCCGGCCAGCGGGCCGCGGTTTGCCGTGGTGAGGAGGGGGGCCGTGCTCCAGGGCTGGCACCTGGAAGCGGGTGAGAATCCGGTGCTGATCCACAGGGGTTCCCCCGCCTGTGACTGCATTGGCCTCCTCAGGCTGGCTGGCATCGGGCCACGGAGAATCAGCAGACCAGACACCTGCTTCTTCTCCGTCTGCGCATTTCCCGCATTCGTGTGCTCGGGGTCCTCTGATTCCACCTAATGACTCGCCACTACGGACTCCAACGTAGAGCATCTCATTTTCACCTTAAACAGAAGCAGGGCGGCAGCTACCAGTGAGTCTGTGGAGTCAGGGAGACTGAGTTCCATTCTGACTCTACCAGGTAAGTCACTTATCTGTCCGCCTCCGTGTTCTTCTCCGTCAAACTGCAGGAATCGCACCTACTGGAGAGCAGTCACTGCACCTACTTAAGGGTGGGGGTGGTTGTCACAGTTATGACGGAATAATATGACGTGCCTGACTCTTAGTGGTCAATCAGGAATCGCTTTGGGCTATTATTGGTTTTTATTGGGAATACTAACCAATGGTGAGATGAGGAGTTGTGTTCGTCTGGTGGCGTTGTGGGAATTAGTTTTCTCAGTAACAGCGCATGACCTGCTAGGTGCAGGCGCGTGCGGATCGCAGGTGTGAATGAGGGCGGTTACTCCTCAGAGCCAGCTCATGCGGTTCCCTCTACGAAAGCACGCCAACGTGGTTGTATCTGAACGACCCCGAGGGAGTCACTCCGGGGGGAGCCCCGGGCCCGGGCCCGGCCACTTGTTTGGGGAACTAGGAGCCCGGTGGGAGTCTTCGCAGGAAACCCCAGGGGAGCCCTGACTGTTCTCGGTGGGTGTGGCAGAGCTCAAAACTCCCACGTTTCAGCTGAGCAACTTGCTCTGAGGATACGGGGCAGCGTGGTGGGTTCAACATCTGCGGGGCAGAGGGCAAGGCCCGGGGCCCGGGAGAACCTTGCGCTGGCCAGACGGCGGGGCTGGCGAGCTGCTGAAATGCTTCACTGGCGGCCTGCACCTCGCACTTAAGGGAACTCAACAACAGTCAGTCAGCTCACAGCCATGGGGCGGGCAAGTCTGGCCCTGGCCGCGTTGGCTCGTGGATAGAGCGTCTGCCCGTGGACAGAGGGTCCCGGGTTTGATTTCGGTCAAGGGTGCGTACCTTGGTTGCAGGCTCGATCCTCAGCCCAGGTCGGGGTGCCTGTGGGAGGCAACCAATCGACGTGTCCCTCTGACATTGATGTTTCTCTCTCTCTGTCTCTCCCTCACCCTCCACTCTCCAAAAATCAACGGAAAAGTATCCTCAGGTGGAGGGTTAACAACAACAAAAAGCAGACAAGCCTCAGTGTTAAGTCCTCAGTCTGCGGCCCGGGGGGGGGGGGGTCTCCCGGTGCCTGATAATTAGATTGGAACGTGCAGGCCTCTGCCCTGCGCTCGCAGTGCCTGGGGTTGCCTCTGGGAGGCGCCAGGGCCGCCGGGGGTCTGGGTGGGCGGCATGCAGAGTCCCCGCTGGCATTGCATGGAGCCAGAGTTCCGCACGCAGCCCCGGGCGCTGAACCCGGCCCAGCAGCCAGCGGCCGCGCTGCATCCTCGGCGCCCCAGGCCGTCCCTCTGAGCTGGGGTCTCCCTCCTGCCCACCCGCTCCGCCACCCAAGTTGCCTGTGGGCCTTTCCCACCCACTCCCCACTCCCCTTCCATCCGTCCGCACCTGCTGCGGGAACGCAGCCGACCCTGAGGTCGCAAGGGGTTTGCCGGGTCACAGCGGCGCGGGCGCAGGTACCGGCGACGTCTGAGCGCGGCGTGGTGCGCTGCTGTCTCAGAGCCCGGCCTGCGGCTCCCGCGGAGGCTCACGCAGCAGAGGTTTGGAAGGCAGCTCTTCGTTCTGAGATGGTTACAGGTTCACACGCGCTTGTAGGAAACCACGGAGGCCTCGTGCGCCCTGTACCCGCCTCCTCGCAGGTGACACCCTGCCAAGCCGCACAGAATGTCACCACCAGGATGTCACGTTGATCAGAACCATCATCTCATTCAGGTTTCCCCAGTTTTACTTGTACGCGTCACTCATATGCACGCGCACGTGTGTGTGTGTGTGTGTGTGTGTGTGTGTAGAGTTGTGTAAGTTTTCACAGGCGTAGGTCCGTGTAAACCCACACAGTCAGGATTCATCTCCACATGGGGCTCCCCCTGCCCCTTTACAGCCACTCCCCACTCACTCCCTCACCTCTCGCCCACCCTGATCCCCAGCCCGGCCAGCGCTGGCCTGGTCTCCGTGTCTTCTATATGGAACGACCCAGTGTGCGACTTAGGGTACTGGTTGCAAGGTTAGACCTCGGCACACTTCCCTTGAGGCCCGTCGAGTTGTGCGTAGGACCAGCCCAGTGGTCGGCAAACTCATTGGTCAACAGAGCCAAATATCAACAGCACAACGATGGAAATTTCTTTTGAGAGCCAAATTTTTTAAACTTCAACTTCTTCTAACGCCACTTCTTCAAAATAGACTCGCCCAGGCCGTGGTATTTTGTGGAAGAGCCACACTCACGGGGCCAAAGAGCCGCATGTGGCTCGCGAGCCGCAGTTTGCCGACCACGGGACTAGCTCCCTCACCTCCGTTGCTCAGTAATACTCCACGCGGTTTCTCCTTCGCCCGCGGAAGGGCACCGGGTCAGGCCCGGTCCGGGCTGCGGGGATAAAGCTGCTCTGGGCCTTGCATGCGGGTTTGTGTGCCCGGCAGCTCCCGCTTCTCAGAGGGGACACCCAGCAGCGTGGCTGCCGCGCCGCCGCGTGGGGCGTGTTCACTTTCATCAGAACGTGCCGCCTGCGCCCGCTGCTCTCCCCCCGATGTCGGGGCACCCGCTCCTCATGCCCACACCAGCATGGGGGCCCGGCTTTGTTCCAGCCTGTCCGCTGGGCGTGCGATGCTGGCGTACGTGGTGGTGTCTTTTCCCCGCTGAGGAGGGGCGTTGGCCATCTTTATGCGGGCGCATTCCCGTCTACACATCCCCTCCACACGCCTCTCCGCAGCCTGTGTTTGTTTCCTAATTGCTTTGGTTGTTCTGAGATTGAGGCTCATTACACACGCTCGGCGCTCGCTCCTGGTGGGAGATGTGGTTGCAGATCCCACCTGCCGGCGTGTGTCCCGTCTTCTCCCCCTCCCGCCGGGCTCGTGGGCAGAGCAGAGGTTTCACATTCGGGCGAGGCCCCGCTTATCTGTCTCCACGCGTGGGTCATGCGCTTGGAGTCGAGTCTAAGAACGGTCACCAAGCCCTGGGTCCCAGAGAAATGTTCCCGTTTTTTTCCTAACGTCTTTGTGGTTTTACATTTGACATTTCGGTCCATGACCCATTTGAATTAATTTCCTATCGATGTGAGGGTTAGAGCAAGGTTAATTTCCTTTCTCTCTATGCATGTCCGATGGTTGAAAACACGACCGTTCTTCTGTCCAATTACTTCTGGGCCTTTGTCAGGGATCAATTGTCCGTATTTCCATATTTCCGGCCGCCTTTCCCTCCCATTGATCTCCGTGTTTGTGCCGCTGCCAGGCCCGTGCTGTCCTGTGGCTCTGCGGGGAGTCGGCGTAGGGGAGCGCGGCTCCTCGTTCTTTAATGTTCTTCTTCAAAAGCGGCTTAGCTGTTCTGGTGCCTTCGCCGTCCCATGTAAATTTTAGGGTGACGCTGGGTGACATCTGAAAAGCCTCGCTGGGCTTTTGATAGGCGGGCAGACGAAACCCCGGCCTGCTTGGCGAGAACGGCTCTCGCCCACGCTGCGTCTCAGTCCGTGAACACGGCTTCTCTCCATCTGCGAGGCCTTGTTTGACGTTGCCCCTCCACAGTTTGTACTTCCCGGCACCAGGAGTCTGCGTAGGGCACAGTGTTCCATGTTGTTTGGGGCCAGGAGGCGTGGCAGTGTGCCTTGATTGCCACTTCCCTATGTTTATTAGTGGATGAGAAGATAATCCATTTGTGTGTGTGTGTGTGTGTGTGTGTGTGTGTGTGTGTGTGTGTGTATCTTACATTCTGTGACTTTGCTCAACTCACTGATTAGCTCCCAGAGGTTTTGCCTTGTAGGTTCCTTGAGATTTTCCCTGGAGACGATCGTGTCATGTGCAGATAGGGACAACTTCCCGTCTTCCTTCTATTCCTGCGTCTCCCCTGGTGGCCAGAGCGGCCAGAGCGGCTAGAGCACAGGAGCGGTGCCTCCATCTGAGGACGCGCCTGAAGGATAAGACGCTGCGCCTCGCCCCCGTCTGAGGGCTGGTGGGGAGGGAAGGCCCGCTGGCGGCTGCTTCTCGGTGGCTCTGGGTTGATGGACGCCTGGCTCACCCTCCGGGGCTGACGGGCGTCCGCTCAGTGCAGGGAGGGGCGAGCTGCCTCGACGGCCTCCGGGTGCTACGTTAGGGGCTGGGTCTGCCGGGCCTTTGTTGGTCTTGGACGGGCCCGCCTGTGTCTGCGGTCAGTGCTGATCCAGACTGGCTCTCCCTGGGGACCGGCTGGCGTGGGCGGACCAGCAGTGGCTCAGTTTGGACAGCTGTGCTCTCTCCGGCGGCCTCTGAGCTGACCTCTGACCTTCCGCAGGCCGCCGGGCGGGCTTGTCTGCGGGCAGCTGCAGTGCTGCCTGGGCCTTGGCTTGGAACGGGGACCCCGTCCCCTCAGCCAAAGCAAGTGACAGGACCAGCCCAGGTCCCGGGGGGAGGCGGGTGCCAGCTCCTGGGGGAGGCACCTCACAGCCCTGGGTCCCGGGGAGCTTCAATCCGCCGACCTGCTTTCACCCACACTTCGCTCCCCTCGGTTTCGGGGGTCTGAGTCCCGGTGACCTGTCTGGGACGGTTTCAGAGACCTAGGCCTGTGGCACGGCCGTCATTCTAAGGAGGGACTGGGCTTTTGAAGGGACCCAGTTCACGCCACCTCCATGGAAAGCCGTGTGCTTTACCTCCTCAGAAACGCAGGCTTTGCCAGCGTGCTTCTCGACATTGGCCGGCACTTTCAGGTTTTCGAAGAAAAGTGTGTACTGCTTTTATCTAAAAACGCGTCACAAAATTTGGAGGTATTTTCCTAGGACTTGTGATCTTCTTCGGAATCCTACTCGTGGTCTGGCCTCCGAGAGTTCATGTGCCGTGTGAGTATTGGGATGACTCGGACCCCAGAGTCTGGCCAGCCAGGGTGGGGCTGGTCGGCGAGGTTGCTAAACCGCCTCTGCCCGGCGGTGAGCCCTGCAGCCGGTGGGGAGGACCGGGAAGCTGGCGGGGCCGGGAGCTGGTGAGCAGCGGGCTCAGCACCGGAGCCCAGCCCGGCTCCCCGGCCCTGAGGAAGCCCCCGCGGACGTGTGCTCCCGGGGCTTTGGCGTTGCCAGGTCGTGCTGCCCATGGGCTGGTGGCAGGTGAGCACAGGCCAGCGAGAGGTTACACGTCGGCGTCGACTCTCACTCCCTCCTGCTGGTCTCGGCTTCTCCTCCTCAGCCTCTGGAGTCCGTTAGGTGGCACCGTGGGCAGGAGCCACGCGTGGGGCGGAGCAGCTGAGGGTGGCAGTGCGTGTGGTGAGCCGGGTACCCGCGTTCACCGGGGCCTGTGGCTGTGCCTGGCCCGCCCTGCTGCCCTGGGAGGAAGCCGCTCTCGCTCGTGGCAGATCGGCCTTCTCTGTCCACCCCCAACATGCACACACACACACACATGTGCACACACGCACACACACGCACACGCACGCCTGTCCTGGGCACTCAGGCCGATGCCGCCATGCCGTTCCCAGCTTCCCATACCTTTCAGTCATTTTCATCATTTCCTGTTGAGCTGTGAGCTCAGTGGTTAGCACCTCTCTGATGAAATGATCGTTAGATTCATGTCTTTGCCTCGCCCTCTCCTGCGCCTCCATCGCTGTGACCAGTGTTTGCACTGACTCCGGGCAGGTTCCCTTTGCTTCCTAGTCCAGGGGATCTGTCCCTCCTCCCCCATGTCACCCACAGGCCCTTCTCCAGGGTGGTGAGCAGGCCGAGTGCAGGCCCGCAGCCGGGAGCGGGCGAGGAAGCCCACAGAGTGTGCGCAGGAGAGTCTGTGGGATGGATCCCCGGGAGAGAGAACGAGTGGGTGCTGTTTGCTTTGGGGGCGCCGTCTGTCCTGGGGTGAGACGGGCCAGGCTGTGTAGGGCATGGTAGGTGTGTGAGGGGGGACGCTTGTTCATCGCACCGCTCCCATATCCCCTCCCCAGTTCCCTCCTGGAAAGACACTAGGACGTATGACTGCGTCACTCAAGGCCTCTTACTGTCACCTGAACAAACTGCCGGTCCCTCGGGCTCAGTCGACATTTCTCGCTCCGTCTAATGAGCGGGGCAGGTCCACTGTCGTCCACTCTGGGCCGCGGCCCCTCCCCGCCTCCCAGGCTGTGGGGGGAGCAGGCGCTGGGGTGTCCCTGCACGGCGACGGCGCGGGCGGGAAGCACGCAGCGTTCGGTACGCTCGTGATTAATCACGGCCAGACAGACCGGCAGCCGCGGTAGATCCCCAGAGACGCCGCCACCGAAGGAGGAAAAGGGAGCGTTTCGCTAACGTTTGTTTTTCTGGAAGAATCAAAGCAGAGCCCTAGAGCCTGTGCCATCAGCTGGTTGCCGCGTGGACGACCCGGCAAGGAACGTGTAACGGAAACTGACCTTGGTTCTGTTACCGAGGCCCGAGCGTGTCAGGCCGGAGTCTTCATAACCCGCCGAGCGGTGGGGCGGCCGGCGTCTCCATGGAAACAGCAGAGCACTCTATCGCAGGGCAGTGTGCACCTGCGTGAGCCGGCTCCGGCAGGAGGACGCCCGCCCCCCACGCCTGCTCCTTCCCTCTCCCGCCTCCCCGCCCGGACACCTGCTTCCTCGTGGCCGATCCCCAGGACCTTTTCCTCTCAGGTCTGGTCCCTAACTCGCCGCCCGGGTGTCCTCCCCGCCCCGGGCACCTGCACGGGGTGAGCTGGGATCCCTACGGGCTGCCACCGCCGCGTGAGGCCGAAGACGCCCGGGAGGACAGGGCAGCCTCGCCTGCGGGCCGGAGCGAAGCACACGTCTCATCTCCCGATGGCTCCCGTCCCCCCTTTCTATCCGGACGGCTAAGCGCTCATCGGCCCTGATCCGTGTGCCGCCTCGTAGCTACTCCCAAGCCTCTTCACGAATGGCACATGTTTGCCTACAGCTCCACGGCTGTCGCTCGT
Source organism: Eptesicus fuscus (assembly GCF_027574615.1). Taxonomy (NCBI): domain Eukaryota; kingdom Metazoa; phylum Chordata; class Mammalia; order Chiroptera; family Vespertilionidae; genus Eptesicus; species Eptesicus fuscus. Next base: position 106,831,466 of record NC_072478.1, on the reverse strand, counting down.
GACTCAGACCATCCCACCTGGGCCTCACCTGTGAGCAGTCAGGGCAGGTGGCGTGGCTGTCATTTCACGGGCGAGGGCCGGCCTCCCAGGGGAATCAGCAAAGCGATGGTGCAGCGGGAGGAACCGAGGCGCGTCCCGTGCTCACGCCGCCGCCACGGACCTGCAGCCCAGGCCGCTCTGCCTCCCGGATCCGCCACGGCTCCCGGTGGGACCTCTGGCCGGAGGCCGGAGTGGGGTCCCGAGTCTGGACTGAGCAGCTCGCAGCTTCTCGCCATCTCGCACGATGCGGGCGTTCACTATTTCGCAGCGATGACCCGCGGCACAGGCCTTCCTTCCCAGGAGGCCGCTCCGACGGGCTGCTCGCGGCGTGTGCCGCTGTGGAAGGAGATGTGCTGCCCCGCCCCGACTCTGAGTCTGACAGCACCACCTCCTGCCCAGGAGGGGGGGGCGCTTGTTGTTGTGGGGGAGCTGGCCTTTCCTCTCATGCGCCATTTACTAAGCAGCTTGAACTCTTTCTAGATCATTCTCTCGTCTTCCTCTCAGGAAAAGGCCTGCTGTTTAACCTGTGGGCCAAGGCATCAGATGGTGCCTTGCTTTTTTTAATGTAGTTTTATTGATTTCAGAGAGGAAGGAGAGGGAGAGAGAGAGAGAGAGACAGAAACATCAATGAGGAGAGAGAATCATGGATCGGCTGCCTCCTGCACGCCCCCCACTGGGGATGGAGCCCGCAACCCAGGCCTGTGCCCTGACCGGGAATGGAACCCTGACCTCCTGGTTCACAGGTTTGACGCTCAACCACTGAGCCACGCCGGCCCGCTGGTGCCTTGCTTTTTCCATGCGGCCGTGACCGCCACCTTGGTGACAGGCGGCGGTGGGCGCGAAGAAAGTGTGTTTCCCGTTAGGAACGGAGGGTCACCTGCGGCCAGCGTGCTCTGGACCAGCGTGGGTCTGTATCTCAGAAAGCCTGTCAGCTGGAGGAACCTGCGTGTCACAGGACACGCCCGTGGCTTAGGTTTAAACACTGCACCTGACAAGTGTCTGGGCCGCAAACCAAGCCTCCTGGACGAACTCCATTCCGGCCGGGTTCTCCCCCTGGCTGGGGGGGTGGGGGCCCAGGCCTGTATCTTTTCTCGGGTGACAAATCCAGGCGGACTGTCTGTGCTTCGTCTACGGCTGCTCCACACGTCCGCGCCGACGGCGTGCCTGCGTCTGTTCCATGCCCTGACACCGTGAGCGTGCTTTGTCCTGCACTGTGGGCAGGCGTAGCACATATGTTTCCAGTAGGTGGAAGTCTGTTTAGACCAAACTCGCATCTCGCATGATCCATAAACATCCAAGAATATATTTCATCTCAACAGAGCAGCCGTGCGGGATGGCCGGCTTCACGCTGCCGCCCCACCGGCCCGCTGGGTTCTAGTAATGAATGCACCGACGGAGGCCCGGGGCCTGCGGGGCCGATCACCGTGCCGCGCGTCGGTGACCACACACTGCGGCGCCCGCCCGGGAGCCCGCCGGTCCGTGGGGGGCTGCCCGGCAGCGCCCTGGAGCGCCTCGATGGTGTCAGACTGAAGACGGTTGGGTTTGTGGGTTTAACATCCTTGACCCTGAATGGGATTGGGGTTCCGTGGAGGCTGCGGCTCTGATTGTGTGACACTTTAATGGCGTGCCGTAGAGGGAAGAGAGATGAACCAAGACAGCACTGAGTGACGGGTTCCTTTTTCATCATTTGGCTAAGAACTCTGCAGAGTTTCTGTCCTAATTATGTTATTTTAAGTGGACAATAAACAAATGATAAACACACTGTGTTTGAGACGAGATGTACCATCTGGTTCAAGAACTTGTGAAGAGGGAGTAGGGTTGGCATTGGCCGAGGTGTCTCTCCCCACTTAGAAAGCCCTTCCTCCCGCGAGGGCTGTGGCGTGGAACACGGGGTGCCGTCAGCCCCTCCCGGGCGGTCAGCCAGGCAGATCGGCTCCAAGTCACACATGGGGCCGAAGACCACGGGGGACGCGGTTCTAGTCCGTGGGTGCGTGCTCTCGTGTGGGAGAAACGCGTGTCCCGCATACTTGTTCACCAGGAAGCCAGGGTTGGCCGGGGAACAGAGACCAGTGTTCATATTTGGATGTCTATGGTCTTCGTATTGCATCTCTTTCCCTTTAATGCCCCTTAAAATAAAAAGGTCTAACTGAGTGGAAATCGGGGAGGAGGGGGTTATATGGAGACAGGAAAGGAACGGTAGAGCAGCATTGCGAGTGAAGCCGTGGCGGTCTGAGGCTCTCGGCGTCCGCGCCGCAGAAAGGAAGCGCCTGCTGCTGGGAGAGACTCGCTCCGTGATTACCGTCCTTCCACTTGAAAGTGCACGGGCCCCGAGGTCACCACCTTCCCAGCTCCGCGAGGACAGGGGACCCCCTCCTAGAGGTTCCCAAAGCACCTCAGACGCAGACGGCTGGAGACAGCATGCCTCAGCCCGTCGCTGTGCTCGCCCCATTTCCGTGCAGATCGCAGGGCACACCCTGTCCCCCACCCCCTCACCTCCCCCACCCCACCCCCGAGCGCGAGGTGCTTGTTTCAGGCAGACGCGCGCGTGGTGAGCTGCTAACTCTCCTGGGTCCTGGGTCTTGCCTTCTTGCCCCGTCACATGTGTCCTCTGTGGTCTGCGTTGCCTCAGGGCCGAGGCTGGCAGCCCCCCTAGTGGGGTCGGAGATGGGGAAAGTGGGGCTCACACCAAGCGCACACCCTCTCGGCTGCAGGAAGCGTCCCCATCCCTGTCGCTAGAAGGGAAACCCGTGTGGAACTGACCTAATTAAGGGACGACTTCAGGGTGCGTCCCGGGGCCTGTCAGTTCCGGACCCTTTGGACACATGTGGTACAAGTTGTCTGGCATCGCCTTAAAACCTGCATGGGCCCCAAACGAAGCCCTCAGCCTGCGTGCCTCCTGGACCCCATGCCCATGCCCCTACTGGCCAGACCCCCTGCAGCTGCCAGGTAGGGCCCGGGGCACCCGCACCCTCAGCCAGAGCCCCACACTCGCCGGCAGAGCACCCGCCCTCTCTCTTGCTCTCCTCTTCCCTTTCCCTCCAGCTCTCTCTACTGAACGCGGAAGAGCTGAGCTCTAGTTTCCTCATTAGGATGTCTGTTCTTGAAGGTGTGAGCTGTGCGCTATAGCCCTTTAGCTCACTGCCCCTGCCATGAGGCCCAGCGCTCATCCACCCACCCATGCACTCCAGTGACCTGCACAAACCAGGGTTTTTATGTTGTCACTTTCTTTCCACTGCCTAGCTGAATGTCCCTCATCAGGAACTTGAATATCTCCTTCTTCTCTCTCTCTCATCCGTTTATCCATCCATCCATCCATCTATCTGTCCATGCATTTATCCATTTACTCATCGATCCATCCACCATCCATCCACCCACTCATCCATCCACCATCAATCCATCCACCCATCCACCCATCCATCCGTCCATCCACTCATCCATCCATCCACACATCCATCCATCCACTCACCACCCATTCACGGGCCCCGAGGTCGCCATTGATTGTGCATCCATCCATCCATCCATCCATCCATCCATCCATCCATCCACTCATCCATCCATCCAACCATCCACCCACCCACCCATTCATCCATTCATCCAACCATCCATCCATCCACCCCTCCATCCATCCATTCACCCATCCACCCATTCATCCATCCACTCATCCATCCATCCATCCACTCATCCATCCATCCATCCACTCATCCATCCACCCATTCATCCATCCACTCACCCATCCACCCATCCATCCATCCACTCACCCATCCACCCATCCATCCATCCACTCACCCATCCATCCACCATCCATCCATCCACTCACCCATCCACCCATCCATCCACCCATCAATCACCCATCCATCCATCCACTCATCCATCCACTCATCCATCCATCCACTCATCCATCCATCCATCCACTCACCCATCCATCCATCCACTCACCCATCCACCCATCCATCCATCCACCCACCCACCCATCCATCCATCCATACACTCATCCATCCACCCACCCACCCACCCACCCATCCATCCATCTCACCCATCCATCCACTCACCCATCCATCCACTCACCCATCCCTCCCTCCATCCACCCATCCATCCATCCACTCACCCATCCATCCACCATCCATCCATACACTCACCCATCCACCCATCCATCCACCCACCCATCCATCCATCCACTCACCCATCCACCCATCCATCCATCCACTCACCCATCCATCCATCCACTCACCCATCCATCCATCCACTCACCCATCCACCCATCCATCCATCCACTCACCCATCCATCCACCATCCATCCATACACTCACCCATCCACCCATCCATCCACCCACCCATCCATCCATTCACTCACCCATCCACCCATCCACCCACCCATCCATCCATCCACTCACCCATCCATCCATCCACCCATCCATCCATCCACTCACCCATCCACCCATCCATCCATCCACTCACCCATCCATCCACCATCCATCCATCCACTCACCCATCCACCCATCCATCCATTCACCATCCATCCATCCACCATCCATCCATCCACCCACCCATCCCCCCTGCTTGGTTCTCCATACACCTCTCTTTGAGCTGTTTACTGACCATCGGGGCCACTGCTGGCTCCTCTTAGATTCACTGTCACCTCCTCCAGCACACGTCCTATCCTTGCCTTCAATGTAGACAGCCTAATGAGTGCGTTCAGTTGTAGCTTTGAAACAATGAGATGTTAACTTTGCAGTAACTGAAGCCTTACACACACGGGAGGAAAAAGAGTTGTTTCTCGGTAACGTGTGGCGTTGTGTGGGAGATCCTGGAAAGAGGTCCTAGGGTTCCAGACCCTACCGATGGGGCCGTGGTGAAACAGCGCCATGAAGAAGAGGGACACTCTGGCATGAAAAAGCCCTGCCCACACGTCCCCTAAACTGACGGAGACTCACAAGTAAGTTCAAGGTTTGGGTCTGTGTCTACAAAAGACAGGTAACACATTTCTAAATTTGAAGGCAGCGCTCACTGTTTCTGATCCTGTGGATGCCTCGTTTTCTTAGCTTTACATCTTGTTTTCTTGTGTTCCCCTGAAAAGATAGGGCCGTCATTAAGAGAGTAGCCGGCTGCACAGAAGATGCATTTTCTGCTGGACAGACACGCTGTGTGTTTGAAGATCTCCATGCTGCACGCAGAACGGCCTGCTGGGCGCTTGGCACGACCGGCGCTGAGCATTCTGCGCACAATGGCGGTCGCTTTAGCTCATGAAAGGCTCCCTGTGCTCGGGCAGCCCCGCGCCGTCCTGCCTGCGCCCTGCTAAGTAGGCCCTTGAGCCTCTGCCCTTTGCAGCTTGTGCATCCTGTCCTGGCGACGCTGGAGCTATTGTCAGCAGCCAAGCAATCCTGCTTTCTCTTTGGCGTGGGGACGCTATGAACTGCATTTTCTTAACCTCCCACGCCTCCGCCTCTCACTGCGCTGCTGGAAGTGAGCTTTAAAGTATAAATGCCGCCTCTTCAGTGCCGTGCGGGCGGTTACTCGGGTCTCGGAAGGGATGGGCGAGCTGGCGGTGGGGAGAGGAGGAGGCAGATCCCGCACGGCTACGTCGCCTTGGAAAGCCGCTGGTCTGCCAGGCCGGGGCGGGCCGCTCCCTGTGGGCATAAAGGCACGTCTGGGAGCAGGTCCTCCCTGCCCAGCCGCCTGGGGAGCCCTAAATCCCTCCGCAGCGGAGCCCGCTACCCCAATGGGGCCCCAACCCCTCTGTGTGTGTGTGGGGGGGGGTCCCCTAGACTTAGCACAGTCAGACTCCCTTCTTTTTCACACACAGGCCGTCTTCATAAAACCCCTCCAGGAGGTGCCCGCGTCCCGGGTACAGTGTACAGTCTCGCCTCCTTTAGAAAACGTGTTATAAGTTATTTCAGGTGCGCGCCACGTTCAAAACCACGCAGCTGGCAGCGGGGGCACACACCGCCCGTGATGGACGGCACCGCCCGCCCCTGCGTCCCTGCCGTCGGGCACGGCCTGGATTTCATAGTGAACGTCCCATTTTAGCTTCTTTTTCATTTTAAGGCGATTTTTAACGAAAAGAACGATTTTCATTTATCAATTACCCCTCAGTAGGGCTGGGAATCGTTTTTACAGACAAAGAAGAAAATAAGGAGGCAGGGTAGTCACATGTAGCCGGGCCTGGTATTGGGACGTCCCACGCGCTGGGTCAGGGCCTGGACGTCTCCCTCCTCCGGTGACGGGCCTGGAAACCGCGGCCTCCGGTCCCCTCGCCCTGCGGGAGGTTGGGGCCCCACACGTGTTTTTTAGGTCAAGATGGGGGGCTGGTGATGGACATGGCCGAGGCGATGGGCATTGCCGGTGCTGTGAGTGTGAGCTCTGCCCAGAAGGGGAGGAGCCCCGCCCCGAACTGACTGATGGGCCTCGGGAGCCAGGAGGACAGCGCCTCGCCCTCCAGCGCTCACAGTGCTTCGGGCAGGCAGCCGTTCGGGTCCAGGTGCGCACGCGGACGTCACGGTGCGAGGAACAACCCAGGGCCCTGGCGCTGAAGGCCGGGCTGCTCTGTGAGCTCGGAAGCGGGGGACGGGATTCCGTGATGCTGTGTGCCTTGCTCTTCCTCTGCCTCTCCTTGCTGTGAGGGCAGCAGCTCTGGCTCTCCTGAGGCCGGAGAGGAAGAAAGGGTGAGTGAGCAGAGAGCAAATGGCCTGAGAGTGACGGGGTGGAGCTTGGAGAGGCTGACGCAGGGAGGACGGGGAGGCCTCTGGGACAGTGGGGGGTGCTGCAAGTGGACCCACGCCCGCCGATGGCCGGCTCCAAGGAAGAGGCTCCGGCCATGACCAAGGTTCCTCAACCCGGACGGTCATGGAATGGGGAGGTGGGCCTCAGAGCTCCTGCCTGCGCGCTGGTTCCTTCGCAGGAAATAGAGCTCCTGAAAGACTAGCCAGCAGGGGGCGGGTCCCCTCTGATCCTCTCCCCCACACCCACACCAGCCCAGCGCCCCACTTCTTCCCGGCCCCCGGGACCCGGGACCCGGCCTGAGCGCCCTGAGCGCCCAGGACTGCCTGGGAGCGTGTACGCGTGGCTTCTGTTTGCTTCCCTGCGGCTGCGAGGAGCGCTGAGCACTTCCCAAATGTGCATTATTCGTCTTTAATCTTTAATGAGCGCGTGTTTGTTTGATCATTCTCTGCCAGCCTGCCTTTCCGTTTCTACGTAAACTCACGTTATAAACGTTGTGTAGTCGAGTGTATTAATCTCTTCCTCGGTTACTGATTACCGAGCTGTTGTATCCGAGAAGTTCATTTCCATCAGCACTTAGGTATGTACTTGCCTACATTTTATTTTTGTTTTATAATGTTTACTTCTGACAATTGAATTGCTTTATTCATATCTTCACACACATAATTTTGCATATGCATAAATGTGATCGTATACATCTTTTTAAAAAGTTTATATATTTTTTTTTTGCTTTCTTCCCTTCTCTCTCCTCGCCCAGCCGCTGTAAATAGCCCAAGGTGTTTCTTTTCTTACATATTTGTATAGTCATGTAGTCCCATGTAGACATGTGCGCACACATGCACACAGATGCACAGATGCACACACCACATACGTGGTTTTTATTGCCATTGTTTTTTAATTGGATCACATTTTACATGCCTTTCTATGTCTTGTTTTTCATACTCAACAATACCTACAAAAAAATCGCTGAACTCGCCTGGTATAGCTCTAATTCATTCTTTTACACACTGTGTCATATCCCATGATGTGTCTGCCATAATTCTGAAGTCTTCTTCCATAATTTCTTTTCCACTGGAAGGTCCCATTGGACTTTGCGTGGCTGTGGGAAGGCCCTCGGCGTGGTTTTCTGAATGGCTGGCCAGGGTGTTTGGTGGGACTCGATCCCTGTCCTGTTGGCGTGTAGCTCTTCCTTGACTTCATATCATCATTTACATGTGCCAGGTCTGCTGGAGGCTCCCTGTCCTGTCTAGACGTCAGTGTTTCGTTGTTTTTGTTCCGTTTCACTTGAAGACACTTCTGATTTGGAATAATTTAGTGATGAGAGCTGTAAGAGTCTGGCCTTCCTTCGCCCTGTTTCCACTAACGGTCACGTTCACATGACTAGCGCGCCATCAGAACTAGGAAATGAGCATTGCTGCGGGCTGTTAACGGAACCGGAGACGGTCATGTTCCCAATTTCTTGTCCAAATGCCTTTTTTCTGCCCCAGAATCCAGTCCAAGGCCCCACCTGGCCTTTGGTTGTCACGGCTGCTGCGTCCCCACCAGCGGCGTTTCCCGGTCCTCCGTGGCCTCCGTGGCCTCACGCTCCTGACGGGCACCGGCCAGTGGTTCTGTAAAGGGCCCGCAGTTTGTCCTGTCGAAGGTTTTCTCATGATGAGGCTGAGGTTACAGGTTTGGGGGAAGAACCCGGAAAAGGTGAACTTCTCATCTCATACGGGGGCCCCGGCATCCGCGTCACTGATGACAGTGACAGGAGCCTTGCTCCCTGGGTCGGGGGGGCTGGCCACTGGCCACTGTCCCTCCTCTTCCCCGCCTGTCCTTCACTCAGTCTCTTCGCCCCGCCCACACGCAAGGGAGGGTGAGCGGCACCTGCTGGAGAGGCGGGTCCCGTGAGTTACAAGCCCACGAGCCACGGTGAAGGTTTGAGTGGGGACTGGAGGTTAGCAGACTCTGTCTCTCCTCAGTTTTGCTCGCTGTTTTATCGTTCACCAGCGGATCGTGCCTGCCACGGCGGTTCCTGTGGACTTGAAAGGGTGATCTTCTATTTTGCTCATTGCTTCTACGTTTATGACCGTGAGTTCTTCTGTAAGAAAACGAGTCTTTCCTCCCTCCGTCATCTATTATTCAGTAATTATTTATAATGGTGTGGATTTAACCCCACGAGGTAACTATTAGGATGAGTCCTTCATTTTTATTCTCTTTCTTAAAAACAATTTTGGGGGGTTTATTACTTTTTTATTCTTCTTGCAAACTTGAAAAATGTTTCCATTTTCAGGAAGTGTAATTGGAATGTTCTTGAGCATTTTGTTAAATGTTGCAACTAAATCTAGAAGGAAATGCTGTCTTCACGGCCCAAGAATTCTCTCCTCCCGTTCCCCCAGTTACTCCTGCGAGACCCCCCCGTGGCCTCTCCGCGGAAGGCACCCCAACACCTTAGACCGTCTGCTCTGAGCTTACAGATGGGGGCCCGCAACCTGTCACCCCTCGCCCGAGCGCATGTTCTTCCGAAGGGCAGCGCTGGAGCGACCTGCGTTGGGGTCCATTCTGAAACGTACGGCGTCGCTGTAGCGTGGGTGCCCGCGTCACGTGTGTCTGTCCTTCCTTTCTTTCTGGGGGAGGTTTTGGTTTCTTGTCTCTCTGAGACGGAACAAATATCTTTCCCAAAACTACGTAACCGTGTCGGTCCCTTCCCGGGTGAGCAGTAAATCCAGGCGTTCTTGGTCAGAGACGGCGGGGCCTGGGCCCAGCACCCCCCCCCCCCCCAAACCTTCAGGTGAGCGGCCTCAGTGAGTGCGCGTCCTGCTGCCCCTTCTCGGGAACTGTGTCCGGCAGCTGCCGGCCTGCGAGTCTAATCTGAATGGGAACGTAGCGATTCTGTTTTCTTTTCTTTTTTTTTTTTTTTCCCCACAAGTCTCTCCTTCTGTTTGCTCTGAGCCAGCTTGGTGTCTGCTGTGCCGTCCCTGCACCTTCGTTCCTGTAACAGGGCGGACGCTCCTGGCTGCGTTGCTGCGCTCTTCACTGCGGAGCGGGTTTCTTGTCTTCAGGGCAGCGCTGCCGACTGAGCTCAGCACAGGTGACGCATAGAGCCAGCAGCGCACCGAGGTCCCATCGGTGCCTCTCCCGCACACACGCCTCACCCCGCACCGCAGGAGCAAGTCCCCTGCACCCTCTGAGATCCCCCCCGACCGGCAGGGGCCTGCTGGGAGCCAGGTGGACCAGAGGCCAGCGTGGCGTGCTCTCGCGTCAGCAGACCTGCCCCATCACAATTCTCGGCCCTGGTTGAGCTAACTCCCTTTAGAATTTTTTAAATATATTTTTATTGATTTCAGAGTGGAAGGGAGAGGGAAAGAGAGACAGAAACATCAATGAGGAGAGAGAAATATTGATCGGCTGCCTCCTGCACGCCCTCACACTGGGGATCGAGCCCACAACCAGGGCCCTGACCAGGAATCGAACCGTGACCTCCTGGTTCGTGGGTCAATGCTCAACCACTGAGCCACGCTGGCCAGGCTGAGCTAACTCCCTTTAGCTTTCTTATTGACCCATTTGTTCCTCCTACCCTAATGAAATATTCTAAACTCAGATATTTGCACAATGAAATGTAGTTTTTAGCAAATGCCTTTTATTTACTAATAGAGGCCCGGTGCACAGATTCATGCACCGGGGTGGGGGTGGGGCGGGGGGAGTGCGGGTCCCTCAGCTTGCCTTGCGGACAACCCTCAAGGGGTCCTGGATTGCGAGAGGGCGCAGGCCAGGCCGAGGGACCCCACCAGTGCACGATCGGGACCAAGGAGGGACCGTGGGAGGCCTCCAGGGGTTGTCCGCCCCGTCTCACCCAGTCCTGATCGGCCAGACCCCAGCAGCAAGCTGACCTACCGGTCGGAGTGTCTGTCCCCTAGTGGTCAGAATGTGTCATAGCTACCGGTAGAACTGTTGCTTAGGCTTTTATATATATAAAGAGATGGTCCCTGACATGTGATGGTTTGACTTAGGATTTTTTTCGACTTCCTGATGGTGTGAACATGATTCACATCAGGTAGGAACCCTACTCAGATTTTGAGTTTTGACCTTTTCCTGGGCTGTGATATGCGATGCAGGACAGTGTCAGTTTTCACGGCCCCCGGGCAGCCCCGTGGCCCCGAGGGTCAGCAGCCCACACTCCACAGCGCAGCGGTAAAGGCGTTTTCAACCTGCGATGTTCCCACTTGCTGTGGGTTTGTGGGGAGGCCAGCCCATCGCAAGCTGAGCAACGTCCGTGAGGTGCCCCAAAGGCAGGGAAGCCAGCCGTGGCCCCAGGAGACAGACGTGATGATAAAATAAGACACATTGCTTTTCAGTTCTGAGGTTATTGTATAATTAGCCACTTCATATTACAGCCCTTTGTTTAATAGCTGAGAGTAATCTTTTATCGCCGTAACCTTTCTTCCCTTTGTGGTGGCTTTAATGAAAACTTTTCTAATATGTCTCTACTTTTCTTTTGGAGCAGAGCGCATATAATTTATTCTCTTTCAATATCACTCCAGGGTTATAATTAAAAGCATGGATTCCTCTTCCATGACCCTTGGAGTCTGCTGAATGGTTGAATCTTTTTTATTTTTTTGAAGCTCACTGACTGACCTCAGCCGTGCATTTTGAGTTCTAATAGCTCCTTCCACATAATTTATTTATTTCCATTGTAGCGTGTCAGTGTCTGTCAGTACCCCATCTCTTTCATCCCCGCCGCAGCCCCGCGGTCTGGTCACCCAGCCCGACCAAAGCGGAGAGGGGGCTGGGAGCCATCCCTGCAGGCCTCCCCCCCCCCCCCCCCCCCCCCTCCCCCCCCCCGCGGCCTCTGCCTGCTCTCCATCGCTGTAGTTTCGTCGCTCCAACAATGTGGTGGAAGTGGAGCCGCGCAGCATGCGGCCTTCGACATCGGCCGTCTTGACCCGGCATCATGCCCTGGTGCATCGAGCTGCCAGACCGGCCCGGCATGCCTGTTTGTGGCTCAGGCCGCATTCCGCGGGGGCTGGTGGCCACGCTTAGCTCTCCGTCTGGTAAGGATCGTGGGCGCTTCCTCGAGGCGCTCCCTGCGCCCTGCCGTCCGCCCTCGGAGGCCCTCGTCTTTGCTCGTTCCCTCCCCATGTGACGCAAGGCGTTCACCGCTGCGTTGTACGTGTCCTGCCCCAGACCCACCCGCACCCACGTCCCCCCACGCACGGCTCCTTTTGTGGAGTTGCATTGAGAGAGCACCGTCTGGCCTCAGGGTTGGAGCCAGCACAGTTAGCCGTTGCCATGGACGCTGAACGTACCCCCCCCCCAAAAAAAAAAAAATATGGCAACTGATAAGCCCATAGGTCCATGGTCGGCAAACTGCGGCTCTCGAGCCACATGCGGCTCTTTGGCCCCTTGAGTGTGGCTCTTCCACAAAAGACCACGGCCTGGGCGAGTCTATTTTGAAGAAGTGGCGTTAGAAGAAGTTTCAGTTTAAAAAATGTGGCTCTCACAAGAAATTTCAATCGTTGTCCTGTTGATATTTGGCTCTGCCGACCAATGAGTTTGCCGACCACTGTCCTAGGTAGTCTCTCATCTGTCAGGAAGTTCCTCGAGGGGTCGATTCGTGTTCGTTTACTAGATGAGGGGATGAACGAATGAAACACGTCTGGTGCAAAAATCACATAAGACAGCCCTTCCAGAAAAGAAACACCGTCAAAGCCACTCAGACCGGGACCCGCCTCTCCGGATGCAGCCCTCACCGCCCGCCCGTCACCCTCGCCCCTGTCTGCTCCCTCCCCGGCTTGTCAGGAACGTGAGTTTGCCGGCGTCCCCGTCGGAGGTGCACTGTTGCCTTTTCCAGTGTCAGACCCTGGGCCCAGCATACGTTGGACGTCAAACTTAGTTCCTTAAACACACAGCGGCTCCAGGCTCCGGGCCGGGTGGCTCACTTCAGAGACAAGACAGGCGAGCCTGGAGAACTCACGTTTTGAGTCGTTTCCTGTTGTTGCTGAGCACAGTGACTTGAGACCACACTGTGTCTGGCCCTCCAGCTCAGGGGTCGGAATCTGAAGTGGGTCTCGCTGAGCGGGAGCCACGGTGTCCGAGGCGGATCCTCTGGGGCCGGGAGAGTCTGCTCCTGCCTTCCCGGCTCCTACAGGCACCTGCTTTCCTTGGCTCGTGGCCCCTCCCTCACCGTCAAAGCCGGCAGCGGAGCCGCCCTGAGCCTCTCGCTGGCTCTGACTCCCCTGACCCCTTTGGCTTTCAAGAACCTTGTGATCGCCTGGCGGGCGTGGCTCCGTGGTTGAGCATCAACCTGTGAACCAGGAGGCCGTGGCTTGATTCCCGGTCAGGGCACATGCCCAGGTTGTGGGCTCGATCCCCTGTGTGGGGTGTAGCCGATCAATGATTCTCTCATCATTGATGTTTCGATCTCTCCCTCTCCCTTCCTCTCTGAAGTCAATAAAAAAATAAAAGAACCGTACGATCCCTTGGACCCGCCCTGAAATCCGCGATCTGCCCCATCTGGAGATGCTCAGCTCCGGCACACCTGCCAGGTCCCTCGGCCACGTGAGCAGCATGTTTACAGGTTCCGGGGGAGGCTCTGGCCGGCTTTGGGGGCCACTACCCTGCCGGCATGAAGGGGCTTCACACGCTGACCCCGTGGCTAAGCGCTGGCCCTCGAGGACCCCAGACGTTCACCTTGTGTGGCCTCCCAGAAAGTGCGGCTTCTCAGGCACCACCTCTTTCCCTGCGCGTGGCTCTGGCAGCGGGTGGGCGTGGCTCTGGCACCGGTGGGCGTGGCTCTGGCAGCGGGTGGGCGTGGCTCTGGCAGCGGGTGGTCTTGGCTCTGGCGGCAGGTGGGTGTGGCTCTGGCGGCGGTGGGCGTGGCTCTGGCGGCGGGTGGGCGTGGCTCTGGCAGCGGGTGGACGTGGCTCTGGCGGTGGGTGGGCGTGGCTCTGGCAGCGGGTGGGCGTGGCTCTGGCAGCGGGTGGACGTGGCTCTGGCAGCGGGTGGGCGTGGCTCTGGTGGCGGGTGGGCGTGGCTCTGGCGGCGGGTGGGCGTGGCCTTCATTCTGTTCAGGGACTGCCTGGCTCTGGCTCCCTGTGGTCCTTTAGGGCGGGGGCGCTGGTACCCTGCCCGTGGCCGCCCTAAGCGGCCCGTGATCAGGCGGTGAGGACCCGAGGACCGGGATGAGCACGCGGCCACCGGAGCGGGGCTCTGAGCGCCAGGGGCAGGTGTCCCTGCTCTGTTTGTCGTGGGCGTGAGCCGCAGGCCCGACCGTGGCAGGAAGGGGCTGGGGGTGGGGGGCGGTCGCTGGTCCCCCTTCTTCCATCTTTCCACGTTGTTCTCCTTTTTCTTCCAGGTGGGTGTCCAGGCACCGTGAGCGATGGTCCCTGGCACGTACCCTGTCGGGGTTAATAATGGTTCCAATATACTCACCCTTTCCCCAAACGGCCCTCTTTCCTTATTGATGGCTGTTGGGGCAGGTCGCCGCCCCCGGCGAGCCCTCAGCCCCCCGTGTATTTCTCATTCCAGACACAGCCCCGCCTCACACGGAGGCTGCTACACGGATGTTCCCGGAAGGCCCAGAGTCAGAGTTCTTGAGAAAAATGTGATTTTCTCTCTCCGAAGGGAAAACTGTTGTGCTAATCTCCCCGCCGACCCCGGGCCCTAGTCCTGCCTCCCGAGCGGCGCGGCTCTGCTGGCAGAAGGCGATTCCTCAGCAGCAGCGAGAGCGCCTGCGTTGGGGTCCCGCTGGGAGAGGGAAGGGGACCCTGGGCCCCGACAAGTGAACCTCGAGTCACCGGGGCCCCAGTCCAGCTCTGGCCTGTTGTGGGCAGGTGTCCTCCTGGTGACGTCACATGGGGGTTCGTCAGACCCGCACGGCCCCAGCGCTGCCCCCTCATCGCGCCTCCAGTTCCCCTCAGAGCCGCAAGCAGGCACTGTGTCAGCCGCAAGGGAACCAGACGAGGGTCCCAGAAAAGGGGGAGAAGAAGGGAGGAGAGAGACATGGATACGGAGAGAGAGAGAGAGAGAGACATGAAAACAGACACAGACAGAGATAGAGGCAGAGGCCCAAGACACCCCACTGTGGCTGAGGTTTGCCCGAGCACTGGCCTGCACCCTGCCTGATGGGCTGGCAGAGGGGAGGTGGCACAGTTAGGGGCGGGGCCTGTGGAGAAAGGACTGCCTTTGGGGGAGGGGGGGTGCCATCGAGGGGACTGAATTAGGTTCTTGATTCTTCCATTTCCTTTGGAAATTAACCATTATTAACCCCGACAGGGTACGTGCCAGGGACCATCGCTCACGGTGCCTGGACACCCACCTGGACACCCACTCTACCAGCCTCAGTTTCCTGTCTGTAAAATGGGCACGACAACAGTAGCTCACCACCACGCCACCCAGTTTCTACATATTGTTTCATGCGTTTCTCGTGCCAACGCTAAGAGAGGGGAGCCTTTATCATCCCCAAACCGAAGAGGGCTAAGCGGGTGCTCAGTGCACACAGCAGGGGCGTCAGGGCGGGACCCCCACGCAGGGATCGCCATCCTGTCCTGGTCCTGACCACCCCTCGCCAGGAGGACCGGGGGCGGCAAACCGCACGGAGCACAGAGCTCGCCACGTCAGTCCTGTCACACGGCGAGGAGGGCGGAGCTGCTTCGCGGAGGAGAGTAGGAGGGGCTCCCCTTCCTGGGGAGCGGCTGGGTCAGTCCTCGGGGAGCTGCGCCCACAGCAAACACATGGCTGGAGTGGAGGGAGAGAGCTGCCAGCGCTGGGCACCGTCCCGTGGCTCCGGGGTGGTGACGGCTGGCTGCGCACGCCGGTCGGCACCCTTAGAGCCACTCCGAGCGCAGGTGTCAGGGCGCCGCCCCCCTAGACCCCAGCCCCGCCTTTGGGGCCTGTCTTCCCGGCACCCACGTGTGTTCACAGTGACAAGGAGCCTGCTCACCCTCCTGAGGCCAGGGCTTTAAGTGACCAGTGGCGCGTCTATGAATGTGCGCTCAGCCCTGACGCTCTGACCTCCCCCTGCCCCTGCACTTGTTGGCCGGCACCGGGTGTGAGCGGGGCGGATCGGGCGTGAGTAGGACGGAGCTAGGTGTGAGCAGGGCAGAGCAGGTGTGAGCAGGGCGGAGCTGGGTGTGAGCAGGGCGGAGCGGGTGTGAGCAGGGTGAAGCGGGTGTGAGCAGGGCGGAGCGGGTGTGAGCAGGGTGAAGCGGGTGTGAGCAGGGCGGAGCTGGGTGTGAGCAGGGCAGAGCAGGTGTGAGCAGGGCGGAGCTGGGCGTGAGCAGGGCGGAGCGGGTGTGAGCAGGGTGAAGCGGGTGTGAGCAGGGCAGAGCGGGTGTGAGCAGGGCAGAGCCGGGCGTGAGCAGGGCGGAGCCAGGTGTGAGCAGGGTAGATCGGGCGTGAGCAGGGCAGAGCTGGGCGTGAGCAGGGCGGAGCCAGGTGTGAGCAGGGTAGATCGGGCGTGAGCAGGGCGGAGCTGGGCGTGAGCGGGTCACAGTGGGTGTGAGCAGGGCGGAGCGGGTGTGAGCAGGGAGGATCGGGCGTGAGCAGGGTGGATCGGGTGTGAGCAGGGCAGAGCTGGGTGTGAGCAGGGCGGAGCTGGGTGTGAGCAGGGCGGAGCTGGGTGTGAGCAGGGCGGAGCAGGTGTGAGCAGGGCGGAGCGGGTGTGAGCAGGGCGGAGCAGGTGTGAGCAGGGCGGAGCAGGTGTGAGCAGGACGGAGCTGGGCATGAGCAGGGCCAGCGTGGGCGTCTGGTGAAGCGGAGCCTGCACTTCCCCTCCCCACGGACCCAGGCCCGGAGCTGTGGTTCCAGCAGGAAAGGCAGTTCACAGGCCGAGTTTCCCTCGAGGTGAATTGTCACCCTCCGTGTTGAGGGAGTTTGTCCTCGAGGGGGAGCTCTCCTGGAGTCCGGGGAGCCCGCGTTTTCCAGGCCCATTTGGAAGGCCCGGCGTTGCCGCAGAGCAGCTGCGATACCTGCGTCTGGTCGGCCGCAGCGGGCACAGCTGGCCTCGGTGATCAGAGAGCCGGAGGGCAGCGCCCTCTGGGCACCACGTTCCTGTGGAGAGGACTGGCTGTGCTGAGCTGAGAGGGCAGGGCTTTCCGGCAAAGTCCTCCCGCCTGCCACCTGTGCCCTCTCAGACGCACTCCCAGGCAGCTCCTCCTGCCTGGGTCCTGCGGGGGGTGTGGCCCTGCCGATGGCACCACCGGGAGCCTGGCAGGTGCCCTGTCCAGTGCCGTCCTCTGCAGACGGGGAGGAAGAGAGACACAACAGCAGGGACTGGTCCAGGAGCCTCACCAGCCTGCGGCTTCCCTGGCTCCACCCGCTCCACGGAGATGGCCGCGTCCAGGCCCCTCCTGCCCACCCCACCTTGGCAGTGAGTGACCCAGGGGCCAGAGCTGCTCACCAGGCTCTTGGACCCGCCATCTCGGCAGCTGCCGTGGTCTTACTACTCATTCAATTTGGGGAAACTAGCCCTGGCCAGTGTGGCTCAGTGGATAGAGCGCAGGCCTGCAGACCGAAGGGTCCCGGGTTCGATTCCACTCCAGGGCACGTACCTCTGTTGCAGGCTCCTCCCCAGCCCGGGCCCTGGTCGGGGCACATGCAGGAGGCAACCAATTGGTGTGTTTCTCTTGCATCAATATTTCCCTCTCTCTCTCTCTCTCTCTCTCTCTCTCTCTCTCTCTCTTCCACTCTCTCTAAAAATCAATGGAAAAAATCCTCGGGTGAGGATTAACAAAAATAAAAACTGGGGAAATGATCGTACTTGGCCGTGGCGGTGCTCAGTGTCGGGCTGAACGGTGCTTGGTTTTTTTTACGTTCAGACAAGCTCATGTCAGCCTCGGCGCTGCTCTCGGGGACCTCAGAGCAGAGGGACCCTTTGGTGGTCCCTCCCCGTCCTCCGTGTGGTGGTTTCCAGTCTGAGCGGGTTTTATACTCCGGGCAGCTCCCCTCTCCCAGGACACAAAGACCTAACGAAACACGTGTGATCCACACGCTTATTGAAGTCTCGTTTCCTTTAAAAAAAAAAAAAATGTTTTAGCAGGAAAGGAGCTCGGCTTGCTATTTGTATGCCCAAACTTGGGCTCCGTCTCGCTGGGTTCCGTTGCGGTGACCACCCGCTCCGCCTGGCTCTGGAACAGCCCATTAAACGCGCAAAGGGCCCCTGGACACGTGTAAATAGACTAAAAGGCTTTTAAAAGCGGCTGGAGAATGTCAGACGCACAGCTCTACACAAACACATTTCTTCTGGGCAGGTCCCCGGTGAGCCGAGTCCTTTACGAGGTATAGCGCGTCACCCCAGGGGTTCGTTTCTCCTCCGCGCCCCCTGGCAGAGCTTCCTGCAGGAAGAGGGTGGGTTCCACGCAGGACGCGGGGCCGGGCTGAGAAGCGGCGGGGTCTCAGCAGCGAGGCCCGTGGCGGGTTTGCCTGTGTGTGAGGTGGGTGCGCCGTCCCCGGCCTCTGCTCCGTCACTGCGCTCCGCTCCTGAGCCGGTGGCCTTGTCTCAGGCAGCGGCGGCAGCAACATCCACTCACGACTTCTGTCCGACCGCTCGGGGGCTGGCGGTGTTTGATGCGTGGAAACCTATGCACCGAGTTCTAGAAAGGACTTGACGTCTAGCCCCCGAGAGGACAGTGACGCCTCCCCGGTGAGGAGGGAGCCAGGTTCGGGTTCGCGGACCCCGAGCACACTGCGCTGCGCCTCCTCCCGCCGTGCCCCGAGGTGCCCCCCATAAAGGTCCTTTATCGCCCGGCCGGCGGGGCTCCGTGGTTGAGCATCGGCCTGTGAAGCAGGAGGTCACGGTTTGATTCCCGGTCAGGGCACAGGCCCGGGTTGCAGGCGTGGTCCCCAGTGTGGGGCGTGCAGGAGGCAGCCGGTCCATGATTCTCTCTCATCGTGGATGTTTCTCTCACTCCCTCTCCCTTCCATTTTAAAAAGGTCCTTTTGGTGGCAGTGCTGTCGCCCTGGCTCACGGGGAGGACCCAAGAGCTGGCCTGAGGGAGGGAGGCAGGGCCTGCTCGCGTTCCGCCCGGACCCCAGCTTGCACTTGTCCGCACCCACACAGACGCTGCGATGCTTGTGCACAGTGGTGGGCTCTGAATGGAAATGGAAGCCAGGCAGTTACTCCTGCATCCTGCTCATCGCCGGCCCCAAAGGCGGGGTGAGACTCAGCAGCTCTGCCTCGGCCCCGGGAGCGGGGACGGCCCAGGTGGAGGCACGCGGGCGCCCGCATCCCATCCGCCAGCTCAGCTCAGCATCCTTCCTAATGGCGGGAGGTTTTGAGAACTTGGCTTCCGGATTCTCCCTCACGGCTCTGACGCCGTCCCGCACCCCGCGCCCACGGGCAGCCCGGTGCTTCCTCGGGTGACGGGAACTGCCATCCGTGCCTCCGCACCCCTGAGTCAGACTCGCCGCCGCCCAGCTCCTCAGCAGCAGCTCTCCCTGTAAGGGTGCCGGGAGGGGTGCCGGTTCCAGGTCGTATGCCTGGAACCGCTGTTAACTGAGCGGCCTGCGATCCCGAGGCGGCGGGAACCCCAGGCCTCGGAACCAGCCGTCCAAGCGCTGATTGAAACGGAGCGTGTTTTAAGTGGGTTTTCTTCCTCAAGGGCTCAGAAACGAATGTTCTGCGTTTTTCTGCCCTGGTTTTTTAAAATGTACTTGATTATCCATTGAAACGAATCGAAAGTTGCTTTAATACTTGCAGGAGGAAAACCACAGACCCAATTACACGTTCCTAATGGATGAGCCACGTCCTTATGTCACTGAACCTTTCGCTGGATTTTCACCATCCTCTGTACATCAATGTGTACATTACCGGCTACCGTCCTGGTTTGTGTGAAAAGTGTCAAAGGTCAAAATACTTCCTGATAATCAAAGAAATGTGCCTCTTCCGAAAGCCAGGCGTGGGCGGTACGGGGCGGGGGGAGGGGGGGGCGAGGGCTCGAGGCTCACCACGGAGACCTTGGGGTGCCCCCCAAGTCCCCGCTGTGGGCCCACCGCCACGCTTAAGAGAATGTCATTCCAGCATTTCCTGTTACTTCTTGTGGTTTACAAATTCTCCAGATCTAGGCCCCAGGGGGCATGGCCGTGTGCACCTGACCCAGGTGTGTGTCCCTTCACCCTGAACCAGGCCTAGGACTCAGGTGGTTGAAGAATCAGCAGTGCGTACAGCTTGGTTCTGTTTCCGTGGCATCCGGCTGAACACGTGCCCTGACTTCCCTTCCTGGTCTGAGTGCTCACTGGGCCACTTCCGTCCACCGTGAACCTGGTGCGTGTGGAACGGATGCCGGTGTCAAATCTCTGAAAGCAGCTGTTGTGTGTGGGCATGGAGCTCACTGTGGATCTCCCAGCCGGATGCCCCCACCCCCTATGCCACAGGCAGAGCCCCCCTTCCCTGGGTCTCATTCCTCAGTGCCCACAGCCCAAGGCCCCAGCACCTCCTCTGAGGTCCATCTTCTCTGAAATGGGGAATCCTCCCTTTGCTCACGGCTTCAGGAAAGCGTTGGGAGGATCAGGTGAGGAACCAAGTCCCTGGGCACGCGGGCGGCGGGGGCGGGGGGGGGGGCGGGGGGAAGGGCCTGCTGTGGGGAAGCTGACAGCTGCCCCCTGGAGCCCGCGCCTTCAGGCAGGGGATAGCCCGGCTTCCTGCCGCGGCCCGCCCCTCGTTCCTGAGCTGAGCTACGTCTGTCCACGTTGGACTAAGTCTTGCATCTCCTTTTCCCTATCTTCTTTATTATCATCCCGCGGAGTTAGAAGTCACAGTGATAAGATCTCCTTTTGAAAATTAGAATTAAGATGGGGAGACTAAGAAAAGTTTACAGAAAGCCATACACACGTTTATTTTAATAAAGTCCAAGGAAGGGAAATCTCCCCGGCTTTCATGTTATCACCTTCTGGGAAGCCGGTGTAATTGGAATTAGTACTGTGGAGTCATGCGCCAGTAAAGCCGCGGGGCGCACCCTGGGAGAGCGGGAGACGGCGCTGCCCTCATTGGGGGCGCGCCCCGGCGCTCATTGTGAGAATTGTTACTCTGAAGGCAAAGGGATACTTGTTTATTGTGGGAGAATATTCTACAGCACAGAAGTCAAAAGCAAAAAGGTCTCAGCTTCCCACGGAGCGCTCACCACTGTTCACACGGCATGTTACACACACATGTTGAAACACGCGTGTAATATTGTTCCTATGCACAGAGGATGCCGACGTCTTTATTGCTTTCGCTCCCGGTGGATGGCACTGCCTGTGTTGCTTTGAGTCGCTGTCAGGATGCTCTCACTTCCAGTAACAGAAACCCTGCCTTAAGCAAGTTCAACCCGGAATGAAGGAGCTAGCGCGTGGCACAGGAAGTCGGGGACAGGAAGAGGAGCAGGGTGGCCCATGGCGTCATCAGGGGTCAAGGTCAAGGACCCAGGCACTGCCTGTTCTCACTGTCCTGCCACTGACACCATCAGCTTCATGCCAAGGCCGCGCCCCTGGCGGACATGCCATTGCCCCCTGGGACAGCCTGCTTCCTGTCCGTGGACGGAGGAGGGGGAGGGAGCCTGGTCCCACCGGGGAGTGGAGGGCCTGCCCTTCGGTCAGGGGAGACTCACTCAGGGGTGGCCGCCCCAGAACAAGGAGGTCCCCGGGCACCTGCCACCGGCCACAGGCCAGCACGGGGCTTCCTCTGTGAGTCCCTGGCCAGAGGGAGGAGACCACCATGATGAGCGGAGACGCGGGGCCGGGTCCCCACACTGCACTGCGGCTCTGAAATGGGGAGACTTGGAACAGGCGTTGGGCGTCAGCGCCAGCCTCGGGGGCCTCCTGTTCCCACTGAGCACTGAGCGGACGGAAGGGTGCGGCCAGGATCGCTAGCCGGCTTCCTCACCGCTGGCTCTCGGCTCGGCTCCCATTCCATTCCGTCTGACTCGCAATCCTGTCCCTCCTCCTGCCTCGGTCTAGGCACTGCCTCCCCTCAGGGTTCCCGGGGAGGGTGGCTCCTGGGACAGCACCTCTCCTGGCCTGCGTCCAGCAAAGTGAGAAGACCTGTCCCCCAAGCCTGGCCCTTCCCTGGGGTCCCAGGCCGCTTCCCCGGTGGTTTGAACATGGCCAGGGACCCCCACTGTCCTCTGAGGATCAAGGTCGGGACCTGGTGCTGGGAATGGGCGGTGCCCTCACCGCTGGCCCCGGGAAGGTGTGGCCCCGGCCAGCGCAGGTCTGCGAGGAGGGGGCTCCGGGCAGGGTGCGTGGCCACGGCGCAGCCTTGACCGCGTCCCTGCGGGGTCAGCACGGCAACAATGGCCAGAATCTGAAATTAAGCTGCGCGTGGTCAGACGTCTTCATTGTCATTTGAAAATCAGGTTTTTTAACAGGAGCGCTGTGTTCAGAGAGCGTTGGTCAGGGAAACAGGTACGTTTTCTGGGGATTAGATCCTTATTAATCTAATGTTCTCCAAAGTTCGGGCATTTTTGTTGTATGTTTATGGCAATAGATAAGTTTTCTTCATGAGTTTTTACTTAAACTGGTACAGAAATGAAAAACGAAAAGAAAAAAAAAGAGCTTAAAGATGTAAATGATAATAAGTGAAAAATTTAGTATTATTATTCTTAATGTACTTTTTTATTTTTCCGTTCCCTTTGAGCAATGCCATGTAATATAGAGAGTGATGAGCATTTTTGGAGAATAATTCTGAGAAGTAATAGGCATACTTGAAATCACGCTGGCACAAATCAGATGTTAAAGCAAAAAGTTACCGTTTTTAAATTGTACTATTAAATGGGTAACTTCATGTGTAATAAATATTCACTTTTAACGTTAGGTGCCAGTGTAACCTATACTAATGTGAAATGGAATAATTTTTATGGTTCTCTAAAGGAATCTATAAAGGAGTCATAAATATTACCGTAAAACTTTTAAAAAGTGTTTTTATGGGACTAAAAATTGAAAACTTCCTAATAGAGAAATTTTCTTAAATGAGAAATGAGGTAAGTTGATCATAGAGACCTCACACTGTAATATATCCTGCAGAAACCCTGAACAAGCAGTAACTCTGTAAGATAATTTTATATGGTGAACAAAAACCAAGGGTTTTTTTTAACAAGCTTTCCAAAAGGTAGCAGGAAGGAAAAGAGGGCTATACTAAAATTCCTCCCGAGAGGTATTTATGCATTTATTTATAATATATTTTTATTGATTTCAGAGAGGAAGAGAGAGAGAGAAACATCAATGATGAGAGAGAATCATTGATGGGCTGCCTCCTGCACACCCCCTTCTGGGGATTGAGCCCACAACCCGGGCATGTGCCCCGACCGAGAATCGAACTGTGACCTCCTGGTTCATAGGTTGATGCTCAACCACTGAGCCACGCCGGCCGGGCTTTCTCTTCTTTTAAATGGGTAACCTGGTGGGCGTCTGTGTGTGGTGCGGGTGGCAAAGCACTGTGTACATGTGAGAGGACCTAGTCCTCCCTCTCGTATTGCTCCCTTGCTGTGCTACCTTGGACAAACAACTTAACCTCTCTGAGCCTCAGTGTTCTCCTTTCTAAAGAGAGAGGGTGAGCGGATCAAACGTGGCTCCGATTCCTTTTCACGGTGGGATATAGGAGAAGGGTTCTGGGATGATGCCAGACCGCTTGCCCTCTAGGATGCGAGGTGCAGGTGAAGGGCATGGGCCTGGAGTTGTAGTTCCGGAGAGCCGTGCCCACTGCAGCTTTCCTCCACCCACCCGTCTGGACAGGGGTGCCCTGAGGCCCCCGTGAGGCCTCCTGCAGGGGGAGAATCACCGTCAGGTCATGTGTGGGCTCCAGGGCCTGGTGGTCCAGACCCCATGTGAAAGGTTTGGTCACACAGCCCCCAAGGAAGAAAGGCCAACTTTTCTGGAATTCTTCTAGCTTGGTGTTTTTTTAATGTATTTTTATTGATTTCAGAGTGGAAGAGAGAGTGAGATAGAGAAGCATCAAGGATGAGAGAGAATCATTGATCGGCTGCCTCCTGCACGCCCCCTACTGGGGATCAAGCCCACAACCTGGGCATGTGCCCTGACTGGGAATCAAACCGTGACCTCCTGGTTCATAGGTCGATGTTCTGAGCCGCGCCGGCCGGGCTAGCTTGTTTTGTTGTAAACTCCCAGGGGAACCTTTGCGTTCTGACACACCCTGGATGCATACGTTCCAGATATTGTCTTCCTCCCAACTGAGGCTGGGACAGATGTGGAGTGAGTGCCTGGGGGCTCAGACCCCCGCAGGAGCGGCCAGCTGGACACCAGAGGCCTCGCCCGTGTCCCTAAAGTCGGGCTGCGGATGGGTGTCTGCCCTTCCCGGGCCTTTGACCTTCAAGCACCTCGGGCCGTCCCTGTACAGCGGCCTCCTGAGTCGAGGTGTCTTACGAGTAAGCGGTTCCTCAGTGGCCCTGACGCTGTCCCTTCTCTGACACAGAGCCATCACGCTGGAGAATCAGCTGGTGATCCTGGCGGCGACCGCCGGTGACGCGGGGGCGTACTACGTGCAGGCCGTCAACGAGCGGAACGGCGAGAACAAGACCAGCCCGCCCATCCACCTGAGCGTAGCGCGTGAGTGCCGAGCCCCGTGGGCCGTCTGAAACGGGTTTAGTGAACAGCCGCCGTCCGGGGGGGCACTCCTTCTGCGGGGGCTCTCCGGCCAGGGCCGTGTGGTGGTCTGACTCTGACCGAGGCCCAGGGCTGCTTTCCTTGGCGTGGTAGACAGGAACTGAGGATGCGCCTGGTAATTCCAAACGCAAGGCCTGTTTGTTTGGAGGATGTGAACGCACTGGGGCTTTCGTCCACTGTTCGTGGGCAAGGTCTCTAGCAACAAACTCCTTGGACTTACAGGAACTGAATCGGTGCATCATGTTGGAGACCAGATTGGGCACAGGTTATGTTCTTTTCATTTAATAATAAGACCCTTGAGAAAATATTTACACGAATATAATTATGATCAAATTAGCAGTATTTCTTAAGCATCATCAGCTGATCATTTGTTGTACCTGATTTAACTGAATCGGGTAGAGAATACACGCAAATCACAGTTACGTGTTCAGCTTACGTGAGCACATGTAGTTTGAGGAAGCTGGTTCAAATGCTTGGCCTTTGAAAGGCTCCAGAAATCCTGCTACAAGAGGGTATTGAAGGGGAGTGACCACCAGCGAGCACCCTGAACCAGGAGACAGGAGCATGTGTGTGTGTGTGTGGGGGGGGGGGGACGAGAATTGCCAGGTGTTTGCAGCACAAGGCGCTCAGGGGGACATGCAGGGATGGTGCTGTTGAGGAAATGCAGTCAGGAAGGGGCTGTGGCAGATTGCAAACTATTGCGGTCACGTCGTCGAGGAGCAGATGGAATGGACCTGTCTGCCCTCACGGGTCTCGTCTTTCTCAAGAGCACCGTGAAGGGATGGCTGTCTGGAAGGGTGTTTCGCACGTGGGACGGGTTCGGTGTGTGCTTCCAGTGGTCCTTGAGGGTCACGTGGCTTCCAGGAGAGTTTCCTGAGGGGCCGTTGGTGGCAGGCCCTGGGGCAGCGCCTGGGAACTACCTGAGCGCCTCCCGTGCCCGCGCGTTCCTGGCAGGGCTCCTGGTGGCCGGCCGCCAGCCGTCGGGTGGACGGATCCCTCGAAAGGACTGAGTCCGACCTCCAGGCATGGACTGCGCTCGGCCTTTTCAGTGCGCGAGCTCTGTCCCAGGCTGGGCGCAGGTCCCAGGCCAGGCCGTGCCATGCACTGCGACGGAAAGGACCCTCCATAGTAGCAATGGGGGTGATTTATCAAGGCTTTTCCAATATTGATCAGAAAGGGTGGAAATTGCATTATCACATAGATGGTAATTACTTTAATGATTTTCAAGTTTTACCATTATCCTGTCCAGCAAATCGGATTCAGCACTAAATGGCAATATGCATACCAGGGTAGTAATAGATCAGATAGGTGGGATTCTGGGTCAGAACCAGGGCCGTCGGCCTCAGTCTGTGAGGACGCACCAACCGCTGGTGACACGGTGCGAGCACCGCGGAGTTCGGAGGCAGCCCGCGCCAGGCGGCCCCCATGCCTGCTCTACCGAGGCCGGCCGGGCAGGTTGCCATGCTAACGCAGTGCCGTGCGGCAGATAATTGGAATATGCAAATTTTTTCAATAATTTCAGTTTCTACTCCAACCAAGAAGTATATTGGAAGCAGCTCATAAATATTATAATTAACTCCCTTGCATTTCATTCCCTTGTATATTTTTATCTTTTCCCTGGCTCCCGGTGAAATGTAGAGAGAGACATGTAAGGAGGTTGAAGGTATGGACGAACTTACTTCACATCTTAGGAGAAAACCTACATTTCGGTCCCTCACGTGGTCTCTGCTTTTTTACCGGCGGGTAACCTGTGAGGAGTGAGGAGTGAGGAAACAGCCTCATTTTCACTCTTAGGAGGCCTTCCTGTGGGCACACTGCATTCAGCAATTATGCATTTCTCACTGCAAGTTCTGTTTTGAAAACCTCTGAAGTTCAGAAGTCTTGATAAGTTCGCAGAAAACCCCAAACCATGTCTTGCTCCCTGCCCGCGAGGCGAGGGCTCTACCAGCGCGGCTGCAGGCGGGCCCTGGCCGCCAGGGTCCCCGGGGCCGGAGACACGGAGGGCCCCCCCCCCGGCCCCCCGGCCCCCCAGGTTTGCCGCGAGCTCTGGCTGCTCACGCTGCTCGTAGGTGCGGGGTGTCTGCAGACTCAGACATCCTTGCCTCCGAGGTGGGCGACAGAAAGAACCACCAAACAAGATGGATGAGTACTTAAAACTCGCCGGCCAGCGTTTCTGAGGAATCCAAAGGCATCACAGCCAGTTCTCATTTAACGGAGATAAATCGCCCTCGGCATCGGGCGATGAAAGCAGGGAGCCTGGCTGTGGTGACCTGATCGGGGCTGTGAAGTCCTGGAAGTGAAATTCCTGGGGGGTTGTCTATAATTAATTTCAACGCGGCCTGCGTGGCCCCTTCTCGTTTCCTGTCACAGTGACTCACCGTCCCCCGCAGGGACGGCCCTCGTGGAGGTGGAGTGGCTCCCACGGCCCCGACAGGTATCGGGCACCTCGTGAGCGATGGGCTGTCCCCGAGCTACGGGAGGAAATCCTGCACGTGGCCAGGCCCCTGTGAACTGGAGACTTCAAAGCCTCACCCTGCTCAGCTGCTAAGAATTCTGGCTGCACTAGAAGCTGATGGGAAGGAAGCAAAAGATAAAGAGGATTCAGATAAAAATAAATAAAGTTTTCAGTTATTTATTTATTTTTACTGATTTCATGGAGAAAGGAAGAGGGGGACAGAGATAAGATCACTGAGGAGAGAGAATCCTGGGTCGGCTGCCTCCTGCACGCCCCCCACTGGGGACGGAGCCTCCAACCCAGGCCTGTGCCCTGCTGGTTCGTGGGTCGGCGCTCAACCACAAGGCGCGCCGGGCAAGTTTTTAAACACGTGACAGTTAGACACGAGATGCTGACTGTTTAAAACGCGCCAGCCGGCATTTCTGAAGAATCCAAAGATAGTCCAGCCAATTGTCATTTAGACCCGCCTGCTCTCTGTGGGTGTGGCGTGGGCCGCATTGCCCGAGCACCCCCTCTGTGCGCTGAGAGGATGGGGCCGGTGGGGAGCACCCCTCTGTGCGCTGAGAGGATGAGGCCGGTGGGGAGCACCCCCTCTGTGCGCTGAGAGGATGAGGCCGGTGGGGAGCACCCCTCTGTGCGCTGAGAGGATGGGGCCGGCGGGGAGCACCCCCTCTGTGCGCTGAGAGGATGGGGCCGGTGGGGAGCACCCCTCTGTGCGCTGAGAGGATGAGGCCGGTGGGGAGCACCCCCTCTGTGCGCTGAGAGGATGAGGCCGGTGGGGAGCACCCCCTCTGTGCGCTGAGAGGATGAGGCCGGTGGGGAGCACCCCTCTGTGCGCTGAGAGGATGAGGCCGGTGGAGAGCACCCCCTCTGTGCGCCGAGAGGATGAGGCCGGTGGGGAGCACCCCTCTGTGCGCTGAGAGGATGAGGCCGGGGGGGAGCACCCCTCTGTGCGCTGAGAGGATGAGGCCGGTGGGGAGCACCCCTCTGTGCGCTGAGAGGATGAGGCCGGGGGGGAGCACCCCTCTGTGCGCTGAGAGGATGAGGCCGGTGGGGAGCACCCCTCTGTGCGCTGAGAGGATGAGGCCGGGGGGAGCACCCCTCTGTGCGCCGAGAGGATGAGGCCGGTGGGGAGCACCCCTCTGTGCGCTGAGAGGATGGGGCCGGTGGGGAGCACCCCTCTGTGCGCTGAGAGGATGGGGCCGGTGGGGAGCACCCCTCTGTGCGCCGAGAGGATGAGGCCGGTGGGGAGCACCCCTCTGTGCGCCGAGAGGATGAGGCCGGTGGGGAGCACCCCTCTGTGCGCTGAGAGGATGAGGCCGGTGGGGAGCACCCCTCTGTGCGCTGAGAGGATGGGGCCGGTGGGGAGCACCCCTCTGTGCGCTGAGAGGATGAGGCCGGTGGGGAGCACCCCTCTGTGCGCTGAGAGGATGGGGCCGGTGGGGAGCACCCCCTCTGTGTGTTGAGAGGATGAGGCCGGTGGGGAGCACCCCCTCTGTGTGTTGAGAGGATGAGGCCGGTGGGGAGCACCCCTCTGTGTGTTGAGAGGATGAGGCCGGGGGGGAGCACCCCTCTGTGCGCTGAGAGGATGGGGCCGGTGGGGAGCACCCCTCTGTGTGTTGAGAGGATGAGGCCGGTGGGGAGCACCCCTCTGTGCGCTGAGAAGATGGGGCCGGTGGGGAGCACCCCTCTGTGCGCCGAGAGGATGAGGCCGGTGGGGAGCACCCCTCTGTGCGCCGAGAGGATGAGGCCGGTGGGGAGCACCCCTCTGTGCGCTGAGAGGATGAGGCCGGTGGGGAGCACCCCTCTGTGCGCTGAGAGGATGGGGCCGGTGGGGAGCACCCCTCTGTGCGCTGAGAGGATGAGGCCGGTGGGGAGCACCCCTCTGTGCGCTGAGAGGATGGGGCCGGTGGGGAGCACCCCCTCTGTGTGTTGAGAGGATGAGGCCGGTGGGGAGCACCCCCTCTGTGTGTTGAGAGGATGAGGCCGGTGGGGAGCACCCCCTCTGTGTGTTGAGAGGATGAGGCCGGGGGGGAGCACCCCTCTGTGCGCTGAGAGGATGGGGCCGGTGGGGAGCACCCCTCTGTGTGTTGAGAGGATGAGGCCGGTGGGGAGCACCCCTCTGTGCGCTGAGAGGATGGGGCCGGTGGGGAGCACCCCTCTGTGCGCTGAGAAGATGGGGCCGGTGGGGAGCACCCCTCTGTGCGCTGAGAGGATGAGGCCGGTGGGGAGCACCCCTCTGTGCGCTGAGAGGACGAGGCCGGTGGGGAGCACCCCCTCTGTGCGCTGAGAGGATGAGGCCGGTGGGGAGCACCCCCTCAGTGTGTTGAGAGGATGAGGCCGGTGGGGAGCACCCCCTCAGTGTGTTGAGAGGATGAGGCCGGTGGGGAGCACCCCCTCTGTGCGCTGAGAGGATGAGGCCGGTGGGGAGCACCCCTCTGTGCGCTGAGAGGATGAGGCCGGTGGGGAGCACCCCCTCTGTGCGCTGAGAGGATGAGGCCGGTGGGGAGCACCCCTCTGTGCGCTGAGAGGATGAGGCCGGTGGGGAGCACCCCTCTGTGCGCTGAGAGGATGAGGCCGGGGGTCTGCGCAGGGAGCAGGCGCCTTGGGGACACACCCTTCTCCCGCCCCAGGAAGCTGGGCCACCTCGGCCTGTTGCTTTGGGGTGTCCTGTGCCTGTGCCGGGAGCCGCCGGTGTTAGGGGCACGGAGGGGAGGGACTGTCGCATGAATTTCTCATGCTGGCTCCCCGCTCAGACGCTCCAGAAGGAGGACCCGGGCCGGACTCGGCTGCGCAGGCGCTTCCACCCTGCGGTGGAGCCCACGGAGCGTCATCCACCCGCCACCTGTCCTCGCTCGGCGTGGAAGGCTCCCCACGGGGACCTGGCGGCCAGGGCTTCCGGGCTGAATCCACGGTGAGCGGGTTTCTTCCTGAGGACAGAACGAGGGCAGAGCGAGGCGCCGCGGAGAGCCCGCGCTCGGTCACTCCGTTACTGTTTCGAGGCCGCGTCCCCCAGGCGCTCGCGGCTCTGGCCGGATGTTCACAATGTCCGGGGTGAGTCCTCCGAGGACGACGCCGAGAGTGAAGCCAACGCCTGCCTCTCCCTTCCTGTCATCTCCCCTTCGTCAGTGTCTCCTCTGCAGGCAGCGCCGCGACGGCTCTCGCTCCCAGGTCCTCCTCCATCCTGAAGACACTGGGCACGGCGTCCTCCGGGATGCCCGTGCCCCGCAGCCCGTGCCCGCGGGGAGGGAAGGGGCCGGAGGACGAGGCCTGGGGAGAGGGAGCACCGGGCGCCCGGGCGTAGTCTCACTCACTCTGTGCCTCTCGCTCAGGGGCGGCCTCGGCCTCCCACTGCCCCGCGTGGCGGGTCCCCAGAGCCGGCGCGGGTTTGGAACATCCCTGAACACCATCGGGGCAGCGTCTGTGTAGAATCCAGCTCTGGCTTCGGGGACTGAGGGCCTCGCCTACCAAGACGGCGGGGACCGAACAGGAAGTGTACCTGCGCGGGGGCAATGAGCCTAACCACCCAGCCCTCCCGCTGTGGGCACTCCGGCCCGGCCTCCTGGGCGGGTTACGGACAGAACCAGGTCCCGGCAGCGAGCCTCGCGCGTGGGCCTCCCCTCCGCACACGCGGTTGTGTGCACGCTGCAGCGTGTGGTCACCGCACGGGCAAGGGGGGGACCTCACAGCATCCCCCGCATCTCGGTGCTCATGGCTGTTCCTTCCTTCGTTACCCGGGTCCCCTCTTGGGGCGCAATGTAAGTTTAGGGGATGGAAATGGGTGTTTCACTCGGTCCTCCTAATGATGTTTCCTTTGGGGCGAATTCTAAGGCCCCGTTTCCAGAGGCTGGTGTGTCCTGGTCACGCGGCTGTGACGGGCACATGCGGGGGCTGCCAGCTGCCGGCCGCCTGCGCCTGCGGAGCCTCTGCGCAGCTCACGCCCGCGGCTCCCCAGGAACACGTGGTAGCCCGTCGTCCGCTCTGCGGGTGCACTTAGCACTGAGTACCGGGGTGCACGCACGCACCCACCTTCCAGGCAGAGGGCGCCACGGCCTGTGGGGTGTTCTGAGAGCAAACAGGCAAGAAGCGCCCTGTGCGCCCCTCCCCCGCTCTGAAAGGAGCGCTTGGAGATTGGCTGTGTGCACCGGTGTAGGCACCTCCTGACACCCCGATCTCCATAGCAACGGCCAAGATTAGAGTTCTTCTTGGGGCTTTACTTCAAAACATAAACAAAAATGCCCCCTAGCGATTCGTTTCTCAAAGCTGAGAGCCGAGGCCTGAGCACAGGAACCTACTGAGGAAGCCACAGGACTGGGAGGCGGGACTTGGGGAGTCCAGGCCAGGTTGGTGGGCCCCTGGTTTCTCCTGGAGCCGGTCAGTGTGTCCGCGTGAGGGGAGCCCAGGGGGGCTGGCCTGGGGGGAGGGAGTGCGCCCACCGGGCCCCTCCCCTTGGACAGGAAGCTCCGGGATCCCCCACACCCAGACCTCACACCTCAGCTGTGGAACAGGGAGCGCTCTGCCTGAGCCAGGACCGGTCCCGGGGGACAGGGTGCTGTCCGTGCAGAGGCGTGTGCGGTGCGGGCTCCCCGCTGTGCGGCCGCTGAGGGGTGGTGAGGAGACCCGCCCCTGAGCGCAGGCTGCACGTGGCGCCGTGGAGACGGGAGTCAGCACTCACTGTGGGGCGTCACGCCAAGCTGCCGTGTGTGACCACCAGTGGTGTGTTACCGTCGCTAACACATTAGACATGTGCAGGCCATTCCGTGGGCGGCGGGCGGCCAGCGGGGTCACCAGGCTGACCTGCAGGTCCCGCCCCGCCTCCCGGGCGCTGCCGTTGCCCTCCCGCGGCAGGTGTTGAACAGGGAGCAGCCACGCCCGGCCAGGGCAGCCGGGGAGGGGGGGGGGGGGTCACTCCCAGGCAGAGCTGGCACTCGGTTCCGTGCAGGAACCACGGGTGCCTTTACTTCTCAGCCACGTGTGATCGTGTAGGGGCCCGGGTTAGCGTTTGGTGGCGAGCTGCCTAATCCGTCTTCACAGCCCTCCACGCAGCTCCACTGGACTGGTCTCTGACCACGCCTGCCCCGCCCCGTTAGACATCCCAGCCTAAAGGTGACCTTCAGACACGGGGGCACGGCGCCTTTCGACTGTGGCAAGCGAGGCCTGGGACTAGACGGAGCCCCAGTGACTCTGACCTTGGCCTCGGGGGTCCGATTTCCTGACCTTGGCCAGCGGCCACTCCTGACCTCAATGAACCGAGAACGGGAGCCCTTCCAGTGTGGGCGGCGTATGCAAACATCACGTTTCAGTCTCTATTGAGGGCGATCAGCACTGTCACCCCCACGCAGGACGGGTCTCCCAGCGCCGAACGCTCCGTGTTCCTCTCCTCCAAGTGTTTGTCTCTTCCCGTCTGTAACGGATGCACAGAGAGGCCGTTGGGGCGCAGGGAGGCCGTTGGGGGCGCAGAGAGGCTGTTGGGGCGCAGAGAGGCCGTGGGGGCGCAGGGAGGCCGTTGGGGTGCAGAGAGGCCGTTGGGGCGCAGAGAGGCCGTTGGGGCGCAGAGAGGCTGTTGGGGGGCAGAGAGGCCGTGGGGGGCAGAGAGGCCGTTGGGGCGCAGAGAGGCTGTTGGGGCGCAGAGAGGCCGTGGGGGCGCAGAGAGGCCGTGGGGGGCAGACGGCCTGGAGATCGGGCTTCCCTGCCAGCGCGCTGTGAGCTCTGCGCGGAGCATGCCGCAGCCTCCTGGCCTGGGCCGAGCCGAGGCCACAGCACCAGCTGTTGGTGGTAAACATCGTTTTCTTAGAAAAACGGCGTTGAACCCACGTGCTGCTGGGGGGCGGTTCTCTGCCGTTCGCCGTTAGGTCCTTTCTGAGCTAAACCGTTCCACGCCCCCTCTTCCCAGCGTTCTCCTTCCTTCACCGACGGCTCCATATTCTGGGGCTGCCACTTGCATTGCAAAATGGTCCTCTGGTGGCCGCTTCTGCGCAGGCGGCCGGCCGGGCCCCTCGGTGCCCTCCCATCGGCGTGACAGCTGTGCCTGTCCCTGAGACGATGCCGGGCTCTGGTGGCAGCACGCGGGCATGCAGGCGAGGCCTTCCCCGCGGGCGAGGATATCAAACAGCCGGCGGAAGGTCAGTCAGAGCGTGTCCGGTACGCGAAAGGCCACCAGCTCCTCTGAGGCCACGGCCGGATCCAGAGCGAGGCGCCCCCCCCCCCCCCACCCCCACACACACACACACACACTTTGTCAGGAGCACGTGGGGCTGAGAGCTGGGATGGAATTCATATCAGAAAAGCAGGAGCCCGATGGCGCTTCCGAGGGACGCTCCTGCGCGTCCTAGTCGGCGGCTCCTCGCCGTCTCCCCGTGGGTCCTGTGGTCCGGGCGGTGACTGCGCCGGCACCTCTCACCCCGCGTCAGCTCCGGGGACGTCCTCCCGGCAGAGTCAGCTACGACCCCGCGCCCCGTGCGGCCCTGGATCGGCGGCGCAGGTCATCGCGGGCGTGAGAAGCCGCTGCGGCGGTCGCTCCTGCTGCGTGCCCGGGGACAGCTGGCGTGGCTTTCTCAGGCGGGTCCCCAGAGCCTGCTCGTACAGGGTTACGGCATCCGGGGCTGGGGGCTGGGGACCCTCTGGGCCGTGCTCGTCGGCCTGCGTGACCGTGTGTGGGTCTGAGGGCCGTCCTGCGTGGGTTTCCTGGGAATAGGACACACAGAGACCCAGGAGCGCAGGGACTCAGGGAAACTGTCTTTTTGTTGTTGATCCTCACCCGGGGTTATTATTCCGTTGATTTTTAGAGAGAGTAGAAGGGAGGGGGGAGACAGAGAGAAACATCCATGTGAGAGAGACACATCGACTGGTTGCCTCCTGCACGCACCCCAACCAGGGCCAGGGATGGAGCCTGCAACCAAGATACATATCCTTGACCAGAATCGAACCCAGGACCCTTCAGTCTGTGGGCAGACGCTCTATCCACTGAGCCACACCGGCCAGGGCTCGAGTGAAACTCTGGCAAGAACAACAATGTCCCATGGTCCCCCTGTGGACATAGGAGTAGGAGCTGGAACTGGGGGAGAGCTAGGCGGTGCCGGCGACCCATCGGGCTGGCCCGCGGCACCTGTCACGTGTGCTGGTTGGGCCTGTAATGGATTTGCTGCGGGTGGTCCATCCCGGATAAAGCCCCCCGCTGGGCGGCGCCTTCACCGACACAGCGCTGCTCACGCCATCGTCCCGCAGCGGCAGGTCTGTGGATTGAGAAGGGCCGAGGCCCCAATGGTCTGCCTCGGGGGGAAGGTTTCCGCCTCGCTCTCCTGTGCTCCGACCCCCCGGCCCCCGCAGGCTTCCCTTAGGCCCAGCTCGCCAGAGGGCTCACCGGGGAGGCCACACGCGGAGACCACCTGCTCGCCGGGCCTCTCAGCACTGACGCGCTCCCTCGTGCCCTTAGCATCCGCGAGAGACCTCCTCCTGAATGAAGAAAACCATCTCGGAAAATGGCGCAGAACGTTACCGTCGGAAAGACGTATCCGCTGCACAGGCAGGGCCTGAGCCTCTCGTGTCCCGTGCACTTAGTCGGAGCGTTAAGAAGTGATAGCAGGTGTGTTCTCGATGGACACAAGGCGGGCTCTAGTTTCTTGCTCCCTGTGCCAGCATGAAGGTCAGCGGGCCGTGTCCCCCCCTGACCTGCCCCCGCCGGGCCAATCCCGGCCACTGTCCCGCTGGTTCTGCTCCCATTGGCTGGTGTCCTGCCATGTTGACCACAGACTACTTTGACTATCGCCCCAGCCTGGGAGAACGCTGAGTAAACTTCCCACCCCTGCCATCTGCCCCCCCACACGCCCCTGTGCACATCCCACACGGGTCTATCCAGAAGCGGCGGTCCGCGGGCCACAGCGGGGTTTCGGGTGGCCTCAGAGTCCGTCTGTCTCACTTTGTCCCGAGGTGTGCCGGTTATCTCGTTAAGCGATGCACGTCCGAGGAAAGTTTACTTTTATGTTCAATATTTGCAGCGACGTATGTTGGTTTGATTATTAGTATAATAATAACTAGAGGCCCGGTGCATGAAAATTCATGCACTGGGGGGGGGGGGGCTCCCTCAGCCTGGCCTGCCCCCTCTCACAGTCTGGGAGCCCTCAGGGGCGGGAGGTGATCTGGCGATCAGGGGAAGGCGACGCCCCATCACACCTCTGCTGCTGCCACTGCTGGCAGCTCAAGCCTTGGCCGGCCCTGGTTACCTGAGCCTTGGGCAGCCCTGGGCAGCTGGGCAGCTGCCATCTGAGGCGTGCCTGTGCCTCGGGCCATCCCTGGGAGGCTGGGGGGCTAAGGGGACTGGGGGTGGCATGCCTGCCACCCTGGCAGGGCTGAGGGGACTGGGCACCGCCATCTTGTGGCTGTGGGTGCCACCATCTTTGAGGGTGGGGAAGTCAATTAGCATATTCCCTTCTTATTGGCTTTGGGCACCGCCATCTTTGAGGGTGTGGCAGTCAATTAGCATATCCCCTCCTTATTGGCTGTGGGCACACCATCTTTGTGATGGTGTGAGGGTCAATTAGCATATTTCCTCTTTATTATATAGGACCGTGATGGGCAACCTTTTGAGCTTGGTGTGCCAAACTTCGCCAAAAAACTGAGCATAACTCGGGTAGTGTGTCACTTTGAGGAAAAAAACATTATTTCGCAAATGTTTCATCCTCAGGAGCAGCAAATGTTTCATCCTTGGCATGTGGCCGCCTCAGCGGCCACGTGTCATCAGAAATGGCTACATGTGTCAGTGCTGACACGAGTGTCATAGGTTCACCATCACTGATATAGGATAATGTATACCCAACCCAGAATTTTTTAACATTTAGAGTTTTAGGATCACAGGAATTTGAAAAAAAAAATGAAATATCTGTCCTTTCTTGTAGAGAGAAGTAGTAACAGTGATGAAAGACTTTCAAGGATAATGTATGTTGCAGTAAATAAAATTCTGCACATGGGTTGCAGAAAGAAAAGGAATAAAGTGAAATATCCAGGAATTACAAAGGAGAATTTTATTGGAATGACAGTGGGTAGCAAATGGTACCTAAGTCCCTTTGGATGCATTTAAAAGAGCGATCTACAGTTTTATTTAAAATACACTAGAAATTAAAAGTAAGTATTGAAATGCAGGCTTAAAATATATGAGGGGTATATAGTGTTCAGAATTGTTTTATGGGCGACAAGAGACAAAAGTACATACAGACCATGTGCGTGAAAGGGGTAGTGAGAGGGGTACGCTGAGTGGGGAAATGCCGTAGGACAGGGAGGGAGGGGCAGGGAGAGGAGACCCCTCACCCGCCCTGCCGGGCGCTGGGCCGGGCACAGGGAGGTCGGGCCCACCAAGGGCAAATCCCGCACAGTTTGAAAGAGGCTGGGCCAGCGTGTGGAGCGAGAGTCTTAGGAGAAGTGACGGAGGAGAGAAAGGGAACGCGGGACGCTGTTTCCTTACCGGGCGCCATGAAAACCACCCGCCGCCGCCGCAGGACGTGTCAAAGGCACCAGGTGACTGTCACACGTAGACGCGGCTCAGTTCAGGGCGTGGTCCCTGCTCTGGCGACGCATCACCGCGGGAGCTCGACAGGTGCCGGCTTCGGGCCCGTCTCAGCCTCGGCAGGCGGTTCTGAGCACAGGACAGGGAGGGGGGCGGGGTCCCGGGCTCCCGGGTGACTGGCTCCCGGTGGGGTTCAGGGACCACAGCGACAGCATCACCTGGACGGACCACACACTCTCTGGGCGTGGGGTCCAGGAATCAGCTGCAGCAAGTCGGGGTGACTGGTGCTCAGCATCACACTGAGCGGGGGAGGGGGGGTAGGGGGGTGCTCCACAGAGACTCCACGGGGGCTCGGCCAGCCCTGGGCTCCTGGGTCTCAAGGACACGCTAGGAGTTTAACCCCTGCCGCCGGGTGAGCGGGAGGGAGCCGCCGCCGAGACTTCCCTCACAAGCCTCCTGTCCCCAGGCCCGGGCACCCCTTCTGCCGTGGCCCTCGTGCCCGCCGGGTTCTGCGGGCCTGGCGGGCAGCGCCTCACTTCCTCTCGGCCGCAGGCCATTCCCGGGCGATCCAGAGGCTGTCCGTTTGGGGGAAGGTCGGGTCAAGAGTGAGTGTCCAGTCGATCCGGGTGCGCCCTCCCCAGCGGCTCCATCTTGGGCCCAGCAGCCTGGTGGTGCCCGAGGACCTGGCAGAGGAGACTCAGGTCGGTGCCGCCCTGTGGCAGGTCGGGGCCTGCCGCCAGACCGTGCCCTCTGCCGCGGGGAGCGGCCCATCGTTTGAGAAGGACACATCTTGCTCTCCCGGGTTTCGGGACCCGCGTCGGCCGTGAGCTCCAAGCACCCAGGCCCCGGGCCCCCCGCGAGCCGGGGACGTGACTGACCAGGCCACCAGGGCGGTCGGGTGGCGATGGCACATGGAGGCCAAGCCAGACAGAGACACAGGAGTGAGTTACAGGAAAGGCAGCAGCTCCCGTGGCCCTCCTCTGCTCCGACCCCCTCCTCCCTCTCAGGGACACAGCCTGGGGGGGGGGGGGGGGGAGGGCCTGTCGCAGCAACTGGCAGGAGTGGAGCGCCTGCCCCTCCCCTCCACTTTGTAGCAGAGCCCTGCCCCGCGCTCCCGTCGCTCCGTGTTCCGGCCGCGTGAACGCCCCGCTCCGACGGTCTTCGGGACCGCAGATGGGACATGATTTATTAACTTTGTCTCCGGCTGTTGTTTAAAAAGAGCTTTTATTGTGGAGAAGAAATGGTTGAAATCCTATCACCTGCAGAATAGGCCTGAGCGCTTTCTTCCCCGAATTAACTGAAGTCAATCTGCTTCCGGTCGGCATATCCCCTCATTAGTTTTAATTCACTGTTCGGCGCGTCTGGTTTTTTATTCATGGTGCTTTTGATGAAAATTAATTAGTTTCTTTTCGCGCTGAGCCGGTGTTATCGCGGGCACTCAGACATGGCTCCACAAAGGCCTCCCCCTGGGCTGGCGCGGCCCCGAGCCGGGCGCCTCAGAGAGACCCCACCCCCTGCATGAAGCCGGGCAGGGGGCTGGGCCTCAGTTTCCCCTCTGTGAAAAGAGGGGCTTGAACCAGGTCTGTGAGCCCAACAAAGCTAAGCAGACTTTCGGAGAACAGACACATGAAGGACGTACCCAAGGGTTCACGTGCGTATTGTGCTGACTAACCTCTTTCTGAGCCCAGTAGGGAACGCCACTCACATGCTCACTGCACAGGCCGAGGGAGCGGGGGCCGCTCACAGGGATGGGGGAGAGGGAAGGGGCAGTGGACTCAGGCCCCAGGTCCACCCCAGACTCATTCCTGAGACCCAGGGCACCCTGAGTCTGCCAGCCTGGGGGGACCCTGGGTCTGCCAGCCTGGGGGGACCCTGGGTCTGCCAGCCTGGGGGGACCCTGGGTCTGCCAGCCTGGGGGGACCCTGGGTCTGCCAGCCTGGGGGGACCCTGGGTCTGCTACCCTGGAGGACCCTGAGTCTGCCAGCCTGGGGGGACCCTGGGTCTGCCAGCCTGGGGGGACCCTGGGTCTGCTACCCTGGAGGACCCTGAGTCTGCTAGCCTGGGGGACCCTGAGTCTGCCAGCCTGGGGGACCCTGGGTCTGCCAGCCTGGGGGACCCTGGGTCTGCCAGCCTGGGGGCACCCTGGGTCTGCCAGCCTGGGGGGACCCTGGGTCTGCCAGCCTGGGGGACCCTGGGTCTGCCAGCCTGGCTCCCAGAACACTGGAGCTGGGAGTCACACTTTGTTGCTCTTCCCCAGGTGCCCAGCTTCCTGCAGTTTGACCCCTGTAGCAGCAGAGAAGTTACTAGACTAAAGAGCACCCACGGCCGTAGGTTACAGTTTCAGCCATGAAGATTCAGGGAGGGGAACACTTTGAACTTGGTTAGAGCCCGAGGCGCGATGGACAGCAGCTGCCCGGCCAGGCCCGCAGGCGTGACGTGATGTTTGCCAAGGCCTTAGGCAGTCAGGCCTGCGTGCCTGCCACGGCCGGCCCCAATTTGCTGATTAAACAAGAGGCGCTCCTTCAGGAAATGTGCGCTCCTGTATGGAAAGCCCATCACGGCAGAACCTCCTCATCTGGTTAAAAGTAGGTGGAAGCCCTGACTGGTTTGGCTCAGTGGATAGAGCGTCGGCCTGCAGACTGAAGGGTCCCAGGTTCGATTCTGGTCAAGGGCATGTACCTTGGTTGAGGGCACATCCCCAGTAGGGGGTGTGCAGGAGGCAACTGATCGATGTTTCTAACTCTCTATCCCTCTCCCTTCCTCTCTGTAAAAAATCAATAAAATACATATATTTTTTAAAAGTATATGGAAATCATGTCCCAGACAGCTGGGGGGCAGGACCCCCAACACACACGCAGAACTGTATCCCAATGGGGTTTTTCCCTCAAAGTTTTCATTAATCACCCTGACATACCTTCCTGCAGCATCCATGCATATAGCCATCCATACTTATGCACATATGTGTACACACACGTGCACACACATGCACATTTATACATGGCATTTGAAATGTGTTATTTCCAGTAAACATAAACTCTGTTAAAAAATAACTCTGTATTATTGCATGATGACTTTTAGGACACGGTCGGTCAGCATACCATAGTTATGTTACACGTTCCATAAATGACTGTTAAACATGTAAACGTTTCATTGGAAACGCATCCCTGAGTGAGACGGGTCGGGGCTGTTTACGTCTGGTCCCGATGAAGGAGCTCAGGCCGTCTCTCCACCTGGTACTGAAGGCTCGTGTTCACCGGGTCGGCCCTCAGGATTCGGCCCGGGGAGGCCTGCCCCTCACTTCCGAAGGAGGAGAGGGCGGTGGAGGAAGGGACGTGGGGACCCTGGAGGTCAGGGGCGTCTTAGGCGGAGTGTTGCAGGAGGGAGTATGGAAGATGAGGATCCGGAAACGGGTTCCCTTCAAACCGCCCAGGCTCGGAGCGTCGCTGAGGCCGCCTCCCGGTGGCGCAGGTGCGCTGGGCGAGGCCGCCGGGTCCGCTGCAGGGGCCGCCTGCGCCCCTCGCCCACCACCTCCACCCCGACGGTCAGCGATGACGTCGTTCTCCCTCTGAGGCGGGACTCTGCCTCCTCCGAGCTCGGCACCTTCGCCTGCGGCCGTCCTCAGGCCTCCCCACCGGCCAGGCCGCTCCGGCTGTTTCTCCTGCCGCTTCCCGGCAGCCTTCCCCGGATGCACCCTCCCCCCTGCTCCAGCCTGGGTCGCCCTCACCACCCGGCTCCTGCCTGCAGTTCTTCAAGGTGGCTCCGATGCCCCCGTTCCCGAAATCACGTCCCGGGCTCCTCCAGCCAGTCCCGTGCTCATGGCACAGCGGTCCGTGCACACCGCCGGCCCAGTCTGAGCTCCTTCCAGACCGCCCCTCCCTCTGACCTTGGCTCCGTAGGTCAGGCACCGGGCCCAGCGCAGAGCTGGGAATGGAATTGATCGTCTCAGAGGCCAAGAAATTAAACCTCCTGGGGATTTGTAGGAAAATTGGCTGATTAGCCCATGAAAGACCATTTTGAGGAAATTTATTTAAACAGTTTGATGTTCTATTCATTGATTAAAAGGGTAATTTTGGACTTCAGAGAATCCCGCACGAGGAGATTACGAATTTGGAAGGTCTTTTGAACCTTATACTGACGAGTGAATTTCAATTTGGAGCAGGATGCGGACGGCCCGCTGATGGATGCTCTGACAGCGGAGCGTCTGGTAATGGATGGGATGGCGGTGATGGCGGCCATTACCTAAATGACAGCCCCCGCCGGGCCGCGGGTCATTTGTTTCTCTTCTTGTTGTACCGATCTCTGTAACTTTCAGAAATCATAAATGATCTTTCCCCAGCGCTGTCCCAGGCCCACAGGGCGAGGCCCCGCAGAAAAGCCGCCAGACCCGAATCACGGAGCCCGCGCTTGGCCTGAGGACACGGCAGCTCAGAGGAGAGCGCCGACGCTCGGAGTAAGATGTCCTTCCCCAGCGGGCAGGGGTGAGGCCGAGTGGGGTTCCTGGATGTTGTCTAGCAGGTGAGAATTCGGAGGGCGTGTCCACACCGAGGGCCTGCCACCACAGCAGCCGGGGGACAGGCGGCCCGCAGCGGGGAGCAGCCACCCCAGGGACTGGCCGCCGCCTCGAGTCTGGCCGCACCGCTGGCGAGGCGCGTGGCCGTGGGAGCTACCGCTTCCCCTCGGTCCCCAGGCCTCTCACTCCTGCCTCACGGGAGCCTGCCACCGT
This sequence comes from Eptesicus fuscus, assembly GCF_027574615.1. Taxonomy (NCBI): domain Eukaryota; kingdom Metazoa; phylum Chordata; class Mammalia; order Chiroptera; family Vespertilionidae; genus Eptesicus; species Eptesicus fuscus. The sequence continues at coordinate 106,790,465 of NC_072478.1, read as the reverse complement.
CAGATCGATACAAGGCCAGTGTGTGCCCCTGCGCCGGCATGCGGCAGGGATGCTCACTTCAATTACTACTGTCTTATGTCAGTATTAGTTATTAAGTACAGTGACACTTACTGTCTTAATCAATTAGTTATGCTCTTGTTTTATTAGTAGTAAAAATAAGACACTTTTCCCTGGCCGGAGTGGGTCAGTGGTTGAGTGTCAACCTAGGAACCAGGCGGTCACGGTTCGATTCCTGGTCAGGGCACGTGCCGGGATTATGGGCCAGATCCCCGGTGTGGGGCGTGCCGGAGGCAGCCCATCAGTGATCCTCTCTCATCACTGATGTTTCTATCTCTCTCTCTCCCTCCTCCTTCCTCTCTGAAATTAGTAAAAAACATATTTTAAGAAGAAAAAGAAATATAGGGCTTTTTATAAAATTTCTAAAAATTCAGTTCTTGATCAAACCCGATGAACCAACTGAAGAAAAAAACCCCATGTGGGCATTATCAGTAACTCAGAATTATACAGTACATGTTGGAAACTTCACTTGTTAGAGTGGAATTATCATTTTATTAAAATGCATTTAGAGCTTGTTCAAGGCAGGCGGCCGCGCTGTCTACCAGGAATAATGAGCTTTGGGGAGACAATGCCTCTCCTGAAGATATGAGATGGTCTTTTTTATTAATTGAATAATCTGGGGATATTACCATTTTAATGAAGGAATTATTCTATTTTCATATTTATTAAGAAACTGATATTTAATTTCTACTTCATGTTCATAATGTTATAAGTGCTTAACACATTTTAAATCTCAATTAAAACGAAGGTATACTCACGTTTCCATAAAGCTGGCAGCGTAGTATGAGTCTTTGTGTTCCGTGTCACCAGTGCTCCCTTTAATGGAGCCACATTTTTAAAATACTGATCCCAAGGGAATCATGATTTAGATAAGTAACGTCTGGGATGTGAGAACTTGCGATCATACAGGTGTTGTGAGGATGTGTACTTTTTAAAATATATTTTATTGATGTCAGAGAGGAAGGGAGAGGGAGAGAGAGATAGAAACATCCATGATGAGAGAGAACCACAGATTGGCTGCCTCCTGCACGTCCCCTACTGGGGATGGAGCCTGCAACCCAGGCACATGCCCTGACTGGGAATCGAACCCTGACCTCCTGGTTCATATGTCAATGTTCAACCCCTGAGCCACACCAGCTGGGCAAGGATGTGTACTTTTCAAAAGAGCCCCATCCGAGAGGTGAGCTTCGCGGCCGGCGGGCAGCGTGGTGCGTGGGTTACGGGGGGCCGGGCTCACACCGTCCGCCAGGCCGGCTCCCTCCTAGGCAGACACCGTGAGCGAGAAACGGCCTCTGGAGAAGGCCTGGGTGTTGAAGCAAAAGGGCTAAACAGCTCCAGACGCCCCTGGAGGGAGGGAAAGGAGACCCAGTGTGTGGTGAAGGAGCGGATCTAGAAACCAATGGGCCCTGGCATGGTTTGCCAGTAAGAGGAAGCGTGTGCCTAGTAGGAACCCTGTGTGTGACGTGCGTTTGCAACTCCTCACCGCTGCCGCTGCGCTGAGATGCGTGTGGCCGCCGCTGGGTCGGGGTGGCCGCCGCTGGGTCGGGGTGGCCGCCGCTGGTTCGGTGTGGCCGCCGCTGGGTCGGGGTGGCCGCCGCTGGGTCGGTGTGGCCGCCGCTGGGTCGGGGTGGCCGCCGCTGGGTCGGGGTGGCCGCCGCTGGGTCGGGGTGGCCGCCGCTGGTTCGGTGTGGCCGCCGCTGGGTCGGGGTGGCCGCCGCTGGGTCGGGGTGGCCGCCGCTGGGTCGGGGTGGCCGCCGCTGGGTCGGGGTGGCGGGCGGAGGGAGGCGCTGGCTGGTCCCGGGCTGCTCCCCGCAGAGCATCTGTGGACAGCCACGCGGGGACGTCCCCAGGCGGTGCCCGGTCCCTCGCGGCCATGCGCTGTGTGCGGGTGGCTCTGCCTGTTTGTCTTGGGAGGATGTAAGACAGCGTGACGTTTGGGTTCCAGAGGTTCTGACGGACGTGCTGTAGAAGCCGAGAGAACGGGCCAGCCCGAGTGTCAGGCGGGGTCTGAGGGACATGGCTGCTGTCACCCTCCGCCCTGCATGTTGTCCGTCCTGAAAAAGGTGGGAGAGGTGCCATTTGTTTAACAAACTTCTTTCTTGAAATTGACTTTTAAAAGACACCATGGAAGGAGAGGAAAACATAAGCTTCTCTAGTCTTGAAAGACGTGGGCTTGGTCATGGCGGTTGCCGCCCAGAGTCTGTGAGAACCAGCGCTGGGGGGCCGACTGCCGACTGTGGGTGCGCTGCCCGGTCCTGCTGCGTCCCCATGGCTTCACCCCACACCCCTTCCCCCGCGGCTGGAAGTGACCCCGGGGCTGTTTGGCGTCTTCCTGCTCCTCGCTGCACGGTCCGGAGAGAGAGTCGCCCGTGAGCACTCCCTCCTGCGTCTTAGGTTGGCATGGCGCGCGCGCCCTGGCTCCGGCTGGCCTTCGGGGTGGCCAGCACGGGCGGTCAACCACGGCGCCCGGGACACGCTCACGCACGCCATGGTCAGTTCCAGGCCGATCTGAACGTACATGTAACAAAACTGTGAAAGCCTTCGAGACGTCGGTGCAGGGAAGACCTTGGTAAGAAACAAAGATTGAAAACCGCTGTGTAGCGAAGGGCCCTCCAAACCGGTGAGAGACAGCCCGGAGGAGAGTCCCTGCAGCTCAGGCAGCGCACAGAGCCGCTCCGGGCGGTCGTCCTGTGAGAAACGGCGCCCCGGGGAGAAGTGCGGGCCGGCACGGCGGGGCAGGGGAAGGGGCATGCGTGCGTGTTGCCGGTCACACGAAACTTGGGCACGCTCACTCTCCACCTAGGGCATCCGCGTTAACGCGAAATACACATCTCCCCCCCCACAGACTGCCGAACACTTGGAACGTGTGGTGACATGCAGTGCTGGCGGGGCCTCTGTAGAGAGCTGCTAGTTGATGTGTACACGAATGCAGGCGTTTGGGGCGGGCGGGGGGGGCAGCCAGGTGACGCCTGTGAGAAGGATTCCCGCTCTCGCACCCTGCGCCCAGGGCTCTGAGAAGGAGCTGCCCGGGGTCGGGGTCGAGCCCGCCCAGAGGAGGGGTTTGTGCTGGGGCCACGGGAAACGGCCCTGTCGTTGCTGAGCGGTGGCCGGCCGCTCTGCGTGGCCGGCACGGGGCCCTGTGCCGAGGACCAGCGTCCTTCCCACTGGCTCGCAAGTCATGCCTTTGGTTTACAGACACATCCACGCATCGTCCCCTCCGCTGTCTTTGTACGTCACAGCGTCTCCCGCGTGCGCTGGCGGGAGGTGGTGATCACCCCCAGGCGTTGGGGGTTCGGGGTGCTTGTGTGCTTCACACCAAGGAGTTTTAGTTGAACCCCTGCTGCTTGGTGCCACGGAGAAGGAATGAATTCCTTCATGTGAACACAAACGGGCGAGCGCGAGACTCCTCTCCCCCCGGGAGACGGGAACGCCTGCTGCCTTGTGCTCCTTCGAAACCGCGCCGGGGACTCGGGGCTGGCACTTCTTTATGAGACGCCTTTGCGGGCCTGATGATCACGGAGATTGATTCGGAAGACGTTCCGGATCAATTAAGGCTTTAATCAGCACGGCAGCAAACTTCTCAGGCCCGTGGACTAATTTTACCGCCTCCCATCAGTGCGAACACGGCTGGAAAGAGAACAATTACGGGAGGTCGCTATCCGCCCTGATTGCTGAGTTAGGGAGTTCGTTTGCCTGTCCCTGTGCGGGCTGTCCTCTGGGGAGCACCGTCCCGTGGCGGCTGGCACTGGGCCCTCCCCGGCCACGGGGCTCCCTTGCGAAGGCCGACGGGAGAGGCTGACCGGCGCCCGGAGACCGGCGTCCGGGCTGACGCGGCAGCTCCAGCCGAGGCTCCTGGCTCTCCTTCCGAGTCAGCAGTTTGAGGGGAGTCTCCAGCTCCTCGCTGACGGCCGCGGGGGGTCCCGCACACCTGGCTCTCCACCCGAAGCCCCTGTGCTCTGGCAGCGCTTTGGGAACGGGCTCCCTGGGGGACGGCTCTGGGCCTGGCTGCAGAGAGAAGCACGGGGAGCCCCGGGCCGCCCCAGCAGAGGGAGGGCGCGCCTCCAGGTCCCGCGCTGCCCGCCCGCAGCCTGTGTTGAGATGTGGTGACCGTATGTGTCTTTTTGGAACACAGTGGCTTTTTAATATATTCTTATTGACTTCAGAGAGGAACGGAGAGAGGCTCGGGCGGCTACGGGTTGTGGTGGGAGACACTGAGCGGGCGGACCCACCTCGGGGGCGACACACACACACTCACCTGACGGTTCCCGGGATGGCCGGTCCCCAGCCCCGCCCAGAACCCGGGGACCGCAGCCGGCCCGGGGCAGGGGCCGAGCTTGCTGTGTGGTGGCCAGGGCGAGGGGGTGGGACCGGCGGGAGGACCTCGGCCCCGCGGAGGAGGTGGGGTGTGGCCCACGGGGCGTGGGAGCTGGTTGTCCAGAGAGCCAGTGGCCGCAGGTCCACAGCTCGCGGCTCGGGCCCAGCGTCGTGGCGTGGCCGTGGGTCCCCAAGGGACTCGGGAGAGGGACGCGGCCTGGCCTCCTTCCTGTCCTTCTGCAAATGACCGCGGACGGGCTAGAGGGCCGGTGGCGGGTGTGGGCGCTGGTCTCTCTCCCGGGGCTGATGGAAAGGCTCCTTTCCAAGTAACGCCATCGGAGCTGAGGGCCATTGGGGACGCGTGTGGGGACGTGTATCTGTGGGGACGTGTATCCGTGGGGACGTGTATCCGTGGGGACGTGTATCCGTGGGGGACGTGTATCCGTGGGGACGTGTATCATGTCGGGTTGGGACTCAGCCATCGGCCTCGGTTAGCTGCGGGAGGAGCGCCTTCCACGCCGGCGCCCACAGTGGCCTCTCGTCGAAGGCGCACTGCCCCCCGCGGGGAGGAATTAGACTTTGATTATTCGCTGTCGGGGTGTCTAACAGCGCAGCTCCTTTGGGATAAAACATTTTTACGACGTGGCTGTGGGCCTCGGGCTGCTCTCCAGTGAGTGGGCTCCAGCCGGTTTTTCTGTGGGGAACAGCGCGCCCAGCTCGCTCTCGCCGGGGCTCTGCGTGGGGCTCCGCGGGGCGCTCCCTCCCCTGCAGGGGGCTTTCCTGGCCCAGCTCCCCCGGAGACGGCAGAGCTCCCGGGTCACACAGACCCTCCCGCCGACCCAGGCGCGGGCCGGGGGGCCTTGGGGCTGAATATTTAGCAGGACGTCAATCCGCACGTTTGTTGCCATGATGACGGACTGCCCGAAATTGATGAGTCCGCCTTCCACATCGAAAGGAAATGTAATCAGGTGACCTGCCATTGCCCACCAGCAACGGGATCGTTGACTGCGTATTAATGAGCAGCAAACAGACCTGTCACCAGTCATTGGCTCTGAAAAATGTGCTGCCCAGTTGATTCCTGGGATCCGAGCGCGGGTTTGCCGCGGGCAGCGCCGTGACGCCCGCACCCCCGCCACGTGGTGGGGTCAGCGTGTGCGGGAGCCGGCCTCCGAGGGAGGACGCAGGAAGCGGCTCTGGGCGGGAGACGCTGCTCCTCGTGCGCTGCTCTGGCCGCGAACATGCCGTGCGTGGCTGTTCCCTGAAGGGAAGCCCAGGGAGGCCCCGCGGGCGGTGTGAGCGCCGCGGCCCGACCCTGACCTCCCGCCTGGACTCTCCGCCCGCGGCTCAGCGCTGCCTCCGTCTGATCAACTTGACTCGCAGCCTGATTTCCGACGCCAGCGACGCTCTTCTGGGCTGGTTGTTCGGAGACGAGGGCACACAGGTCCCGTGCGCCACAGCCTGCGGCTGCTCCTCCCAACAGAAGGCCAGCGCAGCCCTGGCCGGTGCGGCTCAGTGGATAGAGCGTCGGCCTGTGGACTGAACGGTCCCAGGTTTCATTCCGGTCAAGGGCACGCTTCCTCGTGCTAGAAACCCGTCCTGCTGTGTCGCGTCCTCACCACCCCTCCTAGCTGTGCAGACGTCGCCCCTTTGAACAGCGGCAGCCTCCCGGTGCGCCGTTTCCCGGGGAAGGTGGTGGGAGAGCGCTCCACAGCACGGACCTGGTCTACTGGGTGAGGAGGACCTGGAAGAGTCTAATAACAGCCTTTATGCTCGTCTCTCACGGTCATTTCCGCGCCCTTTCCTGAGACTCGCCCTCCCCCAAGCCCTCAGGGCAAACCTCCAGCAGGTGCCAGTTACCGTTTTTAAAAAAGAAATGAACTTTTCATTTTAAATGAATGTAGATGCTCAGAAGGTTTGCGTAAGGAGTACGGAGAGGTTTGTACAGCCTTCATCCGGTTTCCCGTAACATTCATACAGCCACCGTACATTCACCAAAACGGGGCTTCGCTCGGTGCTCGCCAGGAACTGACACGGCGCGTGTTCAGACCGGACCTGCTTCTCCACTGGCGCCCTCCTGTCGCCGTGCGCCCAGCGGCCGTGGTGCCACCTTCGTCTTCTCCGGCCTGTGATGGTGTCTTGCTCTTTTTCCGTCCTCACGATCTTGACACTTTGGAAGGGTACCGTGATTTCTTTCATTAACACACAGATTCTGCATGTTTTGTTAGATTAATACATGTGTATTACATGTGTTTTTGTTTTGCTTTGCTAAAGTCTACCCTGTACTAATGAAAGAAATCACAGACCTATATATACATGGAAAGGTACACCATATTCATGGATTGGAAGATCAATGCTGTAAAGATGTCAAATTCTCTCCAACCTGATCTACAGATTCAATTCAATACCAACCAAATAACCGCTGCAAATACCTGACCGTTATGGTAAAAACTCAGTAAGTGAGAAGCTGAAGGTAACTTTCTTAACCAAACATGAAACATCCACAAAAAAACTACAGCTAATATCATCCTTAAAAATGAAAAACTGAGGACTTTCCTCTCAAGATCATGAACAAGGAAGAATGTTTTCCCTCACCACTCCTAGTCAACATCCTGTTTGGTTCTAACTCGTACAAGGCGAGAAAAAGAAGTAATGTCGATTGTAAATGAAGAAATATTGACACATGAAATGACTCTTTATGTAGAAACCCTCAAATCTATTTAAAAACTCCTAGAACTAATAAGTGAGCTTAGCAAGATGGCAAGATACAAGGTTAACATATGAAAGGTCAATATACACACGTGTATGTATGCGTGTGTATATGAGAGAGAGAGAGAGAGTCTTTATTTATCTTTCACTCTTTAAATTTTCCCTGGGTAATGAATTCTGAATTGATATATTTTTCTTTCAACAATGGAGGTCTTTCCATCGTCTTCTTGCTTGCATGGTTTCCGACAAGAACTGTGTTGTATTTCTTACCTTGCTCCTTTATAGGTAATGTGTCTTCCCCACTCTGATTTCCTTCAAGACTTTTTCTTTGTCTTCAGTGTTCAGTAGTTTGAATATGTTTAGATGTGAGACTTTGTGGATTAAAAAAGAATTCTGCTTGATGTTCTCTGAGTTTCTTAGATCTGTGGTTTGGCGTCTGTCACTAATTTTGGGGAAATTTTGGCCATTATTTCTTCCACAATTCCTTCTGTCTATTCTCTCTTCCTCTGCTTGTAGAATTCCATGTCTGTGTATGTTAAACTGTTTGATATTCCCCCACAGTTCTTGAATGCTCTATTCTGTTTTATTTACTTTTTTTTTTTTTTTTTTTTTTTTTGCATTTTGGTTTGCGTGATTTCTTTTTCTCTCTCTTCAAATTCAATAGTGTTTTCTTTCAGTTGTACTTATGATCCCATCAGAGGTAATCTTCCTCTCAATGCTGTGTGTGGTTTTCTTTTTTAATTTCTATCATTTCCCTTCAGTTCTTCCTTATAGTTTCCTATCTGTGTGAAATTACCTATCTGATCTTGTATATTATCTACCTTTTCCATTAGTGTTTAATTATTAACCATAATTAATTTAAATCCCTTATCTGAGAGTTCCAACATCCATATCATTTCTGAGTCTGCTTCTGATGATGGTTTTATCTCTTCGTGAAGTGTGTGTGTGTGTGTGTGTGTGTGTGTGTGTGTTTTCTTTTGCTTTATTGTATGCCTCATAATTTTTGCTGAAAGCAAGGTATGTCATCGATGGTGGATACGGAGGTAAATACTTTCTGTGCTTGGAGATAAGCACGTCTTCTCCCCCGCTAGGCCTTTCGTGTGAAGGTTTGTGTTGATTTCGTCAGGGACTGGGCTGGGCTCCAAGTTCGCTGTTGCTATGGTTAGCCTCCTTCCCCTGGGGGCTTCAAACCCCTGCAGTGATATCTTGTGCTTATGATGGGGGGTAATTTTCCAGAGGGTTCTTCTGCTCCCCCTTGTCTACTTCTGCTTGTCTTAGAGTCCCCCAGCGTGTCCGTGGCTCTTCTCTTTGCATTGCTCCCCAGATGGAGTCTGTCTGTTGCAGCCCCCCAAGCTGTACCCCTTGGTCCTTTTTACTCACTGCTGCTCTGTGCGGGGTGGAGTGCGGGCCCAGAAGGAGTTCTCGTATGTTCTGATTGAGCCCCACTCAGGCACACCCTGAACCTGAGGCTCAGGCTGTTCGTGCTCCTTCTCTGCATGTCCCGCTGACCTCCCTCCCACCCTGTCCCCCCACCCCCACCCCCCCCCCACCCCCCCCCGCTGCTCCCCCTCCCTGCTACCCTCCCGGCTCCCCTCCCGGCTCCCCTCCCAGCTCCCCCTCCCTGCTCCCCTCCCGGCTCCCCCGCCTACAGGACCAGGAATACCTGGTCGGATTCCGCAGGGCCTTCGTGCCTCAGTTGTGCTGCTCTTTCGCCTGCACATTGAGGCTCTGCTCCTCGGCGGACTTAGGGGGACAGGGTCACGCAGGATCTTGGTAGCGACTGCTGTTCCCTCTCCGGTGGCATGATTTCCACCAGTGCCTTCGGGCTGCGGTGTGTCCTTGTCTCTCCAGATGAAGGCCTTTGTTCCTTGGGGGTTAAAAGAGATGGTTCTGGGCAGTTTCGGCACTGGCCGCTGTTTGCCCAAAGCAGCCAGGACACTGGTGGCGGCAGCTTTCTTAGGGTCCCCACTGGCCTCCCCCCGAGCAGCTGGTGGGTGTCTTGGGGAGAAGCTTCACAGCCTGCGGCCCCTTGGATGCCCACGCCCTCTGGCAGCACGCACGCGCACAGCCCACGCCGGGCCTTCGGCGGTTCATGACGACCCCCAGCTGGCTCCTCCTGTGGCTCCGCACCCACTGGTGTCTGCTCCAGGGGAGCCAGTGCGGGCCCCGTTTCCGGGAAACCAGACTTCACTGTGGTTCATTTCTGCTGTTTACCTTCCGAGTCCATCTCAGGAAAACAAACAGCCCTGCCCTGCCTTCCACACCCAGGTGGTTCCGGTTCAGAAATTAAACTGTTGGTCAAACAGAGGAGCGGCCCCCAAGCCAGCTGTCCCCCTCCTTCCCGGCCCGGCTGAGCGGCGTCGGCGGGGGAGGGACGGCGGCTGGCCTCCCGCTTCCCACGCCGCCTCCGCGCTCTCCCGGCCGTGGGTCTCCTGGACCCGCGCGGTTTGCAGGCCTGGCCGGGACGAAAGGGTGACTAGCGGTTGGGTGTGGGTGTAAAGGAAGGGTGCTCCGACCTGGCTAGCCCTTCCTGAACCGGCCCAGGCGCTTAAAGGAGACGTTCCCTGTGAGAGCCGGGACGCCTTCGTGCTGGGGCGTCTCACCGCCGGGTGCCTGGGTGTGGAAGAAGGATGCCTTCTCCAGCCCGTGGGGCCCGCGTGCCCTGCTGAGCCCCTGGGCATCAGGGCTTATGCTTCTAGCCTCTTTCTTCCCGCGCTTTCCCGGCATCCCCTTGGGCCAGGACTGCGTGCCCCGTTGGCTCTTCCACGGCCCCTTGGACACGTCCCCCTTCGCAGCACTGAGGCCCGAGGTGGGAGGACAGGGCTGTCCCGGCGGCAGGTCTCTCTTGCAGACACGGCCGCCCGTCTCTCGGCCTCGGATTGCTCTGGAGTGAGTTGGACGCAGTCTTCTGTTTCCTCCCAAACTGCCAGGGACACGGGTCCAAACTGCAAGGCCCTCCTGAGCCCTTGCCCTCGGCCTGGGTGAGCTGGGGAACGCCCATCCTGACGGCTCCTCCAACACGTGTCCCTCCATCTCCGTCTCTCCTCTTGGTGCTGGTTCCCGTCCTTTCGGCAGGAATTGGTGATCAGCTGGAAGCTGCAGAACCAGTGTTGACATCCCCAGTTGCCAGTCCCGTTTGAGGCTCTGGCCCTGCGGAGTGTGGAGAGACCCTCCCTGAAATGTCTTGGAATCTCCATGGGAACAAAAGCAGAGAGGACCCTTAGCGCCTCCTCCCCAGCACCTTCCCTGTTCGAGGGCGATGACGCTTTAGTAACTGGCGCAGGACGGCGCTCTCTCTCGGTTGATGGTTTACCGTGTAAGGCGGGAAGCGTTGGAGGGCCGTGGAGAGCCATAACATCCCAGCATACTTCAGGACTAAGATGCTGAAGACTGCGTTTCCGGTTTGGAAAGTCCAAAGACATTGCTGTCGTGGATCTGAAGTGGCCGAAGGCAAGGTTTTGGGGGGAGGGACATAGACACTTCCTGTGTGTTCACACAGCGGCCCTTCCGACCAGATGAGGGGCCACGCTTCCCTGTGAAGCCCTTCTGGCTGAGGCGGGAGCGGGAGGAGGGCCGGCCTCACCGCACCTCAGTGTGAGAGCTCTCAGACCGGTTTTGTGCGGCTGCGATACCTTTTCCTGTTGACGGGGATCTTCTTAAACGCGTGCTGCCTTGTTCTCTGTAAAGCTGACTGACTTGATGAGGTAATGGCCCGGCCCCTGCCCTCGCCCATCGATCTTACATACAAACCTCCGCGCCCGGGCTCGGAGGCAGCGTGCCCCGGCCTGAGAGGGCAGTGAAGATCCAGCCTCGGAACCAGAGACCTGGATTTAAATTCTCGCCAGGAACGCAGACCTCATCGATCAGGAGCTCCGCCATCGATCAGAATGAATGTCGACGGATCCGCATGACCCCGTGACCCCCCGGAGAGCCCCTCGCCCCAGGCTGTTTTGGCCTCCAGCCGCGGACACCATCCCTCCTGCTGCTCTCCGTGCTTCCTGGTGGGGAAACAGTCTCTATCTGCCAGAGATACAGTGAGGATTAACCGGGTTCGGTGGGCCTTGCGCACAGTAGGGCCTCAGCGGAAGGTGGCTGCTCTTACCACGTGGTAGGTGCCCGGCCTCAGAGCGGAGGAGCCTGCCTTCGCGCGTGTGGTCAGCGGGCCTCCGGGAGCTCACGCGGTCGGGCCGGGGTTGATTAGAGCGTGTAACGGAGACATTTGTCTTTTCCAACTGCAAATCCTCAGGCGATGTCTCCCTTTGAACTGTTGTTGATAAAAGTATGAAATAAGGGAGTACAGGAAAACGTATGAAAAAGGCACGTAAAGTCCCCTGCAATCCTGTCATACAAAGTTAAGTGATATCAACTTTCAAAATTGTGTCCCCTTGCACACCTTGTTCGGGGAAGACATGCAGATGTGTGCAAGCATGGCGTCATACGGAACATAACCCTGTAAGGCCTCCTCGTCACCTAACTGCTCCTCGCACGCATGTTTCCATGTCAGAAAATAGCCATCGTAGGGGCCACTCTGTGATTTTCCAAATCCAATAAATTTGGAATAATGCCCACCAGTGGATACAGATTACTTCCAGGGAGCGGCCGTACACGTGTCTCTTTTCAGACATACATCCTTGTTTTCTAAGAAGGCAATCCGAGCAGCGGATCTGCTGGGCAGAGCGCACGCACATTTTAGATAATGAAACCTACCACCCCATTCGCTCGGGGACAGCAGCGAACTTACTCCCCATCGAAGCCCGGCTGAAGTCCAGAGCTCCACACCGAGGGTTTCAGAATAAAATAGAAGATTTCTATATTCTCTGACAGGCGAGAGCGTTTTCTCCCCAAAATCAAATAGTATCTTTTTAAAAAAAATAATTTCAGAGAGGAAGGAGAGGGAGAGAGAAATAGAAACATCAATGATGAGAATCATCGATCGGCTGCCTCCTGCACGCCCCACACATGTGCCCCGACTGGGAATCGAACTGCAATCGCTGAGCCACGCCAGCCAGGCAAATAGTGTCTTTTAAAAATGTCTTCTTCTTAAAAGTAAAAAAACTATTATTTAAAAATTAAAGCTTTAAACAACACACTAAGTCCTTTTGTCATGGCAACTGTTCAAGCTGTGTCTCCGAGTGACAGTGGGTCTGCCATGCAGATGAGCAGTGAGGGCTGAGGCCGAGGCCAGGGACGGAGCCCGCCGGCACCTGCTCTCCCTGTGTCCCCACCCGCACTCCCTCTCCCCACCCGCGCTCCCTCTCCCCACCCGCGCTCTCTCTCCCCACCCGCGCTCCCTCTCCCCACCCGCACTCCCTCTCCCCACCCGCGCTCCCTCTCCCACCCGCGCTCCCTCTCCCCACCTCCCTCTCCCCACCCGCGCTCCCTCTCCCCACCCGCGCTCTCTCTCCCCACCCGCGCTCCCTCTCCCCACCCGCGCTCCCACTCCCCACCCGCGCTCCCTCTCCCCACCTCCCACTCCCCACCCGCGCTCCCTCTCCCACCCGCGCTCCCTCTCCCCACCTCCCTCTCCCCACCCGCGCTCCCTCTCCCGCACCTGGGGTCCCTCTCCCCACCTGCCTCCTGCATGGAAACAGTCGCCACTGCTATTCCCAGGGGAAGCATTTCTCTCCCCACGTCAGGGCTACGCTGTGACAGTGAATTGTTTTAATGAACGTGCCACACGCACAGGCAAGTGTAGAAACCTCAGGGGAATGAATGATCACAAAGCAAACACACCTGTGTCATGGCCACCCAGGTCAGGACCCAAAACACCTCTGTTGACAGTTCCTAATACAGATGATCAAAGAGAGAGAGAGAGAGAGAGAGAGAGAGAGGTCACCGTGGCCACCCCTGGGCCTGCGGCTCCTACGCAGTCAGCACTGCCCCTGGGAGGCGCGTCCCCATCGCTGTCCGCCCTGTCCGCTCGGGCAGTTTCTCCTCAGCACGGAGCGTGGTGACCCCTAGTCCTCCGGTGTCCACGCTCTGGAAACTCTCTGACCATCTGGCTCTGACAGTGAAACCAAACCGCGGACCTGCACGGGCGACGGGTGTGGTTGCGAGGCCCCTGTGGTGGGTCAGCACCCGCGGGGTGACCTGTGATCACAGCGACAGGCGGGGACTCAGGCCGGGCCGGCTGCCCGGGACGCTCACGAGGACTCGGGCGTGCCTGGAAGGCGGCGTGGCGCACGGGCAGGGACACGGAGCCCCTGGTGCCGAGGCCGTAGCCCTCCTGCCCGGGCGCCATGCCCTTCGCCAGGTGCCAGGTGCGCCTCAGAGTCCAGCCGGAGAGATGCCAGGTCGGCCTCGCTCAGCCACGCGCGCAGGTGCAGGCTGGACGCGGCTTTAATCTCACTGTTCCGTCGGTCGCTGTCGCGTGATCTTTCTTTTTTGTGGTTAATGTACCATTTTTCTTCCCTCTTCTCGCTGCGCAAACACCGCCCTGCCCGAAGCGCATCCCCTGCTTGTGGGAAAGTTATAGCCGGGCTGCGCGGCGCAGCGCCGGTGAAAGTGATTAAAACCGTGTGCGGCGCCATTAACCTCTGCCCGCCGCCACCCGGCCGATGCCGCCGCTGATACCGTGTCTGTCCTGGCAGCCGGCGTATGCTGCACGCCCGCGTTTTTCCTGCGGCATTTTAATCACTTGAGATAAAGAGCCAGGAGAGAGAGATCGGGGCTGCATTAATCCTCTCGATGGCTTTATAATTTCCCTTCGATTCCACTGCTCGTAATCAAGAGAAAGAATGCCGCTCCGGCCCAGCTGCCAGGGCAGGTCAGCCCGCGCCCTTGAAGGGGAGGGTGTCACTGGGGGAGGGGGGGTGATGTTGATGAGGTGAACTTGCTGCACTCTGCGCAAGAACAGCAGGAGCCAGGACTCCAGGGCGGGCGGGCGGGCGGGCCTCCGTTTCTGGGGGAAAAAAAAAAAAAGGATTTTAAAATATTAATTCTCTAAGAAATAAATGCCCCGCAGCTGGGGCTGCTGCCAGCTCCACGGAGCGCTCGGAGACAGAGAGCCGCGGGAGGGCGCGGCAGCGGGTCAGGTCCCTGGTGCAGAGGCCGGACCCCGGGACTAGCAGTGGGGTCACCGGCCGCTGCAGAAGGCCAAGCAGCAGCAGGAACAGGCCCCGCGCTCGTTCCCCCGCCGCCCTGGAGGGCTCCCCCCATCACACCCCCGGCGCAGCTGCGCACAGATGCGTGGCCACGTTCAAAACAGGGCCTGGCTCCTGGGACAGGCAGGCAGGGGAGAACAGCAGCCCTTCCCGCGGGGCCCGCAGGGGAAACCCCCCCCCCCCCCCCCCCCCCCCGGCGGCCACCACTCCTCCGCCTGCTGCTCTTCCTTGGTTTTCCCCAGAACACGTCCCGGTGGAGGTGACCGAGCGGACGTGGCCTTGACGCAGAGCCTCCGGGCAGGCAGGCTGCAGCCCGCCCCCGCTGCCGGTGAGACTCTCCCGCACCCGGGCCTTTATCCCGGAGAAAGGCTGGAGGAGGCTGGAGCGCAGGCTTCCGCACACACGGGAGGGCGGGGGGGCGGGGGGGTGAGGGCACCCAACCGCCATTCGCTCTTGAGAACAAGAGAGACCCCAACTCGAAGACAGGTCGGGGTGCTCCGTGGGGGATCCGGACATGAGCCGCACACAGCAGGTGGTTTCTGTTTATTTGGTGCCTTTAGCTGTGTTAGGGTTGCCTTCTCCTGACGGGCCCCGGGCACAGAGGGACGAGCCCGGCGCCCTGCTTCTGAGGGGCCCCTGAGCTAGCGGGCAGGCCTCCCAGCCTGGGGCGCCGCACAGGCTGACCTTGGGAACGGAGAGGAAGGTCAAGGCCAGTGTGACCCAATGACCCTCACCCTCTGGGAGGCGCCTTCTCTCAGGCTGTGACCTTTCCCCCCTTTCTAACCTGACCCCAGACTCGGACCCTGCCCTTGACTCTGAGCTTGGACTCAGTGAGCAGCCCCTTTGGATTCCGCTGGTTTGGACTTTAGGATCCCCGCCCGCCCGCCGGGAGCGAACGGGACTGCGCCTTCGCAGGAGGAGCGGGCACGCGCCGATTTGGAATGACGTCGTGGGCGAGTGTCGCGGCGTGGAGACTGCCTTTAAGGACGCAGGTCCACTGGGGTCCCTGTGTGCAGAGGAGCCGTGCTTCCTATGGAGCAGCCGTGGCCGGGGCCGGGCCTCTGTGGGAAGCACTTCGCTAGCAACTCGCTGGAGCAGTTACGATGCGCGCAACTGCGTCTTGTGACCCTGGAAGTTAGACGGTCCCTGCTCGCCCGTGACTCACCGGGTGCCAGCAGCGCCGCTCACACGCGGGCCGGAGCCTGCCCTGGCGCGGGCTCCTCCCGGTGCAGTCTGGGTAATGGAGCATCCGCCCCGTTTCCGGACAGCAGCTCAGTGCCGGCTGCGGGGCCACACAGGTGCGATCCTCCGAGAAAGGGGGACGTAGGAGCCGCCACGGAGTCACTGCGTGGCGTGTGGAGCCAGAGTCCTTCCCACGGGGTCTGCAGTGCCCGGTCCCGCCAGGGGCCGGACGTCCCCAGGGGAAAGCAGACCCCAGTGGCCGGTGGCAGGGCCCCAGGGTGTGCCCCCCAGCTCGGCCCCCGCGTTTCTGTTTCCTGCATTGAGGTTGCTCCTGAGACTCCTTTGGGGAAAATGTTTCTTAAAGTGTGAGAACTCGCACAGCCGCTGCGTGCAGCTCTTTGCTCAGCCTCGGAGGAGCATGCAGAGGTCGGTCTCCTGACAAGAGCCGGGTCTTTGGGTGGCACTGCGAGTCTGTCTTCCATCTTCTCTGCATTAATCCGGGGGGGGGGGTGCATGCACATGTACACGTGTGTACACATATGTACATGTATGTGTGTGTTAGCTCTTCGTTACCTGAGATGCCTCATTGCAAAAACGAGCTCCAGGCCGCCCCCTGGAGGGTGACCGGCGAGCGGGCAACGGCACAGGGGCCGGCTGTGGGGGCCGCGGGTCCTGCAGGCCTTTCCCGCCTCTGAGAAGTGCGCTCCGCCAGGGGCCAGAGCCAGGAGCCTGAGGGCTCCCCTGCGGCCTCGCCCAGGTCTCCGCCGTTGCTCACAGCCCCCGGGTCCGCCCGCCCTCCTCTCGGTCTGCGCCGGCTCGGGCCCTCCTCCCGCGGTGTCTCCTCCGCTCCTCCGTCTCCACTGCTGCTCCGCCTCCAGCCTCTTCCCTGTGCGCAGGCGCCACGTGGTCTCGGGCACAGACACGATCCGTCACCCCCTTACAAGTCAGCCCAGCTGTTCCCCTGGCGGCGAGTCCACCCTCCACAGGCGCCCCGCCCGCGCTGAGGGACGCGTGCAGTTTCCGGCCCGAATGCGCTCGCCCAGGGCACCCATCCCTGTGTCCAGGCATAAAAGGTGGCGGGTACGTTTGAACTGAACCCGCTGGGCATCTTCCCTGTGTGGTGTGTTTATTGAGGTCACCGTGCCAGGCAGCGGCCTTGGGCACGGGCCTCATCTGACTCCTCACAGCCCCCGGGCAGCGGCCTTGGGCACGGGCCTGATCTGACTCCTCACAGCCCCCGGGCAGCGGCCTTGGGCACGGGCCTGCCCTGACTCCTCACAGCCCCCGGGCAGCGGCCTTGGGCACGGGCCTGCCCCAAGTCCTCACAGCCCCCGGGCAGCGGCCTTGGGCACGGGCCTCATCTGACTCCTCACAGCCCCCGGGCAGCGGCCTTGGGCACGGGCCTCATCTGCCTCCTCACAGCCCCCGGGCAGCGGCCTTGGGCACGGGCCTGATCTGCCTCCTCACAGCCCCCGGGCAGCGGCCTTGGGCACGGGCCTGCCCCGAGTGCTCACAGCCCCGCATCCTGCAGGAGGGAAGCCAGTCTCAGGGCGCCTTCCTGACCTTCTCGTTGTCGTTTCCCGTCCTCCCAACAAGCAGCCCCTGGGTGCTGGACGCAGCCCTCGCCTGGGCCGTGACTGCCTTGGCACCTGCTGTCAGAGCTGTCAGCACACGGGCGATGCTGCTTAATCGTTTGGTTAATCCGGCCCGCCTCATTCCCCACCATGCCCCGGTGCCAGCCTTCATTAGCGCAGAGCCGCACTGAGCTCCCTCTCCCCAGAGCTCACAGTCCATCCTGGGAGTGACAGGTGCCGACGCCTACCAGCGCCCTCTGGAGGCCAGGCCAGGACTGTGCGACGTGCACGCGTTTCGTTTTGAGTCCTCCCACCTCCGCCCCGAGTCGCGTGAAACAAGGATGTCAGTGCGGGTGGCTTCTTTAGGAGGCCGTTGTAGGACAGGCGTGACGTGTGACCCGGGGAAGGGAAGGCAGCGGTCAGAGGGTTACAATCAGGCCGGTGCCGTGTGGCCAGAGCTCGGTCCTCCCGGGGAGAGGGGTAGCAGGGTGACAGCTGGCGCAGCGAAGCCAGTCCTCCCGGGGGTCTGGCCCCTGTGGGCGGAGGCAGAGCAGGCGCAGCCCCAGGGAGAGCTGTCGGGTGACTCCATCTGGACTGGCCGCGGGAGGGTAGCCGGTGGTGAGGCTGAGGGGCGGGCAGCGCCCACGGCGTCTGCGCAGGAGGCCGCGCGCGCTCAGTGGGCACGTAGTGCAGCCGGAGTTGTTGCATGGCCAGTGCAGGCCACGTGCTCCAGGCGACACCTGTAAGTCATTGGGGTTCTTTCCTCGGGGAGCCCCTTCCTCCTGGGCCCCGATGTTGAACTTGAGTTCCACTCGGGGCTGCTCCGTGAGTGTGCTCCCGGCCGCTGTCGGAGTTGGGTGTCTTTTCCGCCCGACCCCACCCCCCACCCCCAAAAGTGGGCTCTTGAGGTGCCGAGCCTACTGCTCCCGGGGGAGGCTGTTTCAGCCCCTCTGAGGAAGCGGAGAGGCGAGGGCAGGTCTCTGTGGGAGTGATGGGCCTTTTTAAATACGTTTTTATTGATGTCAGAGGGGAAGGGAGAGGGAGAGAGATAGAAGCATCAGTGATGAGAGGGAATCACGGATCGGCTGCCGCCTGCACGCCCCTCACTGGGATCGAGCCCACAACCCAGGCATGTGCCCTGACGGGGAATTGAACTGTGACCTCCTGGTTCAGAGGTCAGCGCTCAACCCCTGAGCCCCGCCGGCCGGGCATGGAGTGATGTATTGTTAATTCCGACTTTCGTCAGAAGGGCGCCAGGTGCTGCCGCTGTCATGACAGCCACAGCCGCAGTGTTTCAGCACCGCGTGGGTCTCGTTCTCAGCCACGCAGCCGCTGCGTCCACGCGGTGACTCGGGTCCCGTGGCCGTGGCCTGGTGGCTTGTCCATGGCCAGCTGGCCAGTCGCCGTGGCAGGTCACAGAGCGACTAGACGTCTGGGCTTTTCTCTAGGTGTTCCCAAAACGACGATGCCACTTCCCGCTCCACAGGGTCCGCCAGCTCGTCCCACGGCCCCCACCAATTACAAGTGGCTGAGACGCGGCCCCGGGGAGGAGAGAGAATGAAGCAGTCACGTGGAGCCCCCCTTCCCCGCGTCCCCTGACTCCGAGAGGCTGGGAGACTCTGCCTCGGGCTGTAATGTCAGTGGCTCATTAACTCAATTCCTCAGAAATGCTCAGAGCAAGGTTGTTATTGCTAATAAGACATGTCTGCTGGTTATTTAGCAAATAAGAGAAGCCGCTGTCATTCCCCGCGTCGGCCGAGCCGTGAGCAGACGCGCGCTCTCCGTTTCAGGCGGCAGCGGGCGCAGCGCCCCTCCTCCCCTGCACGCGGCGGTGGGGGTCACCCGCGGATGGAGTAGCAGCTGGGGTGACAGTCAGCGTCGTCCCCATCGCCGCTTCGAAGCCTAGACGCTGGAAAGTGTGCTTGGTTTATTTTAATAACCTTTCCCCCAGCAGCCGCGGTGAGGCCTGCAGGTCCCGCATCCCGCACGTTCCCGGACGCTTGGTGCGTTCCGTGTTCTCTCCGTCTGACTGTCTCACAGGCGAACGTGACCGTCGTGGGGTTCTTGCCACCTCACCACGCAGGACGCAGCGTGCTCTCTGAGCGGGGGGATGGGGGGGCGGGAGGGCGCAGCGGGGCTGCAGCCACAGGATGGTCGGCGTCCGGCGCTCTTCTCCCCGCGCTGGACCGGACGCTGAGCCTGCTGCCTGCCGGAGGAGCCCTCGGTGGAGGGCAGAGTCCTTCCTGCCCAGCTGCCCCCAGGCTGCCCCCACGCGGCCATCTGGTGGCACCTGTGATGACAATTCCTCGTTCCGCGTGAGAACGACTCGTCATCTGATCCGGGGCTGCTTTTTTTTTTTTTTTTTTTAATATATTTTCATTAATTTCAGAAAGGAAGGGAGAGGGAGAGATAGAAACATCAGTGATGAGAGAGAATCATTGATCGGCTGCCTCCTGCACGCCCCCTACTGGGGATCGAGCCCGCAACCTGGGCATGTGCCCTTGACCAGAATCAAACCCGGGACCCTTCAGTCCAAAGGCCGACGCTCTATCCACTGAGCCACACCGGCGAGGGCCGGGGCTGTTTTAGAGCCTCGCCCACCTGGCTCTGGCTCTGGCCCTGGCCTCAGGGACAAATTGGCAAAGGCTTCTGGGATTTACGGGGCTTTGAGGACCCGAGAGAAAGCGTGTCGATAAGTCAGAGGGGTGCGCTCACGGGCGCTCCTGTGTTCGTGGCTCCCGGCAGCTCCCGGGCAGCGGCTTCCTGAGCAGAGTGACCGAGAGCCGTGGTGCTGTCGTCACAGCGACGATGACTGCGATGCATCATGAACAGAGGGCCGGGGTCTGAGCCGGTCCCTGCTGGTCAGCGCTGTGCGGAAGCCGCGTCGCCTCGCACTGCCTCAGGCGCAGGCGTGGGGGGAAGAACGCCCCGGGGAGGACGGGGTTGGCGGCATGAGCTTCTGGTGCAGAGCTGGCGAGGTTTCCTCATCTTCGCACTCATCCTCCTCCTGTCTGTAGGGTGCACGACCTTTACTTCCGTGTTTCCTTTTACCTGAAAACGAGGGTGCGAGCTCTTCCGCAAACGGCGAGAACGTGGAAAAGAGACTCGGTTCGATGTTCAGTGGCGGTAGCTGGAGGAAGCGCGCTTGTCGTTACTGAGTTGGATGAGGTGTGTGGCGGCTCCCGAAGGGTCCTGGCGCACCGCCAGAGTCCCGGTCGTCCTCGGGGCTCGAGATTCAGACACTCGCCAGCAGCTCTCAGCGCCGAGAGGAGTCGGACTAGGAACGTGATGTGTCCTCACCGCCCTGAGGTCCAGCCGGAAGCCCTGCCCTCGTGGTGGCTGCGCACGCTCAGCCCGGTTCCTCCCGCAGCAGGCGGGCGCCTGGGCCCTTTAGGCCAGTGGTTCCCAGCCATTTCTGGCCACGCCCCCCCCCCCAAGCATCTCTAAAATCCTGATGCCCCCGCCCCGTGACATAGAAGTCTTGTTATTCAGAAAGTGAACTCCTGTTCTCGTGGAGGAAGCCTAAAAGGCCATGAACTTGGTCTAAACAAGCTTCCAAAGACCATGGCATCCACGAAAGAGAAAAATAAAAGAACGAAAGGACAGCTGAAGTCCTGAGGAAGAAATCATTAAGAAATTGTTTAAAAAATAACAATATGAAGTGATATGAAAAAACAGCAAAGTTTCAAAACGTAATAGAGAACTGAAATGCATAAACACGTCACAATATATTTATATACTGTATATGAGGCCCCTAGGGCCATAAGAAATGCAAAAAATTCACTGTAAATAACTCATTCTTGATTTGCCCCCTTGAAAATCAAATTGCCCCCTTGGGGGGCACGTGCCCCACATTGGGAACCACCGCTCTGGGCGCAGCGGGGCGCGCCCGCCTCCTCTCCCGGCTCCTGCTTCTGGGGGCCGGTTTCTGCATCGTCAGCGCTTCCCGCGTGACTGACGGCCCCGCTCCCCGTGGCCTCCAGCAGCCGCGGTCACTCCTCACTCAGGAGCCCTGCGAGCGGCTGCTCCCGCCTCCCGTGCCCACAGGGGCCGGAGGAGCGGCTCCATCAGGGCTGCTCTCCGGTGCAGGGCGGCTCGAGGGCAGGCGGGACCCCAGACCATTCGCAAAGCTTCTGCTCGGCAGACACACTGCGCCCGGCACCTCTGGGGAGTGAAGATAAGAACGGGGTGCAGGCAAGCAATGTTGAGCAGGTAGCACAGTCTCCCCCAGAGTGGTCCCCACGGAGAAGCCGGCAGTGAGCCTTCGAGAAGGGCCAGGCTGCATTTTCACAGAGCAGGACAGAGGGACGACATGGCCACAGCCTGGAGGCCCCCAGGGGTCATCCAGCTGTGCGGCCATCCAGCTGTGTGGCCATCCAGCTGTGCGGCCATCCAGCTGTGTGGCCATCCAGCAGTGGGGTCATCCAGCGGTGGGGTCATCCAGCTGTGGGGCCATCCAGTGGTGCCTCCGACTCAGCGAAGCAGAGGGAGCGTCTTGGGGCGAGTGCAGCCCGAGTCCTGTCCCGCTGGTCACCACCTCCCGGTCCCTGGGCCAGCAGCTCGCCCTGTGGCTCAGGTCCGTCTGAATGTCACGAAGGGTCGGATTAGATGGCATCTCGGGTTGACTTCGAGGACCAACCACTTCCTAAGGTGGGAACCCGCCACGTTCTTAGGAGCCAGAGCCATGGCAGGACGAGGGTGGTTTTGGAATCAGGCTGACCTGAGTTCTGTGGGCTTTTAATCTACTTTTACTGATGTCAGAGCGGAAGGGAGAGGGAGAGGGAAGGAGAGAGGGAGAGGGAGAGGAACGTCAGTGATGAGAGAGGACCACGGGCCGGCTGCCTCCTGCTCGCCCCCCACTGGGGATGGAGCCCGCACCCCGTCTTGGCTCGCGGGGCTCTCATTTGGGTATCCCTCATGCAGTTCCCGTCCCGGGAGGCTCTTGGGTTGAGTCACAGTCTGACACCCTCACCGGAACCTGGACCCCAGCTGGACCTCTGCCCAGGGCAGCAAAGCAAAGCTGGGAGCTGGGGTCAGACCGCCTGGTCCCGTGCAGCCCGCCGCGGCGGCAGGTGGCTGTGGGCGCTCGGTGCCTCTCGGAGCCTGTCTGTGAGTAGCTGCCGATGATGCCGCTCCCCGTCCTGGTGAGAACCAGGGAGCCGTGCGCACAGGAGCGAGGCGATCTCGCAGGGCAGCCTCCACGCACCTGGCCTGTCTCCATCCTCTGCGCCTTGGCTCTCTCCAGGCTAAGCCGCCCCCACTCCCCCCCTCCCCCGTGCCCTCACTGCCTGTGGATCCCAGGTTTTCTGTGCTCGGCTCAGCTGTCTGGTCTCCTGGTGCAATGGTCGGCAAACTGCGGCTCTCGAGCCACATGCAGCTCTTTGGCCCCTTGAGTGTGGCTCTTCCACAAAATACCACGGCCTGGGCGAGTCTGTTTTGAAGAAGTGGCGTTAGAAGAAGTTTAAGTTTAAAAAATATGACTCTCAAAAGAAATTTCAATCGTTGTCCTGTTGATATTTGGCTCTGTGGACTGATGAGTTTGCCGACCACTGTCCTGGTGGAATCGGCCTCAGCAACGAGGCGGAGGAACAGCGAGTGAATGCGGAGTCAGAGGTCACTGTCGCGGGCGACTGCCTGGAGGTCTCCACCGCCTTTATGAACTGTCACTCGTGTCCTTACTCCTGTTTAAAGCAGGACTGATCCACTCAGCATTGTGTCCCAACATCAGATCAACAAAGACTTTTTTAAATTTACCTTTTATTTAGCCGTAAAAATAAGTAGTTAATCCTGTGCGAGGCCCGCCACAGGAAACACGCACATTTCAGCTGAGACGCTTTTGAAAGAGACCAGGCCTTTGGTCTTAGTACTCTGGCTGCAGGGAAGCTCTCATTGGCAACTCATCCACATGGAGCCATAGCCGCCCTCTCCATCAGCCGTAGCTCCCAGGGTGGTGCCAAGCCGGGCAGCCGGCACTCGGAGCCTTGGCGGTCCCGGCTCCTGAGGAAGCAGTCTCCCCGGGAGTGCCGGCTTCCATCCGCAGGGACGTGCTGGATCGCGCGGCCGAGGACACGAGCCTAGATCCATGCCCCGCCGCCCTTTCCTGGCTGCCCCGCACCCGCTGGTCTCCCTGAAGACACCAGACAAACCCACGGAAAGACGGCAGTTTCCGCAGCAGCGCCTCCGGGCTCCCCGTCTGCACGCGGCCAGGAGTGTCCCCCGTCCTCCCCGGAGCTCTCACGCTTCCGTCCTGGGAGTTGGACCAGTTCTAGAAAATACGCGTCATAAATAACCCTCCGAGCGCTTTAATATACTGCCGGCGGTATTAAAGTCAGAGCGCTCACAGATGTAATTTACTTCTCGCTGCGACTTAAATCAGAGCGGTTTAAAAACGTGCGCGCGTGGCTCCCGCTAAACGCAGGTTTCCCCTCGGCCTCCTGGGCCTGGGGTGCGCCCTGCGCCCGAAGCCTGGGGACTCGGTGAGGCCGTGCGTCCCACGGCTGCCCGGACACCCCCTGGCCTGACTGCCAGCCTCGTGCCCATCACAGCATTCTGAGCCTCGGTGAGCCGCCTACGCTGTTCCGCGCCGCCTCGGAGCATGTCACTGCGCACCACGCGGCCAGGCCTGGGGCCACGGGAGGCAGGCGGGCTCACTGAGCGGGGGGCTGGGGACCGGCTGGCGGGGCCTCTCTCCCACCCACTGATCACCTCGTCCATTCCTCTAAGACCCTGCCGCCCTTCCGTGGCCTACGGTCAGATGACGGGGAAGAACGGCACAAAGTACCCCACACGATGGGGGAACCGTTGTCGCCGCAGACAGAGGATGAGAAAGGCAGGCAGGGCTTGGTACCCAGCCATGCAGCTGCGTGGTCACCGCAGAAGGGACCCCGTGCTCCCTGATCTGAGCACCGGGAGGCTGAGCCCGCCCTTCTGTGTGCGACTCATGCTGATTGGTGCTTCCGCCCCGTGGCCAGCACTGGAGGCGGACCCAGGGCGTGGTCCCTGGACACCCGCAGCGGGGCATGGCCGTGTCCCCGGGGCTGGCCCTGAGGGTTCAGGGGAGACTGCTGAGCAGACCTCCAGGAGGGGGAGCGGCTGAGGATGGAAAGAGAAGGACAAGGCGAGCACCCCTCTGCCAGGCCCCCTCCTCTCAGCGGAAAGCGGATGTAGAGCTGGGGGTGGTGCCGGTCCTGCGGCCGGGAGGCAGCCCTGGGGGCCAGACCACACGCCCCTCGCGCCCTCCCGCCGTGGCGCGGCATGGGCTTGGGGTTTGAAGTTGGGCAAAGTGGGTCCCCGGGCACTAGCGTGCCCCCTTTTACACGCCTGAGGCTGTAAATGCCTCCTGCAGCTCTGGGTGGGCACGGCCCGAATTCTTCACACGTTGGGTTTCCATTCTCATTCCTGACGGTCTTTTCCGACGTGCTTGGCACCTTCTCCGCGGCCCAGGGGCGGGCGGCGCCGTTCCGGCTCCCTGGGGTTTCCATGGAGCCCTGTGTTCCTGGTCTGATGTAATTCTGTGGTGGGCGGAGAGCAGACTGCAGGATCCCAATCCTTTTACATGCGCTGCGGTTTGTCTTATGACCCGGGGCATCTTGGCAAAGGCTGTGCGTGCACTCAGACGGGATGCGGCTTCACTGTCGTCGGGGGAAGTGGCCCATAAATATCAATCAGGGCGAGTTGATGATGACATTACTCAAGTCGTCCGTCGCTGTGCTGATTCTAACTTTCCTTAAAGCGAGGTTTGAAATGAGACAGGTCTCCCCCCTCGCCCGGGCTCCGTGTGGGTGCTCTTCGTCCGGAGCACCCGCTCTCCGCCGCCTCGCCTCCCTGCTGCCGCGTCGCGTGCCCGTTCCTGCGGATGGCCGCGGTGCGGAGGCCTGCCGTGCCCGGCGTGGGGAGCACGGACTCGCGGGCCTCGGTGGGCTCTTGGGGCTGCACTGCCTACTCGTCCCCTTTCCCGGCCCCCTCCCCGCCCTCCAGCCTTGGGGGTTCTCACACAGACCACAGGGGCTCATGGCCGCCCGCAGCACGGGGCTGGAGGGCGCCCTGGCAGGCCTCGGGCTCTGTCCGCGCACCGGCCTCCTCTCCAGGGTTCGGCCCCACGAGCTTGACCTCCTCGGCCTCCCCGAGCTCGGAGGCCTGGGTCCTGCCTGGGCCCCGCCCGCTGACGGGGAGCTCCTGGAGGCAGTGAGCTGGCACCAGCGTCTCCTCGCGCCCAGGGTCGGCCCTGTGCTGCCCACAGCCCAGGCTCTGAGTCACTGTTGCACATGCTCCGTCCGGTTCTCAGCTGTTTGAGGGGGAACAGACCTGATTCTTCTTCCTCTTTCATGGCTGGAAGCAGAGTCCTCTCCAACTACCGTTTAAAAAAGTCTAATTGCACTAAAATACACAAAACAGCCAGGCCTGCAGGCAGTGGTTGAGCATCGACCTATGTACCAGGCGGCCACGGTTCAATTCCCGGTCTGGGCACGTGCCTGGGTTGCGGGCTCGATCCCATGTGGGGCGTGCAGAGGCAGCCGATCCATGACTCTCTCTCATCATTGATGTTTCTCTCTCTCTCCCTCTCCCTTCCTCTCTGAAATCAATAGAAATATATTAAAAAATTAAATACACGAAACATAAAATGTACTGTCATAGCCGCTTTCAGGGCCGTTCAGCAGCGGTCAGTGCGTTCACACTGCCGTGCAGCCGCCCCCACCATCTCTTCTCCTTTTCTCCTTCATCCCCTCGTTCTTTGCTCTTCCTTTCCCCGTCTGCTCTCCGCCCTCCGCCCTCCGCCCGTGCATTCCCCTCGCTCCTCCCGCGTGTGGACGGTGCGCTCACCACACGAAGCCACCGCGTGTGTGGGAAGACCCGTCACCAGGCTGACAGGCTGGCGTTCCCACGGAGCAGTTCTCATGGGGGGTGGCCTTCCGGGACTGCTCCGTGGGCTCCTTCGGGGGAGTGTGGCCTTCTGGGACTGTTCCGTGGGCTCCTTCGGGGGAGCGTGGCCTCCCGGGACTGCTCCGTGGGCTCCTTCGGGGGAGCGTGGCCTTCTGGGACTGTTCCGTGGGCTCCTTTGGGAGAGCGTGGCCTCCCGGGACTGCTCCGTGGGCTCCTTCGGGAGAGCGTGGCCTTCTGGGACTGTTCCGTGGGCTCCTTTGGGAGAGCGTGGCCTTCGGGGACTGTTCCGTGGGCTCCTTTGGGAGAGCGTGGCCTCCCGGGACTGCTCCGTGGGCTCCTTCGGGGGAGTGTGGCCTTCTGGGACTGCTCCGTGGGCTCCTTCGGGAGAGCGTGGCCTTCCGGGACTGTTCCGTGGGCTCCTTCGGGGGAGCGTGGCCTTCCGGGACTGTTCCGTGGGCTCCTTCAGGAGAGCGTGGCCTTCTGGGACTGTTCCGTGGGCTCCTTCGGGGGAGCGTGGCCTCCCAGGACTGCTCCGTGGGCTCCTTCGGGGGAGCGTGGCCTCCCAGGACTGCTCCGTGGGCTCCTTCGGGGGAGCGTGGCCTCCCGGGACTGTTCCGTGGGCTCCTTCAGGGGAGTGTGGCCTCCCGGGACTGCTCCATGGGCTCCTTCGGGGGACGTGGCCTTCTGGGACTGCTCCGTGGGCTCCTTCGGGGGAGCGTGGCCTTCTGGGACTGTTCCGTGGGCTCCTTCGGGGGAGCGTGGCCTCCCGGGACTGCTCCGTGGGCTCCTTCGGGGGAGCGTGGCCTTCTGGGACTGCTCCGTGGGCTCCTTCGGGGGAGCGTGGCCTCCCGGGACTGCTCCATGGGCTGAAGGAGCCCGAACACCAGCCGGGAAGTGCAGGCCCGTTTCAGGGGCTCGGTGGCCGAGGCGGTGTCTGGCTGCGAGGGGCGGGCAGCGGCTGAGCCCGGGAGCTGGGCACGCGGCTGGCGCTGGCGGCTCAGGGCGGACGTCGGTCACAGAAGTGAAGGGAGCAAAGCGGAGAGGTGGGGAACTCACTCCTCGCAGTGTCCGGGCCCGCCCTTCAGAGCTCTCGCCCCAGGAAGTCCTCTTCACTAACTCCAGGCTTCAGTGCCACACGGACACTTCCTTCTGCGTGGGGTGGCTAAAGCCGGGCAGTGGCACGTGTGGTTCATTTCCACGCACTTTGTCTGCCTTGAAGGCGGCTTTAGGCGTGCTGTGTCGCACTCATCTCCCCAGCGCCCTCCTGTCCTTTGCTCTTTGAGCCCCGTTGTTGCAGACACGCAGCCTCTATCCACTGTGGACAAGAGCGTCTCCGTAGGATCCTCACTGGAAAGGTCGGCGTGGATCTGGCGCTCTTTCTAACAGAGTCCCCGCCCAGGGCCCCTTGTTACAGCAGTCGAGGCTGCACAGCCTCCTTCCGCCGGCCCCCGTGAAGGGTGCGCATCGCACGGGTCTCCCGCCCCGTCCCTCACCGGCTCTGAGGGCCTGGCCCTGAGTTTGCCTCCACGCTGACATTTTGAAAAGTCCCGACCAGCCGTCTGTGAAATGTCGTCAGCCATGGCTTCATCTGATTGTTCCCGCCTCGAGAGATTCAGGTTAAACATCTCGCCCCACGGCAGAGGCCGCTTGAGGTCGGTCTGATTTCTGCTTAAGTGACTTTTGTTTAAATGGAGGCCGGTAGGTTTCTCTAAACGTAACTTGCATTTTCCTCGGTAATTAGTTACAAATCTGTGTGGCAACACTTTGAAACTGAGTCACTGTTCTGTTTCCCAGGCCCTGCCTCACTCCAACATCAAACCCAGACCCTCACACACGGCAGACTGGGTGTGAGTGACCGTCTGACTGTGTGAGGGTCTGAGTTTGAGTGACAGTCTGACTGTGTGAGCGTCTGGGTTTGAGTGACAGTCTGACTGTGTGAGGGTCTGAGTTTGAGTGACAGTCTGATGTGTATGGGGGTCTGGGTGTGAGGGACAGTCTGATGTGTATGGGGGTCTGGGTGTGAGTGACAGTCTGATGTGTGGGGGTCTGGGTGTGAGTGACAGTCTGATGTGTATAGGGGTCTGGGTGTGAGTGACAGTCGGATGTGTGGGGGTCTGGGTGTGAGTGACAGTCTGGCTATGTGGGGGTCTGGGTGTGAGTGACAGTCGGATGTGTGGGGGTCTGGGTGTGAGTGACAGTCGGATGTGTGGGGGTCTGGGTGTGAGTGACAGTCTGGCTGTGTGGGGGTCTGGGTGTGAGTGACAGTCGGATGTGTGGGGGTCTGGGTGTGAGTGACAGTCGGATGTGTGGGGGTCTGGGTGTGAGGGACAGTCTGATGTGTATGGGGGTCTGGGTGTGAGTGACAGTCTGACTGTGTGAGGGTCTGGGTGTGAGTGACAGTCTGACTGTGTGAGGGTCTGGGTGTGAGTGACAGTCTGATGTGTATAGGGTTCTGGGTGTGAGTGACAGTCTGGCTGTGTGGGGTCTGGGTGTGAGGGACAGTCAGATGTGTGGGGGTCTGGGTGTGAGTGACAGTCTGATGTGTGGGGGTCTGGGTGTGAGTGACAGTCTGGCTGTGTGGGGGTCTGGGTGTGAGTGACAGTCTGATGTGTGTGGGGGTCTGGGTGGGTGTGAGTGACAGTCTGATGTGTGTGTGGGTCTGGGTGTGACAGTCGGATGTGTGGGGGTCTGGGTGTGAGTGACAGTCTGACTGTGTGAGGGTCTGGGTGTGAGTGACAGTCTGACTGTGTGAGGGTCTGGGTGTGAGTGACAGTCGGATGTGTGGGGGTCTGGGTGTGAGTGACAGTCGGATGTGTGGGGTCTGGGTGTGAGTGACCGTCTGACTGTGTGAGGGTCTGGGTTTGAGTGACAGTCTGACTGTGTGAGCGTCTGGGTTTGAGTGACAGTCTGATGTGTATGGGGGTCTGGGTGTGAGGGACAGTCTGGCTTGTGAAGGTCTGAGTTTGAGTGACAGTCTGACTGTATGGGGGTCTGGGTGTGAGTGACAGTCTGATGTGTATGGGGGTCTGGGTGTGAGTGACAGTCGGATGTGTGGGGGTCTGGGTGTGAGTGACAGTCTGACTGTGTGAGGGCCTGAGTGATGGCTTGCTTCCTCCCGCCCCCTTGATGCTGTTATTCCATTTCCTGCGGTCACTGTACTTCTCCGGTGAGAACTCTGCTGCCAGCCCAATCACCCTCCTGTGGGCGATGTTTCTCTGCGGCGGTGAAGACGCCCTGGCCTTCGCTGCCTGGTTCACGAGGTAGTTTATTTCCTCTGCTCACAAATCGCCATGTTTCGTAACTCCAAGGAGTCATGTCTTCTATCAGCTCAAACTCCCCGTCTCTTTTCCTCTGGATGTTGCTTCCTTTCTCTGCCGGCCGCGCCTTCTAGAACTCCTGTCTAACCTTGTTTGACTTTCTCGCGCACCCACTTCGTCTCGGCCTCAGTTTGGGGCGTTTCCTTGATCTCTCTCCATTCAGTTATGTTCACCTTTGCTCTCTCACCTGAAGTTTATCCTCACCTTTGAGTGTTACATGCCAATGACCGTTTTTCACCTGTAGAAGTTCTATTTGCTACGTTTTAAATCTACCTTTTCTTTTTCATAATATTCTGTTACTTTGTTAGAATTTTAAACTTTCTTATTTCATAGTCTCTCTCAATTACTTCATTGTCTCAAGTTCTGGGGCATAAAGCTTGGTTTTGAATATCCTGGCTCTTCCTGTGTGTGTGTGTGTGTGTGTGTGTGTGTGTGTGTATGTGTGTGTGTGTATGTGAGAGTGTGTGTGTGAGTGTGTGAGTGTGTGGTGTGAGTGTGTGTGTGAGAGTGTGTGTGTGAGTGTGTGTGTGTGAGAGTGTGTGAGTGTGTGAGTGTGTGTGTGAGTGTGTGTGTGTGTGAGCGTGTGTGTGTGAGTGTGTGTGTGTGTGAGAGTGTGTGAGTGTGTGAGTGTGTGTGTGTGTGTGTGTGAGTGTGTGTGTGAGAGGTGTGTGAGTGTGTGTGTGTGTGTGAGTGTGTGTGTGTGTGGTGTGAGTGTGTGTGTGTGTGTGTGTGAGTGTGTGTGTGGGTGTGTGAGTGTGTGTGAGTGAGAGAGTGTGTGTGTGTGTGTGTGTGTGTGAGTGTGTGTGTGTGCATGTGTGTGTGTGAGTGTGTGTGTGTGAGTGTGTGTGTGTGTGAGCGTGTGTGTGTGTGTGTGTGGGTGTGTGAGTGTGTGTGTGTGTGAGTGTGTGTGTGTGTGAGTGTGTGTGTGTGAGTGAGTGTGTGAGTGTATGTGTGTGTGTGTGAGTGTGTGTGAGTGTGTGTGAGTGTGCATGTGTGTGTATGTGTGTGGCAGGGGTGAGGTGTGTCTGGTCCAGGGAGCCCCTCCCTCTTGCTGTGGCCTCTGCCAGGGCTGGGTGGCCCCAGCAGCACTAAGTGACCTTTATGCTCCCGCGCCCTTGGCTCTCCCAGAGGGGGTCGGGTCGGAGGCATCAGAGGGGGGCCGTCCCCATGGTGCCTGGCAGCGTCTTCCAAATGTCGAGTGCGCGTGGACGGGTTGGCCAGGCCATGCCACATGAGGAGCTTGTGATGTTTCTAGAAGGAAACAGGCAGTGTTCTGGCACCATAGTTTGAGCTGTGCTGCCGAGCAGCTCGGCGAGTAGTTCCCGCGCTGTGGCCTCACCACCTGGCTCACAGGACGGGGCCTCCTCACACATGAGCCGCCAATGCAGAGGCCACGGCGGGCCCTTTGCACGGGGCTGCCGGGCGCTGGGGAAGGCCTTCGCCTGGGGGCGAGGCTGACGCGGAGCTCGGGCCTCTTCCCAGCAACAACGGCAGCATTTCTCAGGAACGTGCGGTGCTGGGGGGCTCCCCCGCTCCCTCCCAGGACACAGAGCCCCCGAGATGGGCCCTGACCCTCTCCGAGAGGGTGAGGGCGCACAGCCAGGCCATTCTGCGCCGCCACCGCCCCAGTGTCTGTGCACAACCGTCTGCGGGCACAGCTTACAGTCACTGCGTCCACAAAGGCTGTGCGGGGAGTGTGTCCACAGGGGAAGTGCGCGCTCGGGATGCGGCCTTGGGAGGCCGGGGGTCTGCTCTCTTGGCTTTCGGGAGGCACCTGGCACTGCCAGGTCAGGTCCAAGTATGAATGGACTGCGCCATGCGTAGCGTGGGCACCACCGTGCCGATCTGCCTTCCCAGGCCTCTCTGACCGTCAGCCACACCTCGGCGGATTCTTATAGAAGCGTGCCACTGGGCACACCGGGTGGAGGTGTCGGATGGGCATCTCTGTGCCACTGGGCACACCGGGTGGAGGTATCGGATGGGCATCTCTGTGCCATTGGGCACACCGGGTGGAGGTGTCGGATGGACATCTCTGTGCCACTGGGCACACCGGGTGGAGGTATCAGATGGACATCTCTGTGCCACTGGGCACACCGGGTGGAGGTATCAGATGGACATCTCTGTGCCACTGGGCACACCTGGTGGAGGTGTCGGATGGACATCTCTGTGCCACTGGGCACACCTGGTGGAGGTGTCGGATGGGCATCTCTGTGCCACTGGGCACACCGGGTGGAGGTGTCGGATGGGCATCTCTGTGCCACTGGGCACACCGGGTGGAGGTGTCGGATGGGCATCTCTGTGCCACTGGGCACACCGGGTGGAGGTGTCGGATGGACATCTCTGTGCCACTGGGCACACCGGGTGGAGGTGTCTGATGGGCATCTCTGTGCCACTGGGCACACCGGGTGGAGGTGTCAGATGGGCATCTCTGTGCCACTGGGCACACCGGGTGGAGGTGTCGGATGGGCATCTCTGTGGCCCCCGCTGTGTCTGGTCTGCCCTCCGTCCTTGGCGTTGACTTTGGACGTGAGCCGGGGAAGGCCAGCGTGGGCCCTCCTCCCAGAGGAGCTGCTGCGCTTCCCCTCGGCACCGCCCTGATCACTTGCCCAGAAACACGTGGTGCTTCAGCCGTTAGACCCGCTTGGCCTGGGTAATCGACGTCCCGTCATGTCCCCCGAGCCCGACACCTGCTGTGGGCGGGGCCCCCCCCCCGGGCCTCGCATCCCTGCCGGTAAGTTCACGCGGGCGCCGCGCTGCTGGGCTCCTGCCCGCCTCACACGCTGGCCTTCAGCAGACGGGGCCCTTGCCTCCACGCTTCCCAATTTTGTGGGGACTCTTTGTGGGACGAGCGCGGCCCAGCGGGGAATTTCTGTGGCGCTTCTCTCTCTAACTGGGACAAAGTTGAAATGGCACAAACACAAGATGGACCCCCTCGAATGTGCGTGCCCCCCGCAGCCCCGCTGGGCGACTCCTCTGCCCGAGGCAGGATTTCTGCCCGTGGTCGCCGGGGCCCACGCCCATGCCCTTCCTTCAGACAGGCGACCTGCCTCCCAGCGGCGCAGCCCCGGCCGCCAGGGCTTTACTGGGCCCTGTGTGTCTGCTCGACGCCAGGTGCCGGGAGGGAGGCCCCGGGAGAGGATGACTCCGGAGCAGCCCTGCCCCGAGGAGCTGGGGGAAACGGTGAGGTCCCCTGAGTGGCATGCTATGCTGGTCATTCACGGAGGGTCCTCACCGAGCCTGGGAGGGCTGGGCGGAGGTGCACCGGGCTGGGAGGCGTCTGAGAAGGCTGGGAGGGCTGGGAGGGCTGGGAGGGTTGGGAGATGTCTGGGAGGGCTGGGAGGACAGGGAGGGCTGGGAGGGCTGGGAGGGCTGGGAGGGCTGGGAGGGCTGGGAGGCGTCTGGGAGGGCTGGGAGGGCTGGGAGGCGTCTGGGAGGGCTGGGGGATGGAAGGAGCAGAGGCGTGGAGCTGGGGGAGCACTCCAGGAATCAGGGTGAGCCGGGGTGCGGTGGGCAAACAGGAAGGGTCCCGTTCCCCGGACGAGGGGCACGAAGGAAGTGTGGGAGACAAGCCAGGTGACAGGCGGCGCAGCAGCGGGCGGCCGGAGCTGTGCTGGGACTCGGCGGGCGCGTAGCCCTGCGAGGCAGCGTGTCTGGGCGGGTGGCTGGTTTGGGGGCAGGAGCAGGAGACCCGCTTCTAGGTCGTTCCCTGGGCGGGAGGCAGGGCAGCCTGCCCGATGCTCCTCCCGGGAGGTCTGAGAGGACGGGGCCCCGCAGGTACCGACCACACACTGTCCCCGCCCGGAGCTGGGGCCGCAGTTCCAGGCACAGGGTCCGCTCCTGGAGGCCGCGGCCGTCGCAGAGGACCCCGGACGGGCGGCCCGGGGCGTCTCCCGCGCGTGCAGCCCCGCGCCAGCTCCCCCGCAGAGCCCGCTCCTGTGGAGGACAGCGCTGGGCGGCGGTGACCTGGGGCGCGGGCTGAGGAGCAGCCCCAGGAAACGGCCGATTAGGGGCTAAATGGAATGAGGAGGACACGTCCGGGCAATGTACTGGCTAATTTACTTGCTTTTTGAGCATTTCAGTGAGGCCTTTGCAATCATTTAAACTTTGTAAAGGAAGTCGTTCCCCAGGTCTCCCACAGCGAGCGCTGCCGCGTGTCTGAGTGACGCGGGAGGGAGCCGTGTCGCCTGGTCCTGGGCCGGCGGGGGGCGAGTGGGGTGCCTGCTCTGAGGAGGCCCTGTGCCGGGGGCGGGGGGCTGTGCGGTGGCCGGGGAGGCCTGGGGCCGAGTGTATTTCTCAGATGACAGAACTGACACGTGGACGGTCGGGTGGTGGCCGAGCGGGACGAGCCATTTCTCCCCCATTCCCGCCGTCTCTTTGGCAAAGCCAGGTGGGTGTGCGGAGGGGAGAGGACCCGCCGGAGGGGGAGGCTGGCATTGGGTGCGTGGGGACTGGGCGTTCAGCCAGGCACCCCGTGGCCCGTGGCCCGTGTCGGGGGGTGGAAATTGAGGACGCACCTCGGGGCCTCGGTGTTAAGCCCGCCCCGCGACACTCACAAGCACCGTCCACCCCGGTGGCCAGGCGCGTGGGGCCCGTTCCGTTTGTGGGTTTTCAGATGCACCTTCCTCTTCGTCGTGTAACCTGCTGTTTCTCATTCCTGACGCCTCTGCTACATGAGGTCACACAGCAGCACTCCCCGGACGGGTCTCACGCCAGCCCACCCCCAGCTCAGCGGGCGGCGGGGGCTCCGGGGGCAGTGGGGGCCCCTGCGTCCTCGGACTCCCCGGGAAGTGTCCGCGTGTCACGGATTCTCTGCAGGAAATGACATAGGATCCGCCTCTACCGGGTGAAGCGGCCCATCCGTCCTCTGATAGTCCCCACACACGTGGTGCTCACCCCCTTCCAGGGGCACATCCGCGCCACGGAGCGTCCCCCTCCTTCCCCAGCGACGTGGGCAGGGCCGCCTCCCATCCGTTATTATTACAACGGCCGTGCGCTCGTCATTAGCCCATTAACGCGCCGCCATTGCTCGCTGCGGCGGCAGTGACTGCTAACCAAATGTGAGCGATCCCTGCTACCACCGATGCAATCGTCGTCATGAACCGCGGCCGGAGCCTCTGTGGTGTCCTTTGCCCTCGTCTGCCTCTGTCCCCTCCCACCGTCCCCTGCCTGCGCTCCTGGAGCAGCTGGTGGTCCTCACAGACCCAGGGGCCAGGCCTGCGTCCCGGGCACATGCAGGTGTCAGCGACCGTGAGCAGCCAGTCCATCCGCAGAGGCGGGGCCGGGAGCCAGCCTGGCCGGTGGGCGGCTCACGCGGGGGCCCCAGGATGGCCCGTGGTTGAGGGCGGGTCCTGCCCTTGCTGACACCACAGGGCCCCCCGAATGTCGCAGGCCAAGGATCGGGGTGGGTCACAGGCCTGCCCTCCCCACCCACCCAGGGACAGCAGAAGGCGGGGGGGAGGAGGAGGGTCTCCTCCTGGGGAGTTTCTGGGAAGCGTCTGTACCAGAGCGTTGACCCGCCGCCGCCCTGCGCTCCCTGCGCTCAGACCTGCTTCTCGGAGCACCAGCTGGCAGGGCTGAAGGAGCTACGGCCTCATCAGGGACCCACCGTGTCACTGATTAGGACCTGCTGCCTGTCAGAGGCGGCACGAGACACCGAGACACCGGCTGCACCCACGCCTCCCATCTCACACAGACTCCACCTCAGGGAGGTCGCAGGCCTTCCCCGGAGAGACAAGCAAAGCACCCCAGAGACACGGCGGTGCTGCTGACCTCAGCCAGCTCAGGGCCTGGGTCTGACCCTGCTGGCCGGGCTGACCTCAGCCAGCTCAGGGCCTGGGTCTGACCCTGCTGGCCGGGCTGACCTCAGCCAGCTCAGGGCCTGGGTCTGACCCCGATGACCGGGCTGACCTCAGCAAGCTCAGGGCCTGGGTCTGACCCCGATGGCCGGGCTGACCTCAGCAAGCTCAGGGCCCGGGTCTGACCCCGATGGCCGGGCTGACCTCAGCCAGCTCAGGGCCTGGGTCTGACCCCGATGACCGGGCTGACCTCAGCAAGCTCAGGGCCTGGGTCTGACCCCGATGACCGGGCTGACCACCTCAAGCTCAGGGCCTGGGTCTGACCCCGATGGCCGGGCTGACCTCAGCCAGCTCAGGGCCTGGGTCTGACCCCGATGGCCGGGCTGACCTCAGCCAGCTCAGGGCCTGGGTCTGACCCTGCTGGCCGGGCTGACCTCAGCCAGCTCAGGGCCTGGTCGCAGAGGGCCCCAGGGACCTAGGGGAGGTGCCGGTTCTGGGGAAGGAGATGACAGGCAGGCAAACCTTCAGGATGAAAGGATGGGTTAAGGGGACGGTGAAAGGGCTGAGTGGGCAGGGGAGCCGTGCAGAGCAGGGAACGCGTCCCGGGACACGGGGACCCGCCGTGGCGTGGCCGGAGTGCTCGGGGAGGAGTGGGTGTTGCGCACCGGAGACTCCCGGGCTGTGTTCTCGGGCCGCGGTCACCCTCGGGTGCAGACCGGGGAGCGGTTTAGGGAGGTGCGCTGCTGCAGCGTGTGGACCGACGGAAGGACGGCTGCAGTGTCAGTGAGCCGCCCTGGGGACTGGAGCTGGGAGTGAGCGGGGAGAGAGAAGAGAAGGTGCCTGAGCGTTTGGGGAGATGGCAGATTCAGCTCGCGGCTTCTCCGGCTCCGTGTTTCCGGTCTGAGTGACCAGGTGGTGGCGGGGATGGTCGGTTTACACAGGAGCAGACTTCGCTGGGAAGGCAGGAAAAAGACAGGATAGTGAATTCTGCTTGATACACGGAGTTGTCGATGCCAAGATGGCAACTTCCAGAAGGCAAACTGGCACTTCAGCTGCCGGGCTGGGGCAACCCTGTATTCGGCCACATTTGTAGCTTGGCTCCCGCCATGGTGGGCGTACGTGCCCCAAGGAAATTGGCCAACACTTCGGATGGGGGAGATGGGCTGCTACGTGTTGATCAGAAAGCCACCGGGTGTCACAGGGATGCGCTGTCCTTGTCCCTGGGAAGGGGGTGTGGCTGCGGCTGTCCTGCGGCGTGTCTGTGGCAGGGGGCACAGTGGCCGCGGCTGTCCTGCGGCGTGTCTGTGGGAGAGGGCACAGTGGCCACAGCTGTCATGTGGCATGTCTGTGGCAGGGGGCACAGTGGCCGCGGCTGTCACATGGCCTGTCTGTGGCAGGAGGTACAGTGGCCGCGGCTGTCACACGGCGTGTCTGTGGCAGGGGGCACAGTGGCCGTGGCTGTCACGTGGCGTGTCTGTGGGAGAGGGCACAGCAGACCCGGTTCCTTTAAAGCTGCAGGCGTGCTGCCTCCTGTGCGGCGTTGGCACCACGGAGAGGCACCTGCGGCCTCTTGGCCTCGCTGTGTCCTTGGTGGCGCTGGCCGCACCTTCCCGGACTCAGAAGTTTTCCGGTTTTGTCCATGGCACTCGGACAGGCTCCTGGACGCGGCTCTGTGCTCGCGTGGCGCGTGGGAGGCCGTTCTGAGCTTTTGTGTTGTTTTTTCAGAAGATGCAGATTCCCTCTGCTCCTGTCAGGGGAGTTTTCCACGTTGTTAATTTGATTAATGCTTTCCATCCACTCTGTTTCCATCTCGTGGAATTCTCATCGCGCTCAGACGGGCGCTCGGATCAGCCCTCCACGTGGCTTCCTGTCTCCTCACAGCTCATTAGGCCGCTTCCCCGATCCCGGGGCCACGCGCTCAGCCCGGGCCCCGGCGCGGCTCTGTCCGCGCAGCCCGGCCTGCGGGGCTTCGGCCGCGTTTCTGTTCTCCTCTGCCGCCGCCTCTCCTGGCCTCCGACGCTCCCGTTCCTCCTCAGAGGACGCACTGCGCCTCTCCGTGGGCTGGTTATGGACGCAGATGTCCCGAGTGCTCTGCCTCAGAAGGGGTCCTCTATCGCCCCCAAACGGGTCCCTCTATGGACCTGGCTGTGGGCGTCATTATTGGGGTCACTGGGCGTCACTCCCCCTCAGTAACGTGCAGACGCCGTGAGGGACTGCGTGCGGCCTCCCTGGGTGAGAGGGGCTTCACCCCGGGCCCCGGGAATTCTCTTCCTCTTTGGCTTCACCCTGAAATGGCGGGCTCTGCTCTGCTCTGCCCCCACCCGCACCCATTGCGCCCGTGACTTTCTCCAAGTGGGGTGCCCGGCAGCAGGGCCGGCATCACCCGGGACCTGGTGGAAGTGCAGATGTGCTGAGTCAGAAACCCCCCACACCCCCCAGGTGGTCTGATGCCCATCAGAGTGAGACCTGCCCGTCGGCCTGCAGCAGGCGGCTCTGTCCCTGGCAGGCTTCAGCCAAGGGCTGTGAGCCCCTGGTGCCACGTCTGTGCCCTGGCCCGAGGCGTCCACAGGCTGCCAGCCCTGCAGCCAGCCCCCCGCCTGCTCAGCCCCCTGCCTGCTCTGACCTTAGGCCCTGACCTGCCCCCCCACCCTTGCCCTGGCACCCTGCCCTGGCCCCGGCCCTGCCCTGGCACCCAGCCCTGCCCTGGCCCCGGCCCTGCCCTGGCACCCAGCCCTGCCCTGGCCCCGGCCCTGCCCTGGCCCCTGCCTTACCCCGGCTCCTGGCCCTGCCCTGGCCCCGGCCCTGCCCCGGCTCCTGGCCCTGCCCCGGCCCCCTGCCTGCTCTGACCTTAGGCCCTGACCTGCCCCCCCACCCTTGCCCTGGCACCCTGCCCTGGCCCCGGCCCTGCCCTGGCACCCTGCCCTGGCACCCGGCCCTGCCCTGCCCTGGCCCCGGCCCTACCCTGGCCCCGGCCCTGCCCTGCCCTGGCACCCAGCCCTACTCTGCCCTCGCACCCGGCCCTACCCTGCCCTCGCACCTGGCCCTGCCCTGCCCTGGCCCCGGCCCTGCCCTGCCCTGGCCCCGGCCCTGCCCTGCCCTGGCACCCGGCCCTGCCCTGCCCTGGCCCCGGCCCTGCCCTGCCCTGGCCCTGCCCTGCCCTGGCCCTGCCTGGCCTTGGCTGCAGCTGGGCGGCCCCTGGCTTCCCTTTGCCTTCCTTCCGCAAGCGGAGGGTTTCAGGCCGGAAGCCTTTGCCTCCTGGGCCCATTCGCCATTGCTCCGCAGACGTCCTCTTGTCGTGTCCACTCTGGGGATGTCTCCGGGGATGTGAGAGTGGCAAGTGGGCCGTTTAAACCACCTGGACACAGACGTTGGATTTCTTTAAAAATGGCAGCGTCTCAGGTGAATGACCACAGAGCCTGGCGCAGGGGGGCTGGGGTGGGAGGTGAGGGGATGGGAGAGGTGGGGCTCCCAGCGGCTCTGGGGCCGGTGGCTCAGCGTGATGACCCGCGGGGTTGAGGGTGTGGACGTTAGGATGGCGACGCTCTAGGGAGCTCCTGGGGGCATCTGGGCCGGGGCAGGTGACGGCTCTGGACAGGGGGCGGGAGGACCAGGCGGACACCAGGCTGAGCAGGGGCTCACGTGGCAAGGTGCCCGGCACTGCCGCGCAGCATCTCGCCGGCCTGGCCACGCGCTCGGACCAGACAGGCTCCTCCTGGGTCTCAGGCTGCAGCTCGAGGCTGGGGCGGCGTGTTCTGGACGCTTCTCCAGGCCCCCAGGCCGGAGGCGCAGCCTGCTGCTGGGCGCACGTCCCACGGTCCGCCCCCTCCGAGAGCACGGGGCGCTCGTTCTCACGCTGGCGGACGGCGCCGAAGGCGATAATGAGTTTCCTCACCCGTCACCCTGCTTCTGCGTGTCCTCATTCTCCCACCAGCTCACACTGTCTGTTTTCCTGTCCCGAGTGTGTGGGCGACAGGGGCGCAGGGCGGTCTCCACAGCACATCACCCACGTCTGCTCCCACCCCTGAGCCGCATGCCTAACGACACCCTTGTCACCGCCCCGTTGGGGATGGGGGACAGCGGCCGGGGTCTCCGTGCCCCAGGCCCGCTGGAGGGGCCCCGCTGTTCCCTAGGCTGGGCCCACCTCTCCCGCCTGGATGCACACGACCCGCGGGGAAGTGTTTTCCCAGCCCGGGGTGTTCCCATGAGTCGTTTTTACAAGAATAGGTTGTAGAGCTTCCCACCCCCTTTGCATGGCCGGGGACGGGTGAGGAGGGGTGGTGGTCTGAGACCAGCGCCTGTGGGGAATTTGAGCCACTTCAGGGGGGCGGGGGGGGGGGGGCAGCTGCACCTGTGCTGAGTCCCAGCTGCCCTCTCCATCCTCCCAGCCCCGACAGCGTCCTGGTCAAGCAGGCCCTGAGGGGCCCAGGGGGTGTTGTCGTGGAACGCGGCGGCTTGGATGCCCAGCT
The DNA here is from genome assembly GCF_027574615.1 of Eptesicus fuscus. Classification (NCBI taxonomy): domain Eukaryota; kingdom Metazoa; phylum Chordata; class Mammalia; order Chiroptera; family Vespertilionidae; genus Eptesicus; species Eptesicus fuscus. The sequence continues at coordinate 106,751,071 of NC_072478.1, read as the reverse complement.
GACCTGTGGGTGGTTCTTCTTCCCATGAGGCTCCCCGCGGCCCGTGGGGACGCCGAGCAGGGAGGATGGGAGCCCTGGAGCAACAGCGTGTACGGACCCGAGCGTGTGCCTGGCGCGCAGTAGGCGCTCAGTAAAGGCGGGTGCGTTCCTCGTCTCTCCCGTCTTCCTCGGGGCTGGTCACAGGGAAACCTCCTCCACTGTTTTGAATGCAGGTCTGCCCCTGAAAGCGCAGGCATCACAGGCCGCGGCTTCCCAAGAGGCAGGACGGCGTGGCGGTCAGGTTCACGTTGGTCCCAGCCCCGTAGTCACCAGGCGGCCTCGGCCTCCGCGTGTCAGGTCCCTACGTGTGCCAGACAGCGGCCTGCCTCTTCGTTGGCTCGAGAGCAGGCAGAGGGGACCTGAGCGTAGACACGTCTGCCCCATGGCCGCCGCTTAGGGCTCAGCCTGGGCCCTCAGGACCCAGCCCTGGGCTTCGGGCCGATGGGCTCCTAACCCCCCCGCCAGCGGTTCCCATTGGCTCCGTGTTGCGTGGCAGCCAGACGGGCTGACTCTCGGATTCCACCGCTTGGATGAAGGAGGCTCAGAAACTGCCTGGGAGGTCGTACTGAGCCAGGGCTGCCTTCACATCGCACGTAAAAGCTGATAAGGATGTTGGTATTGGAGATCCTTTTAAAATATGTGCTGTTCAAAAGGAATCCCATGGCAGATTGAGACAGGATTTTATTTCATTGAGTAAATATTGGGCTTTTTCATTTCTGTCCTTTTTTTTTTTTTTTCTTAATAGATTTCAGAGAGGAAGGGAGAGGGAGAGAGAGATGGAAACATCAGTGATGAGAGAGAGTCATGGATCGGCTGCCTCCTGCACGCTCCCTACTGGGGATCGGGCCACAACCCAGGCATATGCCCTTGACCAGAATGGAACCTGGGACCCTTCAGTCCACAGGCCGATGCTCTATCCACTGAGCCAAACCAGCTAGGGTGTTTCTATCCTGTTTTTATTGAGGATTTGGGGGCTTTTGATTTACGGAGCACCTACTGTGTGCCAGATGCTGTGTGACAAGCCCCTTACGCGCGTTGTTTCATTTCGTTTTGGTGATGGCATGACCCCATCTCTGCCCCAGTGAAAGGGGCTGGGGTGAGGAACTTGCCCGGGTCGGGAAGCTGGCAAGCGGCAGCCAGGACCCTCACGCAAGGCCCTCGGCTCACGCCTGTGCGCCCCGTGATCCTCACTAAGGGCGTGCGATGTCCACGTAAAGGCCAGACGCCACGGCCGTCCACTTGTTGGTGCGGACCCCCCTCGGGTCCCGTGCGAGAAGCCTGCTCGGCAGTAAACACCACATCCTCTCGCCTCAGAGACTGGATTGTGCCGTCTGTTAGTTTGCCGGAATCTAGCTCAGTCCTCGGCTTTGACAGGGAAACTGTGGTCACGCCCGAGGTCTCCTAAGTTAACAAGTGGCCGTCCCTCCCCACGGGCTGCAGCGTGGCCCTTAGCCGTGAGCCGGGCCTCGTGTCCCCGACTGCTGGCGGCCGCCCAGGAGGAGGGCGCTGGGGACAGAGCCGCTAGGCCGCGGCGGGACGGCACCTTCAGGAACAGGGTAATTGTTGCGGCAACTGGCTCCCTCTTGATGAGGAAGCACTAATAGCAATTAATGATATAAATTCCAAAAGACAGAGGAGATTGATAGAATTCTCGGCGAACATAAATGACAGCCATTATCTGCCGTATGCAGAACCATCGGGCTGCCACGCAGGTTGGTGGGAAGGCAAGTGGATTTTTTGGTCTGAATTCTCTAGATAATTGAGCGAGTCTTTTATTTCTCCAGCAGAAACCTCCCTGGAGTGAGCTAATAATATTAATTTGTTTAAAATGCCTCAGTTCTACAACTTAATTAAAAACCTTTTACAAGTTAATTTTATATTTGCACATTTTATCTACATGTGCAAATATTATTTGATCCTGATGATGGAGCTTTTTTAATCAAAGGCGCTGCTGCCGTGCGGCCGCGAGCAGGCCGGGTCAGGAGCGTGGGCCGAGCCTGGGTGCGGAGCTCGGCTTCTGCGGCAGCGGACGGGACGCGTCTTCCTCGCAGACCGGCCACGGCGAGCAGCAGCCACGACGGTGACGGAAGCAACAGGACTCACATCGAGCACCCACCTGGGGCTGGGCCACACTGCACGGCCATCTCAGTGGCCTTCACCTTGACCTTGGAGCCAGGAGGTACCCCCCCTCCACAAGCCAGGACCCTGGCTGGAGCCAGGAGCCTGTCCAGGGCCCACAGTGACCGCGGGCGAGCTGAGGGGGACACGCAGGGTGGCTCGCCGTCACTCGGCTGATGGATCAGACTCGCCTCGCTGGACCCAGCCCCCTGCCCCGCCTGACACTTTCCCAGCGTCGTCAGGAGACACGGTAGATCCCGTCCTTCATGACACCAACACACAGGCGCCGTCCTCGACACCCGGGCGGCCTCAGACCCTGCGGCAGGCGGGCAGGGGGCACTGCTCCTGCCAGACTGTGATCTGGGCACAGCTGGGTGAGTGTGTCCTGCAGCTGTCCTCAGCGTCAAGACTCCACCAAGTTCCGGCGCTTCTATGGAGACGATGTCCCTGTTGAGCGGACGCATGGGCCGCGGGACTTACGGACGCCGGTCAGTGCCCAGCGCCAGCCTGCCAGCGTGCGTGGCAGCGCCCTCCACGGCGGGCCTCTCCGCGATGGTTTGCTGTGTCTTTCCCAAACCTCTGTGGCCATTTTCTTTCCCGCGTCCAGCGCTCAGCAGCGCAGTCCAGACGTGTCCCTCCGCCTGTGAGGACGTGTACATCGGCCTTTTCTCCAGGAGCGCCGTGAAGGCTGCTCTCGGGGTGGTGTTGGCGTCCTTAGAGCAGCGGAGCGGTGCTGACCCCTTTTGCAGAGCGGCTGTCAAGTGTACCTTTGTGATGTGCTGGGGGCGGGGGGGGGGGGGCTGTGTGGATGTGGAAGGCTCAGAGGCAGGGGTAGCGGGTCTGCCCCTGAAGGCCTCAGACCCGGTGTCGCTGGGCCGCGGTTGTGTGATAAGGCCCGGCCCCGGGAGTCTCTAGGCTACAGGGGTCTCGCACGGGCTTGACCGTGTCTGCGTGGAAGGACACAGGTCTCTCCCACTCGCATGGCATGGGCAAAGCCAGTCCCACCGCCACACCTGACGGTAGGGACAGGGAAGGCCGGCGCCCTCCCCGTGCCGGGGGTGAGGACTGCGCGCAGCGTGTTGTGAGGATGAGATGACGGGCGGTGCGGGAGCGGTTGTCCGGTCGCCCTCCTCTCGGTGGCTTCTGTCTCGGCGGCCCAAGTGGCCCGGGGACCTCTCTCTGGGCGTTGGGAAGGGTGGTCTGAGAGCACAGATTCTAGTCCTGAGCCTGGGTCTGCATCACCGCTCTGCCCGTGATGGGGGAGGCAGCCCGCCTGGAGAGTCGGTTTCCTGCGTCGAAATGGGGACAATGAAGCGTCCACAGCGCAGAGAGCGGGTGCTGGGCAGCGTCTGGCCCACGCTGAGGGCGAGGAAACGTCCGCTCTACGTTATCATCCCTGGAAGCGCTCCTCCTCAGGATCTCCAATCCGCCCAGTCGTCCTTCCCGCCACTCTCCTGCCCGTGGCCTCCTCGCTGCCTCCTCAGGACCCCGTCTGTGGTCGCCGACCATTGGCCCTCTCCCAGCCCCTCCCCTTCTGACACACGGGGACCCACAGTCTTACTTCCCCGTGCGCCTCGGCCCCTCTTGGCCTGCAGCACACGCAGCCCGCGGCCCAGCGTCCTCCGCCAGCGAGGTGCCACTCGACGGTCTTCTACAGTCTCCGGGGTGTCGGGCTGCACAGAAACCCTCTGATTCCTCCTGAGGTCCTCCCCCTCCTCCTCCTCCTCTCTCCTCCTCCTCCTCTTCTTCCCCCTCCTCCTCCTCCTCCCCTCTTCTTCCTCTCCTCCTCCTCCTCCTCCCTCCTCTCCTCCTCTTCCTTCTTCTCCTCTTCCTCCTCCTCTTCCCTCCTCCTCCTCCTCTTCCTCTCCCTCCTCCTCCTCCTCCTCCTCTTCTTCCTCCTCCTCCTCCTCCTCCTCCTCTTCTTCCCCCTCCTCCTCTTCCTCTTCCTCCTCCCTTCCTTCCTCCCTCTTCCTCTCCTCCTCCTCCTCCTTCCTCTCCCCTCCTCCTCCTCTTCCTCCTCTTCCTCCTCCTCTTCCTCCTCCTTCCTCTCCTCTCCTCCCTCCTCCTCCTCCTCTTCCTCCTGTGACTGTCCGGGACCTTCCCTCCTCCCGCCCCCAGGAGGGCTGCCTCCTGCTGAGTCGTGTTCATGCGGATACAGTGTTTTTAGTGTTTCTTTGACCTAATTGAGAAACAAGTGAATGTAATCGCAATTGAAAACCAAAATCACGCCGCACAGAACTTCTCAAATCGAATGAGCATGCACATCACCCGGCAGGCGTGTTACACACATGCAGGGTCTGCTCCGGGAGGTCTGGATTCAGCCCAGGCTCTGCCCGCTCCCCGGGCCCAGGAGCCGGCCGCTCCATGCGGAGGAGCGGAGCTGGCGAACGCTGGCCGCGCGGAGAGGGTACGTGAGCTCTGCTGCCGGCCCCGCCTGTCGCTGGCCAGCGGTGAAGTCGGGCTCCCCCGGACCTGCTGGCTTAGAATCTGCATCTGAGCAGGCTGCTCCCGTGGCCCCGGGTGTGCTCACAAGGGGTGGGAGGCGCCAACTTAGAAGATGCAAATAGAAAGGTCTTGAGACATTTGTAAACCGTACGGGGTTTGCCAGCGCTCTGGAAACGGGAAAACTGATGTCAGATTAGGCTAAGGGCTGAGTGGGCTGGGATGCGTTGACCATAAGAGGCTCTCAGAGGAACATACATTTTGTGCCAGGTTCAGAAGACGCCGAGTACATTTATAAATGCATTTGACGCTTGCATTTTTATCATCGTGTAGAACGCTGTGTGGATGGCCATGTCATAGACAGGCCCCGTTAGAAAAGAACAGTCTGTGTTCCAGAACTGTTTTCACTTAGTTTTCACTTATGTAAATAACAGCACGTACACACGCCGTTTGTCTTAGCCCTGCCCCTCTCCTGTCCCAAGAGGAACACGTGCACCGGCTGCCCTCGCCCGTCCGTGGACCGCGGAGCTCCTCCCGTGTCAGGCTGCACAGAGCTGCCCGGCACCCAGCGGGCCAGGCGATGCCGTCCTTGTAAGGAGACCGGGAAGGAACCGGCACTCACACGCGGGGCTGCTGTGTCCGCCCCACACAGGGTCTCAGGAACCGCACTCACACGCGGGGCTGTGATGGGACCCGGCCAGAGGTAGCCCCTCTTTTTGGAGGAGTAATTTGAGGGGAAATCCTTGCCTTCTGTCCAGGCATATGGGGTCGAGTCTTGGCTCCTTGAGCGCCCCTCTGCGCCCCTAGGTGAGCTCCCGGGCGTCCCCAGGCCGGTGGGTCCGATGCCGGCCACCAGGAGAGCGCCGTCTGGCTCCCGCCCCTGCCCCTCGCTCCCTCGGCGTGAGCCGGGCGGGCGTTTCCCGGCCTGTAGAGGAGCGGGTCCCGGACGCAGCAGAGGCTGTCACGCTCAGCAGCTAGACGGCACCCTCCTGCGGAGGCTGTGGGACAGGGCGGCCATTATGACTCCCAGGCTTCCGGTGGGTTCTCCACAAGCTCTCCTCTCCTGCTGCCTCACCGGCAGCCACCCCAGGCTGCTTCAAACCGCGGCGTCGCCCGGCGGCGCGGCTCAGTGGTGAGCGCCCGCCCAGGGACCAGGAGGTCACGGCTCGATTCCCCGTCAGGGCACATGCCTGGGTTGCTGCTCAGTCCCCGGCAGGAGTCGTGCAGGAGGCAGCCGGTCGATGTTGATGTTTCTCATCGATGTTTCTAGCTCCCTTTCCCTCTCCCTTCCTCTCTCTGGAAAATCAATGACAACATTTAATAAGTAAATAAATGACAGCAGTGTGCCGAGAGTGTGAGGTGTGCGCTCAGCATCCACGTGGGAGTCGCGATGTGCGAGGTCCGGGTGTGCTGAGTCGGCGTCGACGGCACATTGTAAGGAGCCCCCCTGCCCAGCCTCCTCCCTCACACGTGTGAACACCCCACAGAGGGGATGAGGACGGATCTCTACCCACCTGCCTTCCCGTCTGTGTGGGCGCTTTCCTGTCCTACCAGCAGCACACGCCCGCCCTGCTCTGGGGGTGCACGCGTGTGTCCTGGGAGGGATCGCAGCCGCGTTGGGGCTCATTTATATCCACTTCCTGCCTTCTGTGCTCATCCTCTCTGTCACCAACCTGAGATTTATTGTTGGTGCTGATTTCAGAGCAAAATATAAATGAGATTGAGTTGGCATTTTTTTAAGGAGCCTGCTTCGCAGCAGGCTGGGTAGAGAATCAGTTGGTTTAAACAGATAACCTGGGGTCAGAGCAGAAAATGTCTTGTTCCGGCTGAGGACTCATTCCCGCCCTGCGGGACCCGCGGCGTTCATTTAAAGGAGCTCGGGCAGACGGGAGAGAGATTTTCTCTCTTCAGATTTCCTGATTTGTTTGTGCCTCTGCTGTGACCCCCGGGGTGATTCTCATAAAGCAACCTCCAACAAACAGCAGAGGTTCAGCGGCTCCTCACTCTTCACGCTCACCGCCTGTGCCCTGGCTCCTTCTGTGGCCTTGTTCGCTGTGCTCCTCGCCAAGGACAGTGGCCCACCGCGTCCCCCAGGATGGACGGGGAGAAAGCAGGCGCCCGAGTGGGAGTGAGAGAGGCCAAAGGAAAAGTCAAAACCCCCACTGCAGTGTGGCCTGTGCATCCACATGGAGGCGTGGCCTGTGTGCTCAGAGGGGCGTGGCCTGTGTGCTCAGAGGGGTGTGGCCTGTGTGCTCAGAGGGGCGTGGCCTGTGTGCTCAGAGGGGGCGTGGCCTGTGTGCTCAGAGGGGCATGGCCTGTGTGCTCAGAGGGGCGTGGCCTGTGTGCTCAGAGGGGCATGGCCTGTGTGCTCAGAGGGGCATGGCCTGTGTGCTCAGAGGGTGTGCCTGTGTGCTCAGGTGGGGTGTGGCCTGTGTGCTCAGAGGGGTGTGGCCTGTGTGCTCAGAGGGGCGTGGCCTGTGTGCTCAGAGGGGGTGTGGTCTGTGTGTACAGAGGGGCTTCACCTGTGTGCTCAGAGGGGGCGTGGCCTGTGTGCTCAGGTGAGGTGTGACCTGTGTGCTCAGAGGGCATGGCCTGTGTGCTCAGAGGGGCGTGGCCTTGCGCTCATGGAGGCGTGGCCTGTGTGTGCAGAGGGGCATGGCCTGTGTGCTCAGAGGGGTGTGGCCTGTGTGCTCAGAGGGGTGTGGCCTGTGTGCTCAGAGGGGTGTGGCCTGTGTGCTCAGAGGGGTGTGGCCTGTGTGCTCAGAGGGGGCGTGGCCTGTGTGCTCAGAGGGGTGTGGCCTGTGTGCTCAGGTGGGGTGTGGCCTGTGTGCTCAGGTGGGGTGTGGCCTGTGTGCTCAGGTGGGGTGTGGCCTGTGTGCTCAGAGGGGTGTGGCCTGTGTGCTCAGAGGGGTGTGGCCTGTGTGCTCAGGTGGGGTGTGGCCTGTGCGCTCAGAGGGGTGTGGCCTGTGCGCTCAGAGGGGTGTGGCCTGTGCGCTCAGAGGGGTGTGGCCTGTGTGCTCAGAGGGGTGTGGCCTGTGCGCTCAGAGGGGTGTGGCCTGTGCGCTCAGAGGGGTGTGGCCTGTGTGCTCAGAGGGGTGTGGCCTGTGCGCTCAGAGGGGTGTGGCCTGTGCGCTCAGAGGGGTGTGGCCTGTGCGCTCAGAGGGGTGTGGCCTGTGCGCTCAGAGGGGTGTGGCCTGTGTGCTCAGGTGGGGTGTGGCCTGTGTGCTCAGGTGGGGTGTGGCCTGTGCGCTCAGAGGGGTGTGGCCTGTGTGCTCAGAGGGGTGTGGCCTGTGTGCTCAGAGGGGTGTGGCCTGTGCGCTCAGAGGGGTGTGGCCTGTGTGCTCAGAGGGGTGTGGCCTGTGCGCTCAGAGGGGTGTGACCTATGTGCTCAGGTGGGGTGTGGCACTGCTCTGCAGCCAGGTGTGCTGAGCCCGAGGGCCAGGCTCTGCACTCAGGCTGAGCCCTGCACGGTGTTGAGGGCGCAGGTAGAGGTGGCTAAGGGTCCCGCCCCACCCTCCGGAGGGCACGGTTCCTTGCTGCTGGTGTCTGCAGACGGAGTGCTGCCCTGTCCCTGATATGACTTTGAAAGGCTTATGGGTGACGGACCTGGTTATCTGTGGAGCTGGCTGCGGGCTGCTCATTGCTTGGGGATCAGGTGCTTCCGGAAGGCTGGGAGAGAAACCCTGCCCGCCCGGCTGTCCCAGCGCATGCCCCTCTGAGGTGAAGTTACCAAGAACTCGGTACCCCAAAGGCGGCAGAGGAAGTGTCCGTCATGTCAGCATACTTGTAGGAACATCTGCGTTTGCTGGGAATTCGTAAGAAACGCCATGTGATGGACGAGCACTTCCTTCTGCTCTGCAAGTCAGTCTGTGAAACCCCAGACGTGTAGATGGGGGTGTTTGGTGCTGGGTTCTCACTCAAAGCTCTGGTGTTACTTCGGGGTCAGGCTTGTGTGAGATAATGGGGAGAGGGTCACCTGTTGGCCTGGACCCCCTTCTGGGAAGGACGCGGAACCTCGAGAAACCTGGTCTCGGGACATTGGCCCCTCGGCGCTTTGCGCCCGCACACGGCGGGGAGGTGCATACAGAGCTCCCAGTTTTCCGTGGTTCCAATCAGGCGGTCCTCACAGAGCAGGCCCTGTGCCCCCAGCAGTGTGCCCCCCCCCCCCGCCCCGGCTTCTTCAGAACCAGCGGGACCTTCCCTTGAGCTTGGGTGCCAGGATTTCTGTCCCGGCGTTGAACGGCGGCGGCATCTGTGGCAAGAGCAACAGCGTCCGTGCCGTCTGGTTCTCTAAGACCCTCACGGCCCCTGACGGCGGCGGCCCCGTTGTGACGAAGACAAGTTCTGCCAACACGCTGCGCCCTTTGTCTGCCGCCTCGCGTCCCTGCCCTCTCTCCTGTCTCTGTCGCCTCGCGTCCCTGCCCTCTCTCTCCTGTCTCTGTCGCCTCGCGTCCCTGCCCTCTCTCTCCTGTCTCTGCCGCCTGCGTCCCTGCCCTCTCTCTCCTGTCTCTGTCGCCTCGCGTCCCTGCCCTCTCTCTCCTGTCTCTGCCGCCTCGCGTCCCTGCCCTCTCTCTCCTGTCTCTGCCGCCTGCGTCCCTGCCCTCTCTCTCCTGTCTCTGCCGCCTCGCGTCCCTGCCCTCTCTCCGGTGCTCCGGCCGGGGTGAGGGTGCTTCTGTCTGCCCCGGGGACTCGGATTGGACTTCTCTCTTGGTTTGATGTGTTTCGTGTGTTAAAGGTACCTTTTTAGTCACAGATCCTGTTAGGGAGTCGCACGCTCCGTAAAGAACACCTGGTTTTTGGGCCAGGTTTGCGCCTGGCACGTAGCCCCATGCGTGTCCCGGGAGCAGAGCGCTGCCCTCTCTGTGCAAGCCTGTGGGGAGAAGCGGTGGCAACCCCCCCCACACACACCGGGAGGTAAGCAGGTGCATCCCGTTTGCCAGGCAGCTGCGAGGCGGGCTGTGCGCCCAGGCTCCCGGGTGTGTGGGTGCCACACCCTCCAAAGAGCTGACAGTGGGCGGGCCCGGTGGGTGCTCAGGGCCTCGTCTGGAGGGGGCGGCTCCGTGTTGCTTTGAGGACACGCTGCTGGTCAGTGCAGCCTGCATCCCACACGACGGCCGTGGGCCCTTCCCAGGCCGCGTGTTCTGGCCCCTCCCTCCGCTCGCTGGCTGGATGAGTGCTGCTCCGCCCACCGGCCTCCGTGGAGCCTCTGGGCATTCGGTGTGTCCTGGGCCACGGAGCCCTCAGCTCGGGTGGAGGCCCGCCAGGCTCCCTCAGGGTCCCGCTGTCCTCACTGAGGGCCTCGGGCCGGGGAGGGGCTGGGCCCCACTTGCCTGGTGTGTTGGGCTCCACGCCCAGATGTGCGTGCTTGGCACAGTTGTTCGGGGCGTCTGTTATTGGCACCGGAAGTGACAGGACTGTGCCTCGGAGTCTCTCCCCCGCCTCCTGCTTTCCCCTCTCTGGCTCTCCCATCCCGCCCCCCAGCGCCGGGCGCAGTGACTTTAGAGCCGTTCGGAAGACTGACCTGACCTGATGACCAGTCCCTCTCACCGCAGCCCGCCCCCCCGCACCAGGCCCGCTCCTCGCCGGCCGCGGCTCTCCCCCCAGTCACGGGCAGACAGCGCGCTCACGTGTGTGAATGGGAAGCGCGTGGCCCTCTGCGCCAGGGAACATCATCCTCCATCAGCCGTCCCGTGTCCCGGATCCGCACGCCTGCCCCGTGGCTACCGTGTGCGCGCCCCCAAATGAATAAACCCGCCGCTGTGGGCTGCCGTTCGTCACGTTCACCCCTCCGCCCGGGGAAAAGCCGATGGAAATGCATTCTCTGCTACGTCCCATTCGTTTCCAAATGTACGAGTTTTCAAATGTGTTATAAATGAGAAGAAAAGAAACTGCTGGACTGTTTGTCAAACTGTCACATTATTTTATTTATCGGCTCCTGTCAATAGAAAAGTCCAGAAGCGGATTGAGATAAAAAATGGAGGCGCGTGTGGAGATAAAACGGAAAGGGAGACACTGCGCGTTCCCTCCCTCCCGCTGGGCGGCGGACAGGAAGCGCGGAGACCCGCCGGCGTGGCTCCGGGCTGAGCGCCGGCCTGGGAACTGGGAGGTCCTGGTCCATTCGGTCCGGGCACCTGCCGGGCCGCGGCTCCATCCCCGGTGAGGCCGTGCGGGAGGCGGCCGCTCCAGGGTTCCCCCTCGTCACTGATGCTCCTCTCTCTCCTCCCTCTCCCTTCCTCTCCGAAATCACAAAGACTGTTTGTTAAACGGCTGGAGGAACCTCCTGTTTAGCAACAAGATGTTTCTGATCGGAGGAGAATCGCGTTGTTTGTGTCCGTTTTCACGATAAAGGGCCTGTTAAAAGGGCCCGTTCTGCCTGGGAAAGCACCTGTGGAGCCGGAGCCGGAGCTGGGGGTGAGCCGGTCTGCCCGCGGCCTTCACACCTTCCGCTGGGGCGGGTTCCCACGAGGAAGCAGTCATTCCCACCCCCACCCCCCCCCCGGGCTGCACGAGGCCAGCACCCCGCCCCCTGCCCGGCATTGATGGTGCAGGGAAGGCCGCAGGCTCCGCTCGCCGTCGCTACAGAGCAGCAGCACCTCGCTGGGGGGGGTGTGGGGGGGGGGGGGGGGTGCGGGTTGTCAGGAGTCACAAAAGGCCGGCCAGTCACTCGGCACTTCCATTGTGGGGCGCAGGCGCCTGCGTGCGGAGGCCGGGCTGCAGAGCGCAGCAAAAGGTGACCCGGTCCTGCGCCGCTCCACCAGGGCCTCGCGGTACACTGGGGGGCCCTCCGTGGGGTACACTGGGGGATACACACGTGGGGCCCTCCGCGGTGCACTGGGTGTTTGTAACAGAGAGTTTGGGGTGTGTATGGGGTCAGGGCCCCACGTGTGGGTTCTGAGCTGTGAATGGACGGCAGGCCTCCTCAGGGTCCCGCGTTCATGGTCACGTGTCCTGAGAGGAGCAGCCACGTGGCCGACACCGCCCGGCAGGAGAGAGGAGCCCGGGCAGCGCCGGCAGTCCGCCTCCTCGGCTCCTCCGCCCCGCGCCCCAGCTCCCTGGGCCTGGATGCCCGGCGCCCCGAGAGCCACGAGGCTGGTGTCCATCCTCGCTTCCCGTAAGGTCGCCCGCCACCTCCCGCCCTCCTGTGTCCCTGCTGCGCCTCCGGGTCACCATGATGCTCTCGCCGGGGAACGGCGTCTCCGTGGTCCATTCTCCCGCTGGGCCCACAGCTCAGCCGTGCAGACGGGAGCCTCGTCTTCTGCTGGAGACACTCCGGCGTCTTTAAGGGACTTTCTAATTAAGTGCAGCCGGGACACCTGCTGCCGCGGAGCCTCGGCACCAGGACTGGGCGGGGGGCGGGGGGGTTGGGTGTGGACGGGGGGCCCCCCCTCTGCGGGATCGTTTGTTCTCAGAGCTGCAGCGAGGCCGTCCCAGGCCCCTGCCTCCCCCGGGAGCTCCCTGGCGTGTGTTGCTGCCTCCGCCCAAATCTCTTCCCACTCGATTTCTTCACCTCCTGCCGCCCAGCCCCCCGGGCAGTGATCGGCTGGAAAGGCCGCAGTGAAGCCTCGGTCCCGGAACCGCTGGGAGGGGCGCTCCCGGTCATGTGGTTTCTGGTGAACGGACCCCGGCAGCGCTCGGAGGAGGTGGCGGCACCGGGGAAAGCGGGACTCTGAACTTCGGGCCCCGGCTCTCCTGTGCCCAAACCCGCTCTCACCCCGAGTCATGTGACCCTGGGCCTCGGTGTTCTCAGAAGAGAATCGATATCGGGTTGGCTGCGGTTCGCTGCGGCGGCTGGCGTCTGTAGAGGGGCCCGCTCAGCACCAGGTCCCGGTGCCGTGCGGGGCTTGGTAAACACCGCCCCTTCCCTCTTCCCACTCTGTCTTCCTTCCTCTTGGAAATAATTCCTAATCCGGTGACATTTGGGATTTTAGAACTGCTTTTTAATGCGGAGCAGTGAAGGAGAGGGCAGTATTTCCGGTGGAGGTGGGAGTGACTCGTTACTGCAGGAGATGGGTGAAGAATTGCGCCATCACTGAGATTGGTGGAGTGCTCATCGGGTCGTAAATCCTAGGGGACGGCGGAATGAAGAGCCGCGCTTGTTCTAAGGCTGCCTCGGCGGCGTCTCCGCAGCTTCCTTCCCAGACTGACCGTGGGAGCACACTGTGGGAGGCACGCCCGCGTGGCGCGTGAGGAATGCACCCCCATGATCGCGTCCACCAGGAAAAGAAGTAAAACCACCGACAAGCACTCGAGGAGGCAGAGACTGGGCCCACGTGACAGAGGAGGGGAGGCGACAGGCGGAGGGGAGCCGTGTCTGGAAGGCAGCCCTGGATGGAGGCCTGACCGTGGGGACGCCGGGCGCGGACTTGGTCACGGAGGGGCCGGAGCTGCAAATGGGGGTGATTAACCGTGTGGACTGCACTGCCTGCTCCCGCCCGTCTGCTGTTTGCAGTGTCAGCCCCTGCAGTGGACAGACAGACAGGCGGGCCGGACGCCCACCGAGCACGAGTGGCCCCGGAGAGGGCTCTGCACCCTGGGACGCGGGTCCCTGCGGGAGGCAGTGAGCTGCCCACGGGCCGAGGTGAAGCTGCAGGTTCCCGGGGGGTGGGGTTCCCGGGAGGTTCCCAGAGGGGGGTGGGGCATGTCCCTGAGCCTCGCTGTGCTGCTCTTTAGTCCACGTGCACATACGGGTCTGGCTGCATCTGGAAACCACGGTCGGCGCGGGAGGCCCGGCAGCGAGCTCTGTGGTGAGCGCGTCCGTGCTGCGGGGAGGGCCGGGTGCGGCCGCAGGCCCAGACCACACAGAAGCCCTCGCTCTGCTTGTGCCCAGAGAGTGGCCCGCAGTCAAGGCCACCTTCCCAGCGACCCTGTGTGTGTCCCCAACACCCGCTTTGGGAACGGTGACATTTCCACCCGCACCTCCTCACCTGCGCCTCCGACGCATGTCACGTGCGGGTCATGCCTCACTGGCGAGCACAGGCGGCGGGCGGGAGGTCGGGAGGTCGGGAGTTTGCGAACAGCTGACATTTACCAGCCCCGAGCCAGGCGGGCGCGTGACATGCCCTGCGGACCCCACAGGGCGAGGGGCCCGAAACCGCACTTGTACTGCGAACGTGGGGCACAGAGCAGTTACCGCCCAGAGCAGTCACAGTGGGGGACCCCGACTCCCATCGCCGTGGCGACTCCCTGGCGGCCCACTCGCGTGTCCCACATGTCCCTGCCGGACTGGCACTGGCCTTGGGCCCGTTCCTCAGGGTCAGCGTGCCGTCGAGGCTGAGCGGCCAGGGGTCCGGCCCCCAGGGCAGCGGCCAGTGCTGAGCAGGCTTCCTCCGGGCCGCGGCCGAGCAGCGATCAATGCCGCGGCCCCCTCCGCACTCCGCTCTCCTGCCCCGCACGTCGCAGAGCCATTGCAGGTAGCAGCTCCTCAGGTCGTGGCTCCTCCTCGGCCACTCACAGGTGACGGCGGCCGTTAACCTGGCTGCCATCAGCTCTGTCCTTCGTCCCATTGCGACTGTGCCAACGGCATCGCCTAGAAGCCTGGCAGCCGCCACCGTCCCTGCCCTGTCTCCCCGGAGGCCCTGGAGGCCACGCCCCCAGGGAGCTGCAGGGTGCGGGGAGGCAGCGTTCCGGGACCCCACGGACACGTGAGACTCGGCGTCACGCCCGTGTGCTCAGGGCAGAGACCTTTACAAAACGCATTTGCTGGCTCTGCCAGCCCAGGGCCAGCGCCCTCGCGTGCCCGCCTGCCCTCCGAAGCACTAGACGAAAGGCTTTTGTTCGCATTTCCATGTTTTGGTTTCCAGGCTCTCCCGTCTCCGCCCTTAAATTGAAATTCCTGTTCTAGAAACGTTGGATCGGTCTTCATTTCCCCTAAATACACGGCAGTAAAGTGTGCCGTGAGCACTTTAATGTGGATATTACATGTACTTCAGAGAAAAGTGGCAAAAATGTGTCATTCTTTCCTCCCTTGTCAGGAGAAGTCTGAGCAGAACCGCTCATCGGGCCGCTCGCAGGGACGGTCCAGGGTGCTCTCGGGAGGGGCTTGGCCGAGTAACCGGCCGGCGCTCTGTCCGCGGGCTGTGCTGGGGGCCGCTCTGCCTGACAGCGCCCAGCGGGTGCCTGGCGCGGACGGTTTGTGGAACGGAACAGACGGTAAAACGGTGGGCAGACAGGTGACTCCAGAAGCAAAGTCGTAAACCAATTAAAGGCGCGTAAAGCAGCAGGCACCTGGGGAAGCTCAGCGGGCAGAAGCCCGATCCGACCCGCGGGGTCCGCAGCCCCAGCGCAGGCTCCAGCCCCGATCCCGTCAGGACGGGTGTGTAAGGCTATGGGCTGGGGACCCCCCCCCCCAGGCTCCAAGCACCTGCCAGGGGCAGGGCCCCCCAGGCCTCCCCACCGGGGGTCACGATGGGGCATGAGATCCGGGCGTCCCACCGGAGCCCGCCAGTACCTCTCGGTGGCCGGTTCCGGTCCTCACCCCTGTACTCAGGAGCGCTCGTGGCTTGTGCTTTGTCGCCACAGGGGACGGCGCTGCGCCCGAAGCCATGGCCCCCGTCATCGTGATCGCCCCGGGCAACCGCAGCGTGGTGGCCGGGTCCAGCGAGGTCACCCTGGAGTGCATAGCGAATGCCAGGTACGTGGCCGGCCCACCACGGGACGCTCACCCGCAGTGACAGCACCGAGACCCTCCCAGGGGGGCGAGCTCCCCGCCACGGCGTCCTGTTGGCGCAGCTGGGCCGGGAGCACCCCAGGCCTCCCTGGTCACAGAACATACTTCTCTGGAGCTGCGGGGCCGGGAGGGGCTCCTCGGTCTGGCTGAGGAGGGAGAGGCCGCCCCTCTCTAGTCCCAGGTGTCCTCGCTCCAGGACAGAGTTCCCGGGGCCACAGCTCCCCCGGGGCCGAGCCCCCAGCAGCACTTACTCTCCGCCTTCTCACCCTGAGCAATGGAGCCATTAGCGCTCACGGGCCGTTGTGGCCCAATTAGCTGTCCTTGCTCAGCAGCCCGAGCAGAGCGTCGCTGAGCGGAGCGTGAGGGGAGAGGGGCGTCCGATGGTTCAGGATCCGCTGTCCCCCAGCGGCCTGCAGAACGGGCCCATCAGGCTCCTGCCCGGCCCGAGCTGCTGTCACCACCTCACGGACTCACGGTCCCTCACGGATGCCCTCACTCTCCAGGCCCCTGGAGGAGCTGCGTGTGAGCTGGAAGAGGAACGGGGTGACACTCACCAGCGGGCTCCGCAGCTTCGGGAGGCGCCTGGCCATCAGCACCCCCACGTCCACGGACACTGGCGAGTACGTCTGCGAGGCGGCGCTGGCCGGGGGCACGGCCGAACCAGCCCGAGCCAAGGCCTTCCTCTCCATCACAGGTAACCCTCCTCCCCCCACAGTAACCCTCCTCCCACCACAGTAACCCTCCTCCCGTCACAGTAACCCTCCTCCCGCCACAGTAACCCTCCTCCCGTCACAGTAACCCTCCTCCCACCACAGTAACCCTCCTCCCCATTACAGTAACCCTCCTCCCCCACAGTAACCCTCCTCCCATCACAGTAACCCTCCTCCCACCACAGTAACCCTCCTCCCGTCACAGTAACCCTCCTCCCGTCACAGTAACCCTCCTCCCACCACAGTAACCCTCCTCCCGTCACAGTAACCCTCCTCCCGTCACAGTAACCCTCCTCCCGTCACAGTAACCCTCCTCCCATCACAGTAACCCTCCTCCCACCACAGTAACCCTCCTCCCGTCACAGTAACCCTCCTCCCCATCACAGTAACCCTCCTCCCATCACAGTAACCCTCCTCCCACCACAGTAACCCTCCTCCCCATCACAGTAACCCTCCTCCCCCCACGGTAACCCTCCTCCCGTCACAGTAACCCCTCCTCCCCATCACGGTAACCCCTCCTCCCCATCACAGTAACCCTCCTCCCGTCACAGTAACCCTCCTCCCACCACAGTAACCCTCCTCCCACCACAGTAACCCTCCTCCCATCACAGTAACCCTCCTCCCCATCACAGGTAACCCTCCTCCCACCACAGTAACCCTCCTCCCGTCACAGTAACCCTCCACCCCATCACAGGTAACCCTCCTCCCCATCACAGTAACCCTCCTCCCACCACAGTAACCCTCCTCCCACCACAGTAACCCTCCTCCCACCACAGTAACCCTCCTCCCACCACAGTAACCCTCCTCCTACCACAGTAACCCTCCTCCCGTCACAGTAACCCTCCTCCCCATCACAGGTAACCCTCCTCCCACCACAGTAACCCTCCTCCCGTCACAGTAACCCTCCTCCCCATCACAGTAACCCTCCTCCCATCACAGTAACCCTCCTCCCACCACAGTAACCCTCCTCCCCATCACAGGTAACCCTCCTCCCGTCACAGTAACCCTCCTCCCGCCACAGTAACCCTCCTCCCATCACAGTAACCCTCCTCCCATCACAGTAACCCTCCTCCCATCACAGTAACCCTCCTCCCGTCACAGTAACCCTCCTCCCACCACAGTAACCCTCCTCCCGTCACAGTAACCCTCCTCCCGTCACAGTAACCCTCCTCCCACCACAGTAACCCTCCTCCCACCACAGTAACCCTCCTCCCCATCACAGTAACCCTCCTCCCACCACAGTAACCCTCCTCCCGCCACAGTAACCCTCCTCCCGTCACAGTAACCCCTCCTCCCCATCACAGTAACCCCTCCTCCCCATCACAGGTAACCCTCCTCCCCATCACAGTAACCCTCCTCCCACCACAGTAACCCTCCTCCCACCACAGTAACCCTCCTCCCATCACAGGTAAGGCTCCCCCCGGGACAGCACTGGGCCTGGGTGCGGCCCACGCCTTCCCTGGGACAGAGCAGTCACACACCCCAGCTTCACCTTTAACCCGGGGCAGGGAGGTGACCTTGATTCCACCTCCCAAGCGTATCCTGCTTTCTTTGCCAAGAAAATCACGAACCCAAGAGCCGGTCTGAGCCTCTGACCCAGCCTGGGCCGCAGCAGGAGGCCTGTCGGGAGGTCACCTCCCTGTGTGGCCTCGGCCCAGGCTCCCCGTGGCTCGCATCTGTCATGTCAGGGCTCAGAGCTGGTTCTGTTGCTGTTGTTTCTGGACCAGAAGACAGGCAGAAGGTGTCCGGTGCTGCCTTCCATCGAATGTAAGAGCGCGAGCCCCGTGCCGGCCTGGCCGGGAGCAGAGGGGACGCGGCATCCGCTGCTCTGAGCGCTGGAGGGTGGCGGGTCGGGACGTGGCCTCCCACGCGGCGAGGGGAACTCGGTGACGTTCAGACTGTGACCGATGGCCCGGCCAGGGCGAGGGCGGCCCTCCTCCCATCGGCCCAGCCCGCCGCCCCTGCTCCTG
This sequence comes from Eptesicus fuscus, assembly GCF_027574615.1. Taxonomy (NCBI): domain Eukaryota; kingdom Metazoa; phylum Chordata; class Mammalia; order Chiroptera; family Vespertilionidae; genus Eptesicus; species Eptesicus fuscus. Next base: position 106,733,126 of record NC_072478.1, on the reverse strand, counting down.
CGCGCCGGGCCCTGTCGTAGCGGCCTGCCCTGCAGAGAGTGGCCATGCCGCCTGCTCCAGGGAGGGGACCCCCTACCCCTTCCCTCCTCTGGGGGCAAAGGGGAGGCCCCAGGAGAGCGAATGTGCAGGAGCCCTTCCGAGAGCCGTGGCCCCTCGGTGACACACCGCGCCGCGGGCCACGTGCGGAGGAAGTCGGAGTGGAGGCTGTTGTTCACCGGTTAGCGGAGGCGCAACACCGCCTGAAAGGGCCTGGAGCGCGGCACCTGCCTTCCGTCACTAGCACGTGGCCCGTGGCCTAAACGTGACTGCCACGCGCCCGCCACGCAGACCGGCCGGCCCCTGGACACGAGGGGGAGATTTCGCAGCGCCCAGAGGGCAGCCTGGGTCCCGCCTCATCCTGTTCGCCGCGGCGTGAACGCACCCCGCGCCCGAGGGCTCCCACCAGCCGTCGGAGGCCGCGTGAGCGCACGTGTGGGCGGCACAGAACGAGGCCGTGGGCTCCGTCTCCTCAGACAGCACGGCCTGGCGCCCTCAGCGACGGAGAATGTATCTCCTGGAACTAGAACCTGTGTCTCCATCAGCGTTCCTGTCTAAGATATTTGACCGTTAATGAACTGGGGCTCTGCATTTGCATCGGAATTCAAGGCAGACGCTTACCTAGAGTTCCCTCCACCCCCCCACCCCCCCGTCCGGCTTTTAAAGGCGCAGGAGCACCCTGGCTTCTGCGATGTGGATGTGGATCCCTTTATTCGTCAGAAAGTGCTGTGACGGGGACTGGGTCTGAGTCCCCGGGGAAAGCGGGGGCTCTGTCCGTGTGGAGAGACGGGGAGATGATCACCCGCGCCCGGCCGTCCCAGACGGGGGTCCTCCGGCAGCGCCCCAGCCTCAGGCGTCACGGGCGGCCGGGGCGGGCTCTCGTAGGGACATCAGATGGAAAAAGCAAGACAGAGGGGCTTCAGTTACTTCTCGTTCTCACGGGTGAGGCCAGACAGACGCGTGCAGCTGTTCACTCCGCCCGGAGACTTCCTGCTGCCCGCTTCATCCCTCGGCCCGAACAGGGGCACCAGGCCGAGTGCGGGCACCGCCACCCGTGGAGAGGCCTCGCCATGTGGCACCAGCACAGGCTGGGGCTCATGGTCCCTGCTGACCCTCAGAACCTAACCTGGCTGAGCCCTCATGACCCTAACCCGGCTGACCCCTCACGTGACCCTAACCCGGCTGAGCCCTCATGACCCTAACCCGGCTGACCCCTCATGACCCAAACCCGGCTGACCCCTCATGACCCTAACCCGGCTGACCCCTCATGACCCTAACCCGGCTGAGCCCTCATGACCCTAACCCGGCTGACCCCTCACGTGACCCTAACCCGGCTGAGCCCTCATGACCCTAACCCGGCTGACCCCTCATGACCCTAACCCGGCTGACCCCTCACGTGACCCTAACCCGGCTGAGCCCTCATGACCCTAACCCGGCTGAGCCCTCATGACCCAAACCCGGCTGACCCCTCATGACCCTAACCCGGCTGACCCCTCATGACCCTAACCCGGCTGACCCCTCATGACCCTAACCCGGCTGAGCCCTCATGACCCTAACCCGGCTGAGCCCTCATGACCCTAACCCGGCTGACCCCTCATGACCCTAACCCGGCTGACCCCTCACGTGACCCTAACCCGGCTGACCCCTTACGTGACCCTAACCTAGCTGACCCCTCACGTGACCCTAACCCGACTGAGCCCTCGTGACCCTAACCCGGCTGACCCCTCGTGACCCTAACCCGGCTGACCCCTCATGACCCTAACCCGGCTGAGCCCTCGTGACCCTGCCCCGGTGGTGCTGGGAGCTTTCCTCCCCACCAGCCCTGGGTGTGTCCTCAGCCACAGGAAGGGCACAGACCCCGGCTCTCCTCCTGCGCTGCCAGCAGAACCCCCGCCCCCACGGCCGAGCGGGGCAGGGCCCGCCCCCCCCCCCCCCCCCCCCCCCCGGGAAGCCTGGATGCTGGCCCGGCTGCTGCTTCACGTGCCGTCCCAGAGCCCGGGCCGCGGCGTCAGTGTGAGCGTGACCCGTACCAGGCCCCTCCCTCACCCGGGACCCCGTGGGCACTGCCGACTGAGAGAGCCGTCCCGCCCCAGGCATCGCCTCGCCACCGCGGGTGCTGTGTGGTCTGTGGACAGGACGCCTTTCCGTCTTCGAGGAGCGACTGCTCTTCAATGAATCGCAAGGGCACGCCGCCGGGTGCAGGACACCGCCGGGTGCAGGGCGCAGCCAGGTGCAGGACGCCACCGATAGCAGGATGCCGCCAAGAGCAGGGCGCCGCCGAGAGCAGGATGCCACCCGGTACAGGACACTGCTGAGTGCAGGGCACGCCGCCGGGTGCAGGGCGCCGCTCCGGGGCCTGCCCTGTGGTCCCGTCACGTAGCGTCGGGAAAGACGGGGGATGGAGATGGGCCAGGCGCGGTGCCGGAGATGCTGGAAGGGGTGCTTACCGAAGAGCAGGGTGTCGGGCCTGGTGGCGACACCCACACCTACGCGGGCGATGGCATTGCGTGAAACTGAACGCACGTGCCCGCGCCGCGAGGACCAGCAAACGGAGACGGGGCGGGTGCACGGCTGCTGCAGGGCATCGCCTCGCCGCTGACCGGCGGTGCCGGCGGCAGGTCTGCAGGCGTTGCCAGGGGAGGAGACTGAGGAAAGGACCGGCAGTACCCGTCTCCACCATTTCCTGCCACTGCAGGCCCCTGCACCCACTCAGCTGCGGTGTTGCCCGTAGGAAAGGAAGACTAACCAGGCAGATGTTGACCCCCCCCCACTCACCCCTACAATCAGAGGGCAGCACGCAGGGGCGTCGGGCAGGATGAGCCGGGCAGCGGAGGGAGATGCTGCTGCCGTCACGGCCACTGAAGGAGACGGAGACGGCGAGTGTGCGCCTACGAGCCGAGGAGCAGCCTGAGGAGACGGGCGGCGGGCTCGGCGTGTTTCTTTGGGCCGGTCCACCGGGTCTGCACGGGTCCACCGGGTCCGCACGGGTCCGCACGGGTCCGCACGGGTCCACCGGGTCCGCACGGGTCCGCACGGGTCCACCGGGTCCGCACGGGTCCACCGGGTCCGCACGGGTCCGCACGGGTCCGCATGCGCACACGGAGCAGAGGCTCTGACCCCTCTCCTGCCAGGCGCAGACTGTCCGCTCGAATGAGCCGGGGAATTGCAAAATTGATACCTACCTGCCCCCCCCCCAAGGAACCGTGGCCTTTTCTCCGTCATCGTTTCTTTAAAACGCAGTTCTTGTGCCTCTTGGTCCTCCTTTCGGCTCCGCCTGCTCTGAGGGGACAGCTGCTGCGGGAGGCTCGCCAGGCTGCGGTGTCCCCGTTCAGCACGTTGCAAGGTCACAGCGAGCATGACCTCCGGCAGGCAGGCCCAGGGTTAATTATCACCCGGAAAGCCAGCACACAGCCTTTGTCATCAGGATGATGAGATCGCTGCCGCCCGAACACTCCACGCGCGTGGCCAGGCCACTGCTGAATTTCTGCTGAATAAACTGAGAAAAAAAATACTGCAAGTTACTCTCCAAGGAAATTCATTGTTTAGTGCAACCACCATTTCTGTGGGTTTTCTGGTTGAACAGGTCAGTGCGGTGCCCAGAGGTGTGCGAGTGGCGAAGAGTTCGCTGCTAAAGATGGATGCGAGGCCCTTTCTCTTCCTGCTCTCGGCTGCTCTCGGCCGTCGCGGCGGGGTGTTAAATCTGTATTTCGGGGGAGAACTGCTGCGACTGGAGAGAGTGTGTTACTGGACTGCACTGTCCCGCGGCCCAGGCCGGAGCCCGGTGCGGACCCAGCACGCCGCGGGAGTTGTGTTTAGTTTAGATCCGGGAGCAAACTGGCCTGTGAGGCACTGGGCCGTAAATACCCGCCTTTATGAGCCCCTCAGGATAGCCCTGCCGAAGCCGGAATTAAGACGGTTCATGATTCCAGCCCACACGCTGAAGAGTGGCCGCTGCCCTGAGACCTGAGAATATACATCTGGCCTCTGCTCCCTGCGTCCAGAGTGTGTGCGCACACTGGTAACGGATGGAGTTTTCAAAAATAGTGTTTTAATGCATTTTTTAATTTTTTGTTTTATTGATTTCAGAGAGGAAGGGAGAGGGAGAAGAGAGAGAGCAACATCAATGATGAGAGAGAATCATTGATCGCCTGCCTCCTGCACGCCCCCCACTGGGGATGGAGCCCGCAACCCGGGCAGGTGCCCTGACCCGGAATCAGAACCTGACCTTCTGGTTCATAGGTCGACGCTCAGTCACTGAGCCACGCTGTCCGGACAAAAATAGTTTTCAAAAAGAGTCCCGCCGCGAGGCTGCCGGGTCTCTGACGTGGGCCTCCTTGCTGAGCGGATCCTGTGTTTTCTTGTCTAAAGAGCCACCGTACTTCACTGCTGAGCCCGCGAGTCGGATTGTGGTGGAGGTGGAGGAGACCGTGGACATGGCGTGTGAGGCCATGGGTGAGTGTGGGGGCTGCTGAGCGGCCGTGATGTGGAGGGACCCATGGCATTCTCCAGGGCAGTCGTCATCACTGCAGGGACACGTTGAGAGCAATGTCAGAAACAGGGACTGTGCAGAACCCTGTGCTGTGCATGTGACCCTGGGGAGGTGTGTGACCCTGGGGAGGTGTGTGACCCTGGGGAGGTGTGTGACCCTGGGGAGGTGTGTGACCCTGGGAAGGTGTTTGACCCTGGGGAGGTGTGTGACCCTGGGGAGGTGTTTGACCCTGGGGAGGTGTTTGACCTTGGGAAGGTGTGTGACCCTGGGAGGTGTTTGACCCTGGGGAGGTGTGTGACCCTGGGGAGGTGTTTGACCTTGGGGAGGTGTTTGACCCTGGGGAGGTGTTTGACCTTGGGGAGGTGTTTGACCCTGGGGAGGTGTTTGACTCTGGGGAAGTAGTTGACCTTGGGAAGGTGCTTGATCTGGGAAGGTACTTGACCTTGCTCCCTCACCTGCAAAGCGGGGAAGGTACTATTGATACAGGGAAGCACAGGAGGCCTGGTGTAGGCCGTGCTCTCACTCCGAGGGCAGGAAGCTCGTTCTCATCCACAGGTGATGCTGGCCCACAGCCACGTCGCTCTGTAGACAGAGATGCCGTAAAGTCTCTGAACAGGACAGCTCTGTGTTTCTGCCGTCTCAGCACTGGGCCGCCTTTTCCTGTTGGTCAGGCCCCGTGACGACCAGCCGCCGCTGCCGCCACTCCCACCCCGCAGCGCGGGGAGCCACACTGACCCTGGGACGGCTCTCTGGGCGCTGCGTTAGCAAAGGCTGCGTCGGTGCGGGGGGCGGTCAGGAAACAGAGGGACCCTCTTACGTTACTGTCTGGCCCCCTCAGGAGCGGTCTTTCCTCCTGAGGCTTGGAGGGGGCATCCCCAGACCTTGTGAGTCGCCGGGGAGGTTGTCATCTCGCTGTTCACATGGACCGGGCCCGGGAGGCAAGGCCCAGCCACGTGCTCGGGGCCAGGCCCAGGCGACGCGGTGCGGTGCCTCCTGTAAAACCTTCGCCAGCGTCTGGCGTGAAGGGGTCGTCATTACATACCGGGCAGGTGGCCCACCTGGGGCCACATGGAGGCGGGGTGCAACCGAATCCGTGAGCTCCACGGCGAGGGCTCTGCCAGGACCCCGGCTGCTCACGAGAGCTGAGCCCGGGACGTGGAGCTAAGACCTAAGAGCTGTGGGTGCCCACGCGTGTTCTCGTTTCTGAGAAGGATGGCGGCGTCCCTCGGCGCAGTGCCGATGGCCAGGGAGGGTCAGCCACAGCCCCCTCCCCCGTCACTGTGTCTGCGGCAGCCGGTCCTGCCGAGCAGCTCTGGTCTCAGCCCCGGTCCTCGGGGAGGCGGGAGGCCGGGTGCAGGGCCCTGCTCCGCCCCTGTCCCTCCGTCCCGCTCCCTGACCCGGGGAGCGGGGAGGGCGAAGAGGAACGTGGGTCTTACATGGAATTATGTCCCGTGCGGTGGTCACACTGTCCCCTCTTGAGTAAACCCAGCTTTGTCAGGCCGATGACTCTGAAAGGGAAGCTAAGCAGTTAGCGTTGCAGTGCGTGGGGGTAAGATCCTGCTTTTGACCTGAAATTGCCCCAAAAGAGAAGCCCTCTTCGCCCCTCCATGCCCACAGCCATCTCTCAGTAAGTGACGATCGGAAGCGCTGCCCCTGACGAGGAAGCTCTTGGCACGGCTTCCGTGGCGAACAGCGTGTGACGTGCAGACATAAACACGTGAACAGGTTCTCCACGCGGCGTGGCCGGTGTGGAATTTACCGCTTTCTTTTCATTCTGACCCAGCGGCTCCTCTCGGGGAGAGCTGCCTCGTGGAACCACCGTGATGAGGTTTTACACGAGTCGTTATGCTTTTACCTTGAAATGGATATTTTTAATTTCCTGGTTTAATAAAATGTGACAGGAAACATAATTAAGGCAAAGAACAGGATCCGAGAATATATCATCTTGAAATATTCCACGACATTAACTTTATTTATGAGAAGGAGGCATCTTTCACTCCAGCGTCTGAAGTCGAGGGACCTGAGTGTGCGTCCCCCATGCCCCGCGCGGACGTGTTTTCTCTAAGCTACGTTTACAGCGAGGGAAACCGAGGCACGGGCCGCCGAGGTGTAGAAATAGCCCAGCTGCTCCCACACTTTTCCTGGGGCCTCAGCCGGCGCTGCGCCCGCCCCAGTTCAGGACTGTGGTCTTGGGGCTCAGGGCTGCTCTCTGGCAGCCTCTCCGGGTGCAGGCGCAGGGCGTTGGAAGGGTCGTGTCAGGGCTGGGTGTTCCGCCTCCCCCAATGCCGCGCTGGGTCCATTGCTTCATGTCAGGTGAGAAGAGGATCACCTGAAGTGCCTGTTAAAACATTGCCGTTCCTGCCCGGCCGGCGTGGCTCAGTGGCTGAGAGTCGACCTATGAACCAGGAGGTCACGGTTCGATTCCCGGTCAGGGCACAGGCCCGGGTTGCGGGCTGGATCCCCTGTGAGGGGCGTGCAGGAGGCAGCCGATCAATGATTCTCTCTCATCACTGATGTTTCTCTCTCTCTCTCCCTTCCTCTCTGAAGTCAATAAAAACGTATTTTAAATAAAATACTGCTGTTCCTTCCTCCTCTAAGAGATTCCCGGAATTTAATTTGTGACGCCTGGTTCTTGCCTCCACGCAGGGGCCCCGCTGCCCAGGCTGCGGTGGTACAAGGACGCCGTGCCGCTCGGCCAGCTCCAGGACCCGCGCTACCGGCTGCTCCCCGGCGGCCTGCGCATCGAGCGGCTGCGTCCCCGCGACTCCGGGATCTTCCAGTGCTTTGCCAGCAACGAAGGGGGCGAGGTGCAGACCTCCACCTACCTGGACGTCACCAGTGAGTACCGGCCACCAGAGCCGGAGCTTCCGGCCGTGGCCCGCGTGGCACACTCGGAGAGGGGTCGCATCCGCTCGGCCCCTCGGTGACGGGCGGGGCGTGGTGCCCAGGTGACTGCAGCACCCAAGCCCCTCGCCTCCTCTGCAGACGCCGAGCGCGAACGCATGGCTGTCCCGGGGGGCCGCCTGCTCTCGGCGGGTAGCGGGGACCCAGCACTTGAGCCCCTGCACCAGGAAGTAGGAAACCCGCTTTTCTGGACGTTGAGTGAACAGCTCGTTCCTGCTCTTTTCCTTGAGATAATTTTTCCACTTTTTAAATATTCATTCTCGGTTGTAGTTTTATTGAGCGATCATAGCTCTTTTGTGAGCTTCCTCTCTTACCCCACTGACGGACATATGGGGCCCCGGAAAGCTGGAATGACGGCAGGTTTCGCTGTATCTGTGCTTCGCTCCTTAATCCGCCCCCCCCCCCCAGCTGTGACGCTGTTCACACCCGAAGGAGGATTCCGTCCGACTCTGGTTTCTTCTCCGGGCCCGTACGTCCCCCCGCTTTGAGACAGAGTAGAACCGGGTGACTAGGGAACTACACGGCACGTTCGCCCTTTCGGAGGGAAAATGTTGGTCTCCTCGGGGAGAGCCTTTGGAGGAAGCGGTCGATGCCGTGTGTGCCGCCCGGTGGAGCCCACAGAGGCGGACAGAACCTAAGATTGATGCGACGCTTCAGCAAACCGGGCTCCCTTCCTTGAACTGTGCCCAGGGGTCGAGTTTATCGTCCAGCTTGGAGCGTAGGAAACCAAAATGCCTTCAAACAGTAGAAACAGCCCTGGGCACTTAGCCGGAAACCGAGTTTGGTGCATTAGAATTACTTAAAGCGGACCCGGCAGCGGCGGGCCACGGTGGACGGGCGGGACTGGCACGCTTTCTAAAAGGGCAGACGGAAAGTCGGTCCAGCTTGGAGGGCATGGTCTCAGTCACCGCGACTCAGCTCTGCTGGAGCAGGACCGCAGCACAGACAGCACAGAGCGGTGGGCGTGGCCGTGTTCCAATAAAGCTTTATTGATAAAAGCAGCACAGACAGCACAGAGCGGGTGGGCATGGCTATGTTCCAATAAAGCTTTATTGATAAAACCAGCACAGACATCACAGAGCGGTGGGCGTGGCCGTGTTCAGTAAAGCTTTATTGATAAAACCAGCACAGAGCGGGTGGGCGTGGCTGTGTTCCAATAAAGCTTTATTGACAAAAGCAGGCATGGGGCTGCATTCGGCCCCCGGGTTGTGGGGGCCAACCTTTTCTCTATTGAGAGACCTGGGAAGCTCTACTTAATGTCTCAGCCTCAGTGTTGTCATCAAAATGGAACCAACCCAGCCAATTCACAAGGTCCTTGCAAAGATCAGATTGGAAATTTAAATGAACGTGCTACATACGCTGGTTACCATGGCAACTGGAGAGTGAACAGATAAATGATTATGATTTGTAAGTGTAGGGTATAGCAAAAGGGGCTTTTTTCAAATTAAAACCTTCAATGGGATGAAAATACAATGTGGCACAATCAATATTGGTGTGTTCGTTTAACAAACACGATTGAGCATGAGTGTCCCGCCCTCCGCGACCCTCGGGCCTGGGACCGCCGTGAGGAGGCGGGTCCCTGCGGGCTGCCGGCGGGATCGGCGGCTCCGGGAGGGCGGCGGGCAGGTGCAGGCACCCCCCGCGGGTTCCGGGGGTAGCACTGGTTACCCCGCGCTCAGTCCTGTGGAAATCCACGTGGACAGTCCCTCCGAGGGGCCGCCTGAGCCTCCCTGTCACCTCCTCACGTAGATGTCGCACCAGCCTTCACTCAGCTCCCGGCAGACACCACGGTCACGGACGGGATGACGGCCACGCTGAGGTGCGAGGTGTCCGGGGCGCCCAGACCCGCCATCACCTGGAGGAGAGGTAGGCAGTGGGGTTCACACGGACCCGCCACGCTGGGCGGGACACCGCAGGAGGCTCCTCCGCTCCGAGGCCCAGCCTGTGCGCGGGCCCAGCTGGCGGCGGGGATCGGGAGGCCAAAGGGGAGGGGGCAGGCCCTCTGTTTGTCACAGGCTTTCTCTCGCTGGAGTGAGATGGGATCACAGCGCATGAGAGCGTCTCCAATGCGCACACGCGTAGAGACGGCTCAGGACGGTCCCCAGAGGGACGTGGCAGGGTGTCCGCGCGCTGCCGTGACTGGCGCTGGACCTGCTGTGGCTGTGGCTGTGGGTACAGGTCCCCTTTGTTCTGGCATCTCCTTGACTTGCTTCCTGGTTGTGGCCTGAGCGTGGCCCTCCCTCGAGCCCTGGGTTCTGACGCGCCTGTCTCCTCTCCGGTCTCAGGAAGCCGCGTGCTGGCCAGCGGCTCCGTGCGGATTCCCAGGTTCACGCTGCTGGAATCCGGGGGCCTGCAGATCAGCCCCGTCTCCATCCAAGATGCCGGCACCTACACCTGCTACGCAGCCAACACGGAGGGGGCCCTGAACGCGTCGGCCACGCTCACCGTGTGGAGTAAGGACCCGGCCCCGCGGGCGCCGCCTCAGCCCTGGTCTCTCCGTCGTGTCCTCTGCTCAGGGACCTCCCGGTGTCCGCACTCCAGTTCACCCCGAGGAGGAGGGTTGTCACAGCTCATCTCTAGGAAGCTGTTCAGTAACTAACGTGTCCGTGTCCGAAGAACAGTTAGAAAGTGGGTCCCAGATTTACAGGGAGTTTCCGGAGAGGAGAGATTGGCTTTTCAAGTCGGTGCAGTTGGAATAGCAAACAGCAGGTTATTCGAGGAAACCGAATCGGGAATTAAAATCCTAGAGAGAGTATATTTTTTCTGTTATCATTGTAACCAACTCGAACACTCCTAGGTTATGAACTATGAATGCTCCCTAGATATGAGACATGAACCGAGAGAGAGAGAGAGAGAGAGAGAGAGGGAGAGAGAGAGAGAGAGAGAGGTTTGTTTCTCCAACGTTGGACTCTTCTTATTTTATCTATAACACGGGTTTCTGAAATGCAGAAGAAGTTGTTGGAGCGTAAGGATTGGCTTAGCAAGCATTCCTACCCACCCCCGCAGCCTCGCTCACCAGTGAGCGCCCCCGCCTCCCCGCGGCCGTATCTATGTCGCTAAAACAGCGCTGTTCACAAAAGCAAGACGAGCCGATTCCTCTGTGCTCGCTAACAGACTCCCCGTCTGTCTGTGAGGAGGGAAACGCTAACAGGCGCGAGGGAGCCGTCTGTCGCCACGCCATCCTTCGGGAAAAGCCCCCGGGCTCTGCTTCATGCCCGTGAGGTGTCTCTGGTTTCCATGGTTTCCGCTGGTAAACGGCCTTCCTAACCTGTCAGGAGCATTAGAACACTGCCTTCCGGTCGCCCCTCGATGGGCAGGTGCTGCAGAGGGTTGTTCCTTTCGGTGTTCGACTCCCGATTCATCGTTGTCCCTAAAATCAACCTCATCTTTACAAACTGACGTCTGCACGTCGCTGGGTCACTCAACAGGCAGTTGTGTGGCTCTGCTGAGATCCAGGGTCAGAACAGCGGCGGATGCGGGAGCCACAGTGGCTGCGGGCGCCCTCCCCACGTGCCCCCGGGTCTGTGCAGCCGCAGCACCGGCAGCCCCCCCTCGCCCCCCCCCCCGGAAACGCGTGCTCCGAGATGCCTCCCGCACACCCGCGGCCGCCCTGAACCCAGTGTGTGACCCCCAAGTTCGGGCTGTGCACGCCGTGGCTGTCACCCTGGCGGCGCCTGGTCTGGGCGGAGTCCAGGCCTGCCCTGGGCCGTAGGCCACTCCAGCTCCGTGGCACCAGCAGCCGGCATTTCTGAGCATCACTGTCCTGAGAGCTGGGTGTGATGCCACAGCGTCGCAGACTGCCGTGAGGACTGGGTAGCAGCGTAATGAACGAAGGTGCTCTGCAAGTCCGGGGTGCTGCGCGGCCGGCAGAAGTCCCGGGTGCCGGTGATCTTGGGGAAACGGATGCTTTCCTGGGAGTGGGATCGGATGACCTGATAAACATCGCAGCCGCCTTCCCCTCCCGCTTCTTCCGGGGCCTGGACCCTCGGGGTGGCCTTGGGGGGGGGGGGGGGGGCGGAGGCCTGGCTCCGGCTGCGTGGGAGGGCGTTTCCGTCCCCTGGGCGGCGCGGCTGGCCGGATGAGAGGAAACGTGGTTCTGAGGTCAGGTGCCCAGTGCATTGCCCCGGAGGGAGGAGGCGCTCACGCCTGTAACTCTGTCTGAGCCCTGACTTGTGTTTTCAGATCGAACGTCCATCGTCAGGCCCCCTGAGGACCGCGTGGTGATCAAGGGGACCACGGCCACGCTGCGCTGCGGGGCCACGCACGACCCCCGCGTCTCCCTCCGGTAGCTCCTCCGTCCCCCATGGGGGTGTTCATGCTCCGTGGGCTCGGGAAGGGAGGCTGAGACCAGAGGGAGAATTCAGGAACCTTGATTTCAGCCGCAGGTCACGGCGCCGTGCGGTGCGGCTCCACCGTTAGTCACACGGGTCCCAGTCGCCGCTCCGCCTTGCGCAGCACTTAGGGGGCGGCGTCCACCCCGGCCTCGGGGCAGTGCCCTTTGTGGGCGCAGACGAGGGGCCGTGCAGGGGAGGGGGCACCACAGTCTGTCGGGGTGACGGCAGGGCGGGGAGGGGCCCGGGGCCTGGGCGGTCTGAAGGAGTCGCAGGCCGTCCCGTCGGAGCTCAGACTGGGAAGGCCGTGACACCGTGTGGCGCAGTGGCCAGCGCGCGGCACAGCACAGGCCGCCGTGGCGAGCCTCTTCCCGGACTCGCGGTTGCAGGATGGGTTTCACTGTCAGACGCAGGCTCGAGCCTAGGTCCTAACTCCGCACATCCGGGCATGTGCACTCGGCCTGGGGCAGAGGCGTGCCGTCAGCGAGGGGCCGGCGGCCGGGAGATGCCCGCTTTCGGAACCGCTCTCCCCAGCAGAGGGCGGTGGCACATGCGCACATGTGGTTTAACTGCTCTCGCTCGTCTCTGGCACGTGTTTGGCAAACGGTGCACATGTGTATGCGTGTGACCTGCTCTGTGTTCAGGACCTGGGGCTCCGCTCTGGGCGTTAGACAGCCGTTGCCCCGGTGCAGGCAGCACTTGTCCTTCAGGCCCTTCCTGGGAATGAGAGGAGCAGTGCTCCTAGCGACAGGTGTGACAGGTGGGTGACATCTTAGCGCTGCCGCAGAGGCAGGAAGAGACTCCCGCCTCCACCGCGGGGCTCGCCAGCCGTGAGCCCGGCTTCTGGCTGCGTGGCACTCCCCCTGTGGTCAGTGTGCATCATAGCAACCGGTCGTTCCACCATTCGGTCAATTTGCATATTAGCCTTTTATTATATAGGATTGACGTCAGAGAGGAAGGGAGAGGGAGAGAGAGAGAGGAACACCAATGATGAGAGAGAATCATTGATCGGCTGCCTCCTGCACGCCCCACACTGGGGATCAAGCCCGCAACCCGGGCCTGTGCCCTTGACCGGAATCGAACCTGGGACCCTTCAGTCTGCAGCTGATGTTCTATCCACAGAACCAAGGGCTCTTTTTGTTCCTTTTTATCGTATAGCCCACAGGGGGTAGAGTTCACCCTTTTTATCGTATAGCCCACAGGGGATAGGATTCCCCCTTTTTATCGTATAGCCCACAGGGGGTAGAATTCCCCCTTTTTATCGTATAGCCCACAGGGGATAGAATTCCCCCTTTTTATCGTATAGCCCACAGGGGGTAGAATTCCCCCTTTTTATCGTATAGCCCACAGGGGATAGAATTCACCCTTTTTATCGTATAGCCCACAGGGGGTAGAGTTCCCCCTTTTTATCGTATAGCCCGTAGAGGATAGAATTCACCCTTTTTATCATATAGCCCACGGGGGATAGAATTCACCCTTTTATCATATAGCCCACAGGGGGTAGAATTCCCCCTTTTTATCGTATAGCCCACAGGGGATAGAATTCACCCTTTTATCATATAGCCCACAGGGGGTAGGAGTCCCCGTTTTTATCGTATCGCCCACGGGGGATAGAATTCACCCTTTTATCATATAGCCCACAGGGGGTAGGATTCCCCGTTTTTATCGTATAGCCCACAGGGGTAGAGTTCACCCCTTTTATCGTATAGCCCACAGGGGGTAGGATTCCCCGTTTTTATCGTATAGCCCACAGGGGTAGAGTTCACCCCTTTTATCGTATAGCCCACAGGGGGTAGGATTCCCCGTTTTTATCGTATAGCCCACAGGGGGTAGAGTTCACCCCTTTTATCGTATAGCCCACAGGGGGTGGAATTCACCCTTTTTATCGTATAGCCCACAGGGGGTAGAGTTCACCCCTTTTATCGTATAGCCCACAGGGGGTGGAATTCACCCTTTTTATCATATAGCCCACAGGGGGTAGAATTCACCCTTTTTATCGTATAGCCCACAGGGGGTAGAGTTCACCCTTTTTATCGTATAGCCCACAGGGGGTAGAGTTCACCCTTTTTATCGTATAGCCCACAGGGGGTAGAATTCCCCCTTTTTATCATATAGCCCACAGGGGGTAGAATTCACCCTTTTTATCGTATAGCCCACAGGGTGTAGAGTTCACCCTTTTTATCGTATAGCCCACAGGGGGTAGAGTTCACCCTTTTTATCGTATAGCCCACAGGGGGTAGGATTCCCCCTTTTTATCGTATAGCCCACAGGGGGTAGAGTTCACCCTTTTTATCGTATAGCCCACAGGGGGTAGGATTCCCCCTTTTTATCGTATAGCCCACAGGGGGTAGAGTTCACCCTTTTTATCGTATAGCCCACAGGGGGTAGGATTCCCCCTTTTTATCGTATAGCCCACAGGGGGTAGAATTCCCCCTTTTTATCGTATAGCCCACAGGGGGTAGAATTCACCCTTTTATCGTATAGCCCACAGGGGGTGGAATTCACCCTTTTTATCGTATAGCCCACAGGGGTAGAATTCCCCCTTTTTATCGTATAGCCCACAGGGGGTAGAATTCCCCCCTTTTATCGTATAGCCCACAGGGGGTAGGATTCCCCCTTTTTATCGTATAGCCCACAGGGGGTAGAATTCCCCCCTTTTATCGTATAGCCCACAGGGGGTAGAATTCCCCCCTTTTTATCGTATAGCCCACAGGGGGTAGAGTTCCCCCTTTTTATCGTATAGCCCACAGGGGGTAGAATTCACCCTTTTTATCGTATCGCCCACAGGGGTAGAGTTCACCCTTTCCAAGAGCAGGTGAAGGGTCGGTGCACCCAGGCCCCAGCACGCCTTTTCACAGACCCTCCGCCCTCTGACCCGGCTCTGTGCTTGGCCGCAGCTACGTCTGGAGGAAGGACAACGTGGCCCTCGCCCCGCCCGGCAGCTCCCGGGTCCTGGTGGAGCCGGACGGGTCCCTGCTCATCAGCCAGACGTGGTCGGGCGACATCGGAGACTACACCTGCGAGATCTCCTCCGAGGGCGGCAGCGACTCGCGGACGGCCCGGCTGGAGGTGATGTGAGTGCCGCGTCCCCTCCCACCGCCCTGAGGGCGCCTCCCGGAGGCCACGCGCCCTCCCGGCCCCCTTCACCGGGGGCCGCCCTCCGTGGCTCTCCGCCAGGGGCCGGTGGCCGTGCCTCAGGGGCGTCCTTAGGGGGCTCCACCTCGTTCCGGAGGGCTCGCTGACGGGTGCTCGCTGACCCGTGTCCTGTCCCCCAGCGGCTCTGCCGGGCGAGGTCCTGTCTGCCGTCGGCACTGAGTGACAGGCCACTTTCCACCGAGCGCCCATCGGAGCTTCCAGTAGGCGAGACGCAGGGCCTCCCGCCAGGAGGCGGACCTGGCCGCCAGCAGGGCGCGTCTCAGCCGGCGCCCGCCCCCGCGGCAGGCAGCACTCCCCGTGAGCTCCTTAGGGACCGGGGCTGCGATGGCGCCGTCCTCTGGTCTGGCCCGGCCCCGGGGTCCCGCTTCTCTCCTGCGTGACTCCCTCTGTTCCCGGCAGGAGGCTGGCCCCTCATTCAGCTCATTTGTAGAAACGCTGTCCTCGCAGATGTTCCCCGAGCTCATACGTACAAGAGTAAACCTGCCGGTGAAGAAGCAGAGTGGGGGCGGGTGGGGGAGTGGGGTTCGGGGGTGCAGCAGCCAGCTCCGGACCCCGCCGCGTCCCGGGGAGCAGGCAGGCCGCCCCGAGGAAAGGCAGTGGGAGAGGCCTGCCTGCTGGACTCACCCCCCAGCCAGGGTCCTCTAGACAAAGCTCACCCCGGACCAGAGCCTGAGCAGTGAGCACAGGCCACGCCTCACTGGCCTGTGGATCCCGGGAGCAGGCCGCGGGGGTGCTCAGTGATGGACAGGCTTGAGCTCAGACACTGGGATGAGTGAGCGACCGCAGCCCTGCTGGCCCTGCTGTGGGGACAGGTGAGGCTGTGCAGAGCCCGGGGTGAGGGGGTGAGGCTGTGCGGGGCCCAGGTGAGGGGGTGAGGCTGTGCAGAGCCCGGAGTGAGGGGGTGAGGCTGTGCAGGGCCCGGAGTGAGGGGGTGAGGCTGTGCAGAGCCCAGGTGAGGGGGTGAGGCTGTGCAGAGCCCGGAGTGAGGGGGTGAGGCTGTGCAGAGCCCGGAGTGAGGGGGTGAGGCTGTGCAGAGCCCAGGTGAGGGGGTGAGGCTGTGCAGAGCCCGGAGTGAGGGGGTGAGGCTGTGCAGAGCCCAGAGTGAGGGGGTGAGGCTGTGCAGAGCCCAGGTGAGGGGGTGAGGCTGTGCAGAGCCTGGAGTGAGGGGGTGAGGCTGTGCAGAGCCCAGGTGAGGGGGTGAGGCTGTGCAGGGCCCGGAGTGAGGGGGTGAGGCTGTGCAGAGCCCGGAGTGAGGGGGTGAGGCTGTGCAGAGCCCAGAGTGAGGGGGTGAGGCTGTGCAGAGCCCGGAGTGAGGGGGTGAGGCTGTGCAGAGCCCGGAGTGAGGGGGTGAGGCTGTGCAGAGCCCAGGTGAGGGGATGAGGCTGTGCAGAGCCCGGAGTGAGGGGGTGAGGCTGTGCAGAGCCCGGAGTGAGGGGGTGAGGCTGTGCAGAGCCCAGGTGAGGGGATGAGGCTGTGCAGAGCCCGGAGTGAGGGGGTGAGGCTGTGCAGAGCCCGGAGTGAGGGGGTGAGGCTGTGCAGAGCCCAGGTGAGGGGGTGAGGCTGTGCAGAGCCCGGAGTGAGGGGGTGAGGCTGTGCAGAGCCCGGAGTGAGGGGATGAGGCTGTGCAGAGCCCAGGTGAGGGGGTGAGGCTGTGCAGGGCCCAGGGTGAAGGGGTGAGGCTGTGCGGGGCCCGGTGAGAGGGGGTGAGGCTGTGCAGGGCCCGGGGTGAAGGGGTGAGTTTGTGGAGCGCCCCGGTGCCTCCAGGACCTGAACTGGCCCCGCCCACCCGCTGCCTGCAGGGTCTCGTCCAGGACGACCACCCCGTGTTCTCTGTAGAGGCTCCTCTTTGGGGGCAAAGGTCACCCTAGTCAGCAGGGAAACAGCAGGAGCCTCAGCCCCAGAGGCTGAGGGGGGCTTGGTGCTGCGGCCACGGCTGTGTGCAGGTGACCCCCAGCTCTGTGCGTGAGCGGGGAAATGGCCCCCCCCCTCGCCATTGGACCCGTGGGCCCTGGCTCTCCATCCTCCTGTGTCCTTGCCCCCACTCAGGTGCCCCCACGGTTACTGCCCGTGGCCTGTCCTCTGCCGTCTCCTCCTGGGGGAGCTGCCCCTCGGTCCAGGATGCACATGGGCCGCCGGGGTCACACGGAGGAAGCACCGTGTTCACGCTCCCAGCTGGAGTGGGAGCACTGGGTGCACAGCTCCGCGCTCCAGTGCCTGGCGGTGTCTGGGGGTGCCTGGCAGTATCTGGGGGTGCCTGGCGGTGTGTGGGGGTGTCTGGGGTGTCTGTGCCCTGCAGACACTCAGTAGACACGAGTGGTTGGTTGAGTGCATGAATGAATGAATGTGTGTTACCCACCGTTGGTGACCCCACACCCTCCATCCCCTTCGATGCCCACACCCTGGGCTTCTCCCCGGGAACTAACGCAGGCTCAGCCCACACGGCCATGAGCCTGGGCACCCACGGCCTCCCCCTTCCGCTCTGCCCTGCGTCTCCCCTCCCGTCCACAGCTCGTGTCGAGGATTTTTAAATGTTGACCACATTGGAGTCCAGTCAGCTCCCTTTGAGGACCCTCACCTCACGGGTCCTGGGTGCCTCTGGCCCCGGGCGCCGCCCTGCACGCATCTGACACCGCCTTCTTCTCTCTCGCTCCGCGGTGTCTGTGTTGCTGATTTACGTGTCTTCCCAGCTATTCGCTCCTTTGATTTCCTTGAAGTAAAATACATTTCCCAGCCAATGTTGCCGAGTCTCTAAAATAACAGGCTCCTGTGACGGGAGCCAGAGAAACATTTGCCGATCTGTGATGCGACCCACGCGGCTCCGGCTCCGGGGCTGTCTGAGACGCTGCGTGAACTGTCGTTAGCGCCACGAGCTGCTCCTGATCGGGATGGATGGGGAGCCGCAGGTGACAGCGCGCGTCTGCGACCCGCACGGCCCTGACTCGTGCCCCCGAGACGCCAGCGGTGATGACAGTAATCATGGCTCATGATTGCAGGCGTCGGTGCTCAGGGCTTCCCAGTCGAGCGCAGCCGCATTTCCGTGATTTACTCCGATGGCAACAGAAAAGGAAAAGGGAAAACCTCCCATCGCAGAAGCCTGAGAGGCACTTGCGGCCGAGCAGGGCCCTCCACGCCTGACGGGCCTCCGCGCCACTTGAGCTCAAGCTGCTTTGTTAACGCGGAGACGGGAGGTCAGACGCGGGCTTTCACGGCCCGTGGGCAGCCGCTCACGCCGCCCTCCCCGTGCGAGCCTGGGCGGTCCCTCACACCCTGCACAGGGGCCTCCGCACCCCTCCTCAGGGCGGGACTTTGGGCACGTTCCCCGCTTCTCAGCCTCGATTTCCTGACTGGAAACTGGGCGCGCCATCCCGCTCCTGGGGGCGCTGCTGTGAGGAGTGAATGACCAGTGTTTGTAGAAGCGCCTGGAGCCGGGCTCAGGGCGGACCCGCAAGCAGGCCCCCCCGTCATTCCTCCCTTCCCGCCCCTGCACACGTCACCCGCTCTCCTCGGCAGCCCCCCTCCACCCCACCCTCTCACCTGCTTGGGTTTGCTGTGTTCATGGCCCTGAGACCAGCAGTCTGCTGCTGAGCCGGGTCCCCGGACAGGCCAGGGCTGGGCAGCACCCCACCGATGGGTCGGGGGGGTCTGCGGATGGGGGACCACGAGGAGGGCTCACAGGAGGGCCTGCCTCCTCCCCTCCCACGGGAACAGGCTCTGCGACCCGGATGGTCCTGAGACGCGTCCAGTAAATCCATATCACAGGGTCAAGGGTCAAGGTGACACGCTGGCCCCGCCTGGGTGTGTCTCTCCTCGGAGCGGCTGGGGCCCGAGGGACAGGACGTCTGGGTGACTCCGGACCCGCAGAGCCGTGCCCAGCGCCCGAGGGACCGGCTCCGAGGCTCTGTGGGTCGGCTCATCGCTCATCATTTAAGGCCCAGTTAGATCAGAGACGCATCCCTGTGAACGGGCACAGGGAAGCCCCGTTACGGGCCGTGAAGACTGGGCGGCGGGGAGGTTCCGCAATAAACCCGGTGGCAAAGCCGTAGTCGGAGCAGCCCCGGGCCGTGTCTCCAGAATCATCCGGCCCCGCCGCCTTCACCCTCGGAGGGAAGCTGAGGAAGGTGGGTTTGGCCACGTGACCGGTGGTGCCTTTATAGGAAAGTGCTCTCTGACCTCCGCTGCCCAGCAGCCCCGGAGCCCCGGCTCTGCCAGCCGCTCTCCTGTTTCTCTCAAAACGCGGGGCTGTGCTCCCTCCACGGCTGTTGGTTGTTGCTCGTTCCGGCTGTCACTGTGGGCAGTGGGCTTGATGGCGACCCCCACTCCTCTCCATGACCCACTGACTCAGCCCTGGCTCCGTCCCACTGCCCCCTCCGCTCGGGCATTTGTCGCCCTGCCTGCGTGTCCCCGGCCGCGAGTCACTGCTCACCGTCGGTCTCCGTTCGAAGCTGCGGGGAAAGCCGAGATGCGATCTGCGCCCATCAGATGGATGCTCTGGATCGGACTCGAATATATTAAACCGCCGTTATCGGTTATTGACGCGCTGATGGAGACTCACCGAGCTTAATCCCCAGACAAGCGAAGCGTGTCACTTGCAGAAACCATCCGCTTCCAAGGTGTATTAGCAAGCCCTCCGCACAGAGAGCCGGGTGAGATGGAACACGAGAGGCCAGAGAGGGCTGCGCGTGTGGAGGCTGGGCCTGGGGGAGATGAATCTCCTCCGGCCCCGAGTCCGTGCCGCGTGTGAAAGCCACATTTTGCATCGGACGTCGCCCTGGGCGTGGCCGAGCCGGGAGTGGGATGTGCTGGGCAACGGAGGACGGAGGACGAGGGCTCGTGGCTTCTGATGCATCACAGACGCGATGCCCTCCGCCTCCTTGAGCTGGGGGCGGGCGGGGGGGGGGGGGGTTAGCCCCAGTGACCTCATTCGCATAACCCAGGGGCCTGGGGCCAGGAGTAGCAGTGACAGTCCGTCACTCAGGAAAGCCCAGGGTTCGAAGTTCCCTCCCAGCAACCGGACGGGGACCAGCCAGGCTCTGCGTTACAGCACAGCCGTCGGCGGCCGGAGCCATGCTCACGCTGAGCGTGTCTTCAGGAGGGACCGACTCAACGGCATTGGTTCCGTTCCTGAGCGAAGCAACTCCAGGAGGACGTGGGGAGGGTGGAGCGGCATTTCCACCCGAACGCCTGCGTCGGGGTCCTTGGGGGAAGCAGGAGGGGGTGAGGCTGTTGGAGAACTCAAATGGAAGTAACAGCTCCTTTTTAAAAAATATATATTTTTTATTGATTTCAGAGAGGAAGGGAGAGGGAGAGAGAGAGAGACATCCATGATGAGAGAGAGTCGTTGATCAGCTGCCTCCTGCACACCCCACACTGGGGATCACACCCACAATCCAGGCCTGTGCCCTGACTGGGAGTCAGACCCTGTCATCCTGGTTCATAGGTCGATGCCCAACCACTGAGCCACACCAGCCGGCCAACAGCTCTTTTTAACTTAAAGCTCATTCACAACAAGAAAAGGAGCCAGAGCCCCGGCCAAGTTGCTTCCTCACCGTGCTCACTAACGTCGCATCCACGTCGGAAACGCTTGCCCGTAAACGGTGCGCGTGGGTGAGAGCTGTTCCTCGGTCGCCGCGAGCACGGGCGGCTCAGTAAATCCCAAAGGGTAACGAGTGCACTTTCAAAATCACAATGTCAAGTGCACTCACGGCTTTCTGTGCTGACCCGTGGGGCTCAGCAGGATTTGATGCCTGAGGGAGACAGCCTAGTGAGTGGGTGGCACAGGTCGCACTGGGCGGACGCTCTCCCCCGCATCCCTAGGCCACGAGGCGGGTCCTCTCCAGCCTTGGGAGACGTGGGGGTTCGGGGGGGTGGGGGGGCATGTAGCTCCCGATGGAAGGCGGCAGAGCGTGTGGGAGAGCCGCACCCTGCACGGAAGCTCTGACCGCGAATCCCATGACCACCTCCCCAGCGTCTGCGGAACCCACTTGCTTCCCCTTTATCGCCTCTCCGTGTGGTCCCTCTCCCGCGGGTGCGGTCCTGTCCCCCCGCATTCCCCTCTCCGCGCTTCCCCCAGGCCTCCCGCGTGCGGCAGGAGAGAGGGCGCAGGACACGCGCCCGTCAGTCCCCGGCCCCCGCGTCCTGGGAGAATGTGCGGGCGTTTCGGCTGAAAACTCCCAGTGTCGGACCCGTGTTAGGTCCCATTTCCCGGCCTTTCCCTGCGCGTCAGACTGACCGCCTCTCACGCACAGCCTCCGGTTGTAAAACACGTGTGTGGCCACTCGTTTAATGATATTCCGTGTGGAAATGGCGCCTCCCGCCCGATCCAAGTTGCAGTCATGGCCCCTTCAGTCCCACCGGGGGCCGGGGGCAGGCCGGGCTCGGAGAGCCAGCCGCGCGTGAGTGTGCGGGGCGGGTTTCCGAGGCGGGAGGTCGTGCGTGCTTGTGTTGAGTGTGTCACGTTCTCCCGCTCAGCACGGCGCCCAGGACTGCGGGCGGCCCGGCCCCGCGGCCTGACCTGTGTTCTCTCCTCTCTGACCCTCGCCTCCCAGTGAGCTGCCGCACCCCCCGCAGAACCTGCTGGCCCGCCTGGACGCCGAGCACAGCCACGCGGTGCTGCTGAGCTGGGTCCGCCCCTTCGACGGCAACAGCGCGGTCCTGCGCTACGTGGTGGAGCTGTCCGAGAACAGTGAGTAGCGGCAGCCGGGCCTCGGGCTCCCTCGGGCCTCTGTCCTTCACCCCCAGTCCTGCTCAGGCCCGCACGGTGCTCCATGCAGCCGCCGGCAAACCCCGGCTCTGGGTTGGGAAGGTCAGGGTGAGGGGGAGCCCCGTGGGGGCAGAGGAATGGCGGGGCCTCCGGTGAGCCGGATCTGGGCTGCAGCCCCGTGGCAGGGGGCGGGGGGGGGGGGGGGGGCATGCACACAGGCTGCCCTGAGCGGGTCCTGGGTTCGGTGTTGTCCCCGGGACGAACCCTGAAATGAGCTCCTCAGGCCTCCCCTTGGGCCGATTTGCGCGTCGACCCACAGCGATGGGGAGCTTCTCTGCATGTGTCCTCGGGGGCTGCGTGCGCCCGGCGTCCCAGCGTCCAGTGGGCCCTTCCTCTCCTCGCGCCCCCCCTCTCGCCGCAGCGACACCCCTCCCCACGCTCACTCCTGGCTCTCCTGCCGCCCCGGCGTCCTCCATCCCTTTGCGGGGGACACGCAGAAGTCCCCGTTGTTAGAATAGACGCCGGGCTTCGGAGCGTGGTCCAGGCACCGCGGCCTCTGCGGACGTGCCGCCAGCCGCTCGGGCTTGGCTTTGCGCTCGGCAACAAGGCGGCGCTCCACCCTGTGCCCCCTGCGCTCACCGGCCCTGGGTGCCCAGCCTGGGCCCTGCTGCACCTGCCGTCCCTCCCCGCCCCGCTACTGTGTCAGCGCCCGTCCATCGCCTCCTCGGGGGGCGCTGTCTCAGCGTCCTGCCGGGCCTTCCTGGCACCTTACCCAAGGAGGCCCGGGGGGCACCGAGCACAGGCAGGCCCCCGCCCTGATGGAAACATCTGGAAGGAACAGTAATGGCTCCTGCTCGAGTTCGCAGGACATTCTGCGCCCTCATCCGGAAGACGGATGAATGAGATCCTCACTCGCTCGGGTCTCGGAGCTGGGCGCTTTCCCGGGCGGCCGCCTTCCTCCGCTCCCCCGCGTCTGTCCACGCCCTCCCCTGCTTTCCATCGCGGCCTCGGGTTCCTGTCGTTGGTGACGAGTGTGCTTTCCACTTGCTCGGTACCCTAATTTCTGTGTATAACTTTTCGGCAGCCAAAAGCGTTTGATTTTCATGGACTCAAACCCACCGGTATTTTCCTTTATGATTTCTTTTACTGCTTTTCTGTTTGGCTGTTTCAGCACTCCTGAGTGTAGAATACATCTTACACGTTTCCTTCTCGCTGTTGTTCTTTGCTTTATTATTTTGTTTTTTCTAACATCTTTTTGTTAAAGTACTGGGGTGACATCGGTCGTCAACATGATCATACAGGTTTCAGGTGTGGTCTTCTTGCCTTTATTTCTTTGAATAGATTTTTACTAATTTCAGAGAGGAAGGGAGAGGGAGGGAGAGAGAAACATCAATGATGAGATAGAGTCATTGATCAGCTGCCTCCTGCACGCCCCACACTGGGGATGGAGCCCGCAACCCAGGCGTGTGCCCTGACCGGGAATCGAACCGTGACCTCCTGGTTCATAGGTCGACGTTCAACCACTGAGCCGCGCCGGTCAGGCCGGCCCGCTTGCTTACAGCTCTAAGTAGTGACCTTTGACTCTAGTTCACCTGGAACGCAGGTGTGCTGGGCGCCGACACGGACGAGCTCTTTTCCCAGCAGCCTCCCCTCCCCCACGGCGCTCCCGGGACAGTCTGTGTGCCGTGGCTGGTTCTGTTTTTATGTGTGAAGAGGACCTGTTCATACAACTGTCTGTTTGGGGCTCATTTGATTCATCCTCTGTTTTTCGCCAGTTTCAGAGCATTTTCCTTGGTTTGGTCCCAACACTTGTTGTTGTCGCTGATAAGTGAGCCCCCTCACCGTCCAGAATCGTGTGACTTCTGGTCGCCTGCTGCTCCTTTCCGGGGAGAATTGGAGCGACTCTGTGAGGTTTCAAAACCAGCCCCGTGGCGGGTGGGACCTTGTTAAGCCTGTGAAGCGGTTCTGAGCGCTGACTTCCCGGGAGTCCTGTCTTCTCCTCCGGATACCGAGGCTCCTGCCCTCGGGAAAGGTGCCCTCCGACCTCCTGGCACGTGGCCAGGATTTCTTCCCACGCCCCTGCTGGCCGGGCGGGAGCGGGGGAGTGGGGAGCGCGGCTGCTCAGGTCTCTGTCTTCCATTCGGCCGCTCCCCGGGCGCGCGTTAATCGATCCTCTGAGTTTTCCAGGGAGACAATCACATCCTCTCCAAGCGATAAAAGGTGCTGTTTTCTGTTTGTTTTTATGTCTTGCTGAGCTGGTCAGAATACTCTTAAAATAACCAGTATAGCAGCGTCTCCTGTTGTTCATTCTCTGTCTCCGTGGAAGGCCTACTAGGACCTCACTGTTATGTATGGTGTTGAGTGGGAGGGAGGAAGCGAGGGAGGGAGGGACACGTCCCTGTGAGAGACACGTCAATTGGTTGCCTCCCACACGATGGCCCCACCAGGGCCGGGGATCAAACCACAAATTATTCTTAAAAGAACTAAACACTTTGTTTAGCAATAGCCTCCTGATTATGCGGGAGCCCTCTGCCCGCCTGCAGCTCACCGCTCCCGACTCAGTGGCGATGTGCCGGCCAGGGAGAGGACAGGCTGAGAGCCCCGCTGGGCTGGAGGCTGCAGGCCGGCGCGTGGGGAGACGGGTGGGAACAGGCCGCTCCTGTCCCTGAGACGGGATGAACCTGACAGAGCACAGGCCGTGGAGGGAAGGTTCCTGTGGACACAGATGGCCCCTCGTGCTGTGGCCCCGGAAGGCTCCGGCTGTTTGCTGGACAGAGAGGCGGGGCTGGTGCCGGTGCCTCGGGCACAGCTGTGACCTGAAGCCGTGTAGCGTGTTCCAGCCGCGCGTTGTCAGGGCGCCGACGTCTAGCTCATTCCCCTCTGGGCTTTCACACGGAACCTCACCTGGGGGGCGTCTGCTCCCACTTAACCCTTTGCACTCGCTTGCTTTTTTATTGATTCCTTTATTCTACTCGGGATTTAATTTTTTTAATACCCCAGATTTTACAAAGTGCGGCAGTAGAATAAAAAACTGGAGTTTCTTTTCATACAAACTTATTTATTTGGATTTTTTTATATTTTAAATTATTGATACATTCAAAGAGTATAAAAAGAGCTGCTACCGATGCTAACCATGTCGAGTCACACTCGACATCCGAGTGCAAAAGGTTAAAACCCACGGGGGGTGGGGGGGGAGTGCATGTCACAGCTGCCTGCCGCTCTCGGCTGTGTCGTCGGCCCAGACTGGGGCTAAGGGGCAGGGTTTGGGGTCCTCTCCCCCTCGATCCCAGCCGGCAGATGATGGAGCGATGTCCCCGTGTCCCCTGCGGGCCTGGCCCGTCCCCAGACTGACACGGCTTCCCATGCGAACGTGGTCATCGTGACCCCTCGCGCAGGACACAGAGCGCCCCCATTTGCCCCCCTCGTGTCCACCCCGAGGCCGGGTCAGCTCCTGCAGGGAGGGCCCGTGTCCACCGGCACCGCCAGCCAAGGGCAGGCCCATGCCCAGCCAGCGTCACGGCGTGTCTCCCGCCCGAGGCCGAGCCCGCGCTCCGGTCTGGGCAGCCCCACGGCACTCTCTGGCCTCCGCCCTTCTTGGAAGCAGACGGCTTCCCCAGCTCATCCCGGGCGCCCTGTACCACCTGACCAACGGCCCGGCCAAAGGGTGGTGAGCTCTGCCCACAAACCACGCAGGCCCTCCGGAGCTCGCAGGCCCGGGCCCCTGGCCACAGAGTGGCTCCACACACCTGCGGGCACACCTGTGGGCACACCTGTGGGCACACCTGCGGGCACACCTGCGGGCACACCTGTGGGCACACCTGCCGGCATAACTGCCAGGCACACCTGCGGGCACAGCTGCGGGCACACCTGCCAGCGCACCTGTGGGCACACTTGTGGGCACACCTGTGGGCATAACTGCCGGCACACCTGCGGGCACAGCTGCGGGCACACCTGCCGGCGCACCTGAGGGCACACCTGCCGGCGCACCTGTAGGCACACCTGAGGGCACACCTGCGGGCACACCTGCGGGCACAGCTGCCGGCATACCTGTAGGCACACCTGAGGGCACACCTGCGGGCACACCTGCGGGCACAGCTGCCGGCATACCTGTAGGCACACCTGAGGGCACACCGGCGGGCACACCTGCGGGCACAGCTGCGGGCACAGCTGCCGGCATACCTGCGGGCACAGCTGCCAGCGCACCTGTAGGCACACCTGAGGGCACATCTGCAGGTACACCTGCGGGCACACCTGCGGGCACAGCTGAGGGCACACCTGCGGGCACACCTGCGGGCACACCTGCAGGCACACGTGTAGGCACACCTGAGGGCACACCTGTGGGCACACCTGCCGGCACACCTGAGGGCACACCTGTGGGCACACCTGCCGACATACCTGCCGGGCACACCTGCGGGCACAGCTGCGGGCACACCTGCGGGCACACCTGAGGGCACACCTGCGGGCACACCTGCCAGTGCACCTGAGGGCACACCTGTGGGCACACCTGCGGGCACACCTGTGGGCACACCTGAGGGCACAGCTGCGGGCACACCTGCGGGCACACCTGCGGGGCACACCTGTGGGCACACCTGCGGGCACACCTGCGGGCACAGCTGCGGGCACACTTGTAGGCACACCTGAGGGCACACCTGCGGGCACACCTGCCGGCACAGCTGCGGGCACACCTGCCAGCGCACCTGTGGGCACAGCCGCGGGCGCCGGGGGAAAGACACTCCAGGCGGCTGCTAACCTCATCGTGTCTCCAGCAAAGCCGCTCATTGGTGGAGAGCGGCCGCGCAGAGTCTGCAGACCCGCCCCGTCTATCGCTCACGTCCCCTTTTGTTAAAACGCAGTGGATGGAGTTTGTATTTATCGCTGGGCGACACCTGTCACCCTTTTCTGGGAGGGATCTGCGACCTCCTGGGAGCTGGGGCGAGCCCCTCTCTGCAGTGACATGGGGA
Organism: Eptesicus fuscus; assembly: GCF_027574615.1. NCBI lineage: Eukaryota > Metazoa > Chordata > Mammalia > Chiroptera > Vespertilionidae > Eptesicus > Eptesicus fuscus. Next base: position 106,706,549 of record NC_072478.1, on the reverse strand, counting down.
CGAGGAGCACGTGACCCGGCACCGCCACACCCACGTCACACGGACAGCTGCTGTTGGCGGCGGCACGGGGGTGGGAGATACTGGACTCCGAGCGGGAAACCGAGGTCGAGGCCCGGCTCCTGGGTCGCTGGCCCCGGGGCCCTGAGCCTCAGCTTCCACATGGTTAAGTGGGCGCCCCCTGCACCCCGGGGCTGCCGGCCTGGCGTGTGGGCCGGTTCGCGGGGACACGGGTGGTTCGCGTGCTCCCCCTCCCGTGCCCTCACGCGGCGGGACCTGCTTCTTCCAGACTCCCCGTGGAAGGTGCACCTGGCGGACATCGGCCCCGAGAGGACGGGCGTGGCCGTGCGGGGCCTGACTCCCGCTCGCACCTACCAGTTCCGCGTGTGCGCCGTGAACCAGGTGGGCAAGGGCCAGTACAGCGCGGAGACCAGCAGGTGAGTGCGGCCCCGTGGTGGGGGGGGGCTGGGCCTGACGGGGGGAAGCACCGAGGAACGGGGAACGACCGAGCTACCAGCCCCGGCCTGGGCCACCCCGCAAAGACGGCGCGGGAGAAACTGACAGAGACGGGCCGAGCGGGGCTGCTCGTGGCGCTGAGCCGTGTCGGAGCCGCAGGTCCCTGTGCACAGCGGGGGGCACGTGCCGCTAAGAGTTTAAGCGTCAGCCCTGGCCAGTGTGGCTCAGCAGTTAGAGCATCGACCCACAGACTAAAGGGTCCCGGGTTTGATTCCGGTCAAGGGCACGTACCTCAGTTGTGGAATTGGTCCCCAGCAGGGAGGCAACCAATCAATGTGTCTCTCTCACATCAATGTTCTCTCTCTCTCTCCCCTCCCTTCCACTTTCTAAAAAAAAACCAGTTTCCACATGGTTAAGTGGGTGCCCCCCTGCACCCCCGGGGCTGCCGGCCTGGCGTGTGGGCCGGTTCCGGGGACACGGCGGTTCGCGTGCTCTCCCTCCCGTTTTTTTTTTTTGTTTTGTTTTGTTTTGTTTTGTTTTTCCTAAAAAACACCGTGGGAAACGCCCTCGCGTGAGGGTTAACGAAACAAAAAAAGCGTTTGCAGCGTTAGTGCCTTTGCCCATCCCGATGCCGCCAGTGGGCGCAGGGCCACCGCCTTTTTTTTTTTTTTTTTTTTTTTTAATATTTTATTGATTTCTTACAGAGAGGAAGGGAGAGGGACAGAGTTAGAAACATCGATGAGAGAAACATCAACCAGCTGCCTCCCGCACACCCCCCACCGGGGATGTGCCCGCAACCAAGGTACATGCCCTTGACCGGAATCGAACCCGGGACCCTTCAGTCCACAGGCCAACGCTCTATCCACTGAGCCAAACCGGCTTCGGCGGGGCCACCTCCTTGAAGGGGAGCTGAAGGAGCCGCAGGGTCTCCGGGGGTGTCACCTCCCTCAGGGGTCTCGCCGCCCGCCCGTCCCCGGGGTGCGGGCGGGGAGTTCCATCGTGCCGTGTCCGGGAGCCTCCCCACCGGCCTGCGCTCTCCGTGGGCGGGAGTCGGAAACGAGTGGAACGAGAGGCACGAAAATGCCCGTTCTCAAACGTGGGAGCTGGATGTGCGAAGCTGGACAGAGCGGCGAACACGATTGGGAAGGGCTGGGCGCGGGCCTGCAGGCCATCTCGCTCGGGCTGCGAGGCTTTGAAAGAGCCCAGGGGGGTTGTTCAGACAGAGCAGGGCCCTGTGCCTGCTGGTGCCCGCTAGCTGGTGCCCTACTGTGTGAGGTTGTTCAGACAGAGCAGGCCCCTGTGCCTGCTAGCTGGTGTCCTACTGTGTGAGGTTGTTCAGACAGAGCAGGGCCCCCTGTGCCTGCTGGTGCCTGCTAGCTGGTGCCCTACTGTGTGAGGTTGTTCAGACAGATGAGGGCCCCTGTGCCTGCTAGCTGGTGCCCTACTGTGTGAGTTTGTTCAGACAGAGCAGGCCCCTGTGCCTGCTAGCTGGTGCCCTACTGTGTGAGGTTGTTCAGACAGAGCAGGCCCCTGTGCCTGCTAGCTGGTGCCCTACTGTGTGAGGTTGTTCAGACAGAGCAGGCCCCTGTGCCTGCTGGTGCCCGCTAGCTGGTGCCCTACTGTGTGAGGTTGTTCAGACAGATCAGGGCCCTGTGCCTGCTGGTGCCCGCTAGCTGGTGCCCTACTGTGTGAGGTTGTTCAGACAGAGCAGGGCCCCTGTGCCTGCTAGCTGGTGCCCTACTGTGTGAGGTTGTTCAGACAGATCAGGGCCCCTGTGCCTGCTAGCTGGTGTCCTACTGTGTGAGGTTGTTCAGACAGATCAGGCCCCTGTGCCTGCTAGCTGGTGCCCTACTGTGTGAGGTTGTTCAGACAGATCAGAGCCCCTGTGCCCGCTAGCTGGTGCCCTACTGTGTGAGGTTGTTCAGACAGAGCAGGGCCCCTGTGCCCGCTAGCTGGTGCCCTACTGTGTGAGGTTGTTCAGACAGAGCAGGGCCCTGTGCCTGCTGGTGCCTGCTAGCTGGTGTCCTACTGTGTGAGGTTGTTCAGACAGATCAGGCCCCTGTGCCTGCTAGCTGGTGCCCTACTGTGTGAGGTTGTTCAGACAGAGCAGGCCCCTGTGCCTGCTAGCTGGTGCCCTACTGTGTGAGGTTGTTCAGACAGAGCAGGCCCCTGTGCCTGCTGGTGCCTGCTAGCTGGTGTCCTACTGTGTGAGGTTGTTCAGACAGATCAGGGCCCCTGTGCCTGCTAGCTGGTGTCCTACTGTGTGAGGTTGTTCAGACAGATCAGGGCCCCTGTGCCCGCTAGCTGGTGCCCTACTGTGTGGACCTGCTCAACTACTTCAGGCTCGGCCCTTCCATGGGATCAGCTGTGTGTTTTGCTGTCTTCGTCGCCCGGTTTTGGTGAACAGCTGGGCCGGGATCCAGCCAGACCGAGAGTGCAACGCGCGTCCCCTGCGCCTGGCGCTGACCTCTCCTTCCTCCCGTCTCGTTTTCAGGCTGATGTTGCCGGAAGAACCACCCAGCGCGCCCCCGAAAAACATAGTGGCCAGTGGGCGCACCAACCAGTCCATCATGGTGCAGTGGCAGCCGCCCCCCGAGACGGAGCACAACGGGGTGCTGCGTGGCTACATCCTCAGGCAAGTGGCCCGGCTGGCCAGGGGGCTGTCGCTGTGGAGGCGGCGTCTGCTGCGCCGAGGGTGCGAACGTGCATGTGTGTAGGAGCCCCGTGGGGAGCCTCCGGGGAGGGGCGGGGAGTGCGGCAAGCGGCAGAGGACGGCATGCGGCAGCCGGCAGAGCAGGTGTCCCATGTCCAGCTGGACTGCGTACACACAGGACACCGGGGTCGGAGCTGCATTTTGGGAGAGGCGGGCGGGGGGGCAGTATCGGCTGGGGGCACGGTGCACTCTTCATCGTAGACGCTTTCATTCTGAGTTTTCACCGGGGGCATGCGTTATTATCCGTCATGGCTTTTCATGACTAAAAGTGCGATTGATTGAATTATTAACCAGTTGTTACCACGCAGCCATGTTGTGCAGTATTGACAGGTTTCCTCGGGTTTCAAGGAAATTGTGAAGTCTAGCTTTTTACATGCAATCTCACAGCTTTTCAATGTTGGGAGTGAAATCAAAACACTTTGAAACACAGGGCAGGCCACACTCACACACCTGCAGGCGGCGGGGCCCCTGCCTCGGAGGGGTGGGTAGGCCTGAGGGACGTGGGGGGACCTGCCGGCCGGGGCTGCGTGTGCGGGAGGGCCCCTCCTCCGCCAGAACCGCTGACTCAGAGACGGCCCGACTGTGCTAATCACAGTCGCTTGTGGACACGAGTGAGGAGAAGACAAGAGCCGGACTGAAGGGCGATGACTAAATCCCTTCTGGCGGGCGGCCCCGCGGGGACGGGCGTGTGCCTCTGGCTTCCACTCTGCCCCTCAGCCTGTGGGCAAGGGCGCAGGCGCCGGCCTCCCTTCCCCAGGCCCGCCCGGCCTGCGGGCCCCAGAGGGTGGGCCATTTCCCGGTAAATGGAGGGAATGCAGGGCGTGCTGCCTCCTCAACTCCAGTATCTGCACGTGGAGGACAGCGCACCGTGTGCATGTACGCAGTCGCGCATTCGTCATTTCATACGTGTCGACCTGTGTGCGGGGCTGCTTGCCTGTCACAGCCGTGTCCCTGTGACTCTCAAGTTCCTCCCCCAGCGTGTGAATTACCCTCAACACCGGCCAGACCACCGCTGCCCTGGGGGTGCACGGGGGGAGGGGGGGCCGCAGGGCAGGATCAGCTGGGCCTGCTCCCCCCGCTCCCCCATGCTCCAGCTGCCCTTCCGGCTCCAGAGGAGGGAAGGAGCCCGCCATCTGCCCGCTGCCGGAGGGGCGCCGAGGCTGGGTTCCTGTCTGCTCCCCCTGCCCGCAGGCTGCCGTCTCCGGTCCCATCCTGCCCCGTGCCCTGTGCGGCCAGCGCGCTTGTCCTGCGCTCACGGCTAATGGAAACAACGGGCCTGCGCCCTGGGCCCAGCCCTGCCCTGGGTGGAGCACAGGGAGGAACGCCCCGGAGGCCCCGCCGCCACGGGAGGGAGGACGTTAGAGTCAGCCCACGGCCGCTCCGGGCGCGGTTACTAATGAAATCTCTCTGCTGCCCAGGCCCCGCGGGCCGCGGTCCTCTATTGGCGGGATCACTGCTGTGAAAAGGATTTTCCGCGCTGGAGCCAGCGGTCCGGGCGGGAAGAGGGCATGTGCATCTGTCGGGGCTGACATCAGCCAGCCCTGCAGTGAGGGCGCACTCCCTGCCCAGGATTAAGACCCGGGCCGAAGGGGGTTTGCTCGGAAACATTCCCGAATCGTCCTCCGGCTTGCAAACCAGCTGTGTGTGCAGCGCGCACCCCCAGGGCCCACGCCTCCTCGAGACCCGCCGAACCACAGAGGAAATAAACCCCGTCAGGGCTCCGCGTGAGAAATAGTTAGGACGCGTGCGCAGCCATCAAATATTTATCCTAATGGGCAGGGAGCGCCTTCATGAGGGCCAAAAGGGCTGTGTCCTTTGTGAATGCTCTCCTGCTATTTCCGCATAAAACTCATCTTGTTCCGTCAGAGACTGTCTCCGGGCAGCGCCTCCCACCGTCAGCGGATGCCCTGCCCTCCTGCCCTTGGCCTCGCCGTCCCAGCGTCCTGTGGCTGCGGCAAAAGCACGAGCCACGGTCAGGAAGGCCCGCCTGTGCCACAGAGAGGCCCGGCCGGGGCCAGGACACGGACTCTGGGCTCATCCCGCACAGACGTGGGGAGAGGCCTGGAGACAGCGCCGACGGCTGCGGCCACGCTTCTCAGAACTGCGCTCACCCGCGTCCCAGGAGAGGCGCCTTCGGAGAGGGAGGGTTCGGGCGCTCCCGTCACTCGCCCTGCGACGCCCTGTGCAGGGCTGTGGCTGTCGTGTGAGGGAGGCAGAACGGTGAAGGGGTGCTGAGGCCACCCAGCTCTTGCGTCTTCTTCCCACGGAGGCCCCGGAGCTCAGCTCTCTGCCTGCCCCTGGACGCACATGTGGCATCCGCGTGAGGTCCCCACGGGCGAGCTTCCTCGGCCATCGCCCGGCGGTGCCACGGGGCTGTGCGTGGTCCTGGGCCCCTTCACACACCGGGACACTCGAGTCCGGTGAGTGGGAGCCCTTTCCACCGTATCCCAGACGGCCACCCGCAGTGCCAGTGCCGCCAACGCCAGAAGGTCACGCCTTGTACGTGGGGGGCTTCAGGGCCAGTGTCTGGCCCAGGGGCTCTCCCAGGCCTGTCCTCCCCTGTTGTCACCGCTGGGGGACCAGCGCCCCCATAAGCCAGCTCCACCGCGAGAGCGCCTTCACTCGCTGGTGCCGGCGGTCCCCACGGTCAAGGGATGCGACTCGTGGGGGCAGAGGTCAATGGGGCATGAAGCAAAAACGGGGTCACAGAAGGGCCCTGCGTCCCAGCGCCGTCCCCGGGCAGGGGCACAGAGCCTGGGGCCCCTTGCCGCTCCGTCAGGCAGGCCCCGCCGAGCACGGGGACCCCCAGGTGGTCGTGGCGAGGGGACTCCTCAGGAGCCCAGGTTTCCACGAAGAGCCGTCCTCAGTGCACTGGCAGCCTCCTCTGGGAGGGCTGTTCTCCGTCAGGGGCCTGGGTTTCGGGGTTCCTCCGTCGCTCTGATGGCAGCAGCCTTGCTGGCCTGCTGGCCCGCCCCGGGGACAGCGCAGGTCAGTGGCCGGGACTGCGCAGCCTCAGAGCCTCTCTCGTCAGGGCGGAGCCTGGAGACCCCCACCTGCCCAGACCCCACGGCTCCTGCTTCACCACGGCTGCGCCTCCTCCCTCAGCGACTCCCTTCCCCGCCCCCCACGTCCCTCACAAAGCCAGGCGCCTCCCCCAGAGCCGCCTCGCTCTCTGGAACTCTGAATGCTGGAAGCTGCACGGGGACTGGGGACCCCTGTCCATGCCCCTCGCCTCCCCTCCCCAGGGCGCTGATCACCTTCTCGAAATGGAGCCCCAGGAAATGCTCGCTGCCCGGAGGAGGGCTGTGGGCGCCGCGCCCTCCACAGCAGACAGCGCCTCCTTCACTCACCTAAGCCCAGAGGCGGCCTGGCCTGCCCCTCTTTACAACGAATGAACGCAACTGTAGCCCGGCCGGCGGGGCTCAGTGGTTGAGTGTCGAACTATGAACCAGGAGGTCAGGGTTCGATTCCGGTCAGGGCACAGGCCCGGGTTGCAGGCTCCATCCCCAGTGTGGGGCGTGCAGGAGGCAGCCGATCCATGATTCTCTCTCATCACTGATGTTTCTCTCTCTCTCTCCCCCGCCTCTCTGACATCCATAAAATATATTTTAACATAATAACAACATGAACACAACTGTAAACCTCAGCCCTGGGCACCCTGCAGAGCCTACTGCGCACGCTCTCAGAGGTCCCCGCGGCCGATCGGCTCACCGAGCAGTGGCTAGTGCGTCGGGGGCGGGGGCACCTTTGAAAGCCCCGCGCTCTGGTTCCGGGGCCTGGTTCTGGTTCGGGGGCTCCTAACTGGGGCCAGAGTGTGGCTTCTTCACCCCCCACCCCCCGGAAGCCATACACTCCCGGGGCAGTCACACCTGCAAAGCCAGACTCCTTAGCCGCTGACTCAGTTCACAGGTCGGCTGTCTCGCCCGGAGCTATGGTCCCGGTGAGGCGAGACGCCACCTTTTTAACAGGTGAATTCGGGGGCGGCGGTGTCTGGGCTCCCCCCGCCTCACTGCTGTCCCCTCACTCCCGCCCCTCCCCCGCGAGGAGCTGGGTGCGTGTCCCTGCGAGTCACCTCTCGGGTCTGCGCAGGTACCGCCTGGCCGGGCTGCCGGGGGAGCACCAGCAGCGCAACATCTCCAGCCCCGAGGTCAACTACTGCCTGGTGACCGAGCTCATCGTCTGGACGCAGTACGAGATCCAGGTGGCCGCCTACAACGGCGCCGGCCTGGGCGTCTTCAGCCGGGCGGTGGCCGAGTACACGCTCCAGGGAGGTAAGCCGGGCCGCCGGCGCAGGCCCTGGTGGGGGAGCAGGTTTGCAGGGCTCGATCGGAGGGTTCGATCCCCACGTAATGCAATCTCTCCATCTATTCCGAGAGGACGGCGGCCCGGGAGGGGCAGGCGTGTGCTCACGGCCCCCTCGGCCGCCAGGACGGGCCATGCACACGCCGGGCTGGTCCCCGAGGGCGGCAGGTGCCGGGGCGGGTGGACTTGCTCCGCGCGGAGTAGGGTCTCTGCGTGGCTGGAGTCCGTGTGAGCCTGTGAGTGCCCGAAGGGAATGAGTCCTGAGAAGTCTGTGTTCAGTGATGTGACAGGAGGAGGGATGAGATCGGCCAGCTGGTGCTTGATGTTTTCAGTTACACAGCAAACAGCTTGCGAGGTCAGTGAGCTTCTCCCCCAAAGCCAGGCGGCCGACATGAAGCTGAGGCCTCACTCACCACGCGCCCGGCCCAGCCCGGCACCTTACAGCTCTTTACGGTCCAGTCCCACTGCCCGGGAGGCGCCGGCTCGGCCCGGGAGGCGCCGGCTCGGCCCGGGAGGCGCTGGACCTGGGCCAACACGGCGCTCTCTGCCGGTGCCCTCGGTACTAAACAGACCCTCTGTCGACGCAGCTGCGCATCCCTGGCCGCCAAACCCTTGCCCGGGAATCTAACCCCCGTCCGTGCCCTCTCCCCGCGCGCAGGTGTGATTTCCCCGGCTCGGGCATTTTTACTGCTCCCAGGCCGCGACCTTTTCACATGACAAGGTTTCTCACTGCCCACTCCTCTCCCCGAACCACGGCCGAGACCTAATGGTCCCTGAAGCCACACGCTGCTGTCGTCTTCCCTTGCAGACCAGCGTCAATCCTCCCTAAAAATCAGGAGCCGTCGCTCCGCAGTCCCGGTGCCGAGCGGGAATATCCGCCCGCGAGGCAGGCAGGGGCCGTCCGCCGCGAGCGGCCTCCGCACCACGGGAGAGGGAGGAGGCCGGACCCCGGGACGCGCGTGTCCGCTTCAGGCAGCCCGTGCAAGGCGAGGCAGTGAGCCTGCAGACACTCAGCGACGGAGGTGCTGGGAATGGCCCTGCGCTGTGACCGGGATGCCGCGTCGACCCCGCGCGGTGGCGTCCGCACAGGACGGAGCAGGTGGCACCCGATGGAGACGGCGTCGAGGCTGCAGGGTGGCCTTGACTCAGTTGGCATCGGGGACCGTTGACGATTCAGAGCCACGAGTGACATGGTGACTGCGGTGTCAGGAAAAGGAACCCGTCGTGGGGACAGGCGGCGGGAGGGGAGCCGACAGTGGCGGCGGCTCCAGGGAGGAAAGAGGGACCGTTTGGCTGTGAGGTGACAAGTCCCCAGCTCTGATGCTGCCGTGAGGAGGGTGAGGGCCCGTGCATCTGGGTGTTGCAGGGCCTGTGGATCTGGGTGGTGGGGGACGTGGGTCTGGGTGGTGGGGGACGTGGGTCTGGGTGGTGGGGGACGTGGGTCTGGGTGGTGGGGGACGTGGGTCTGGGTGGTGCAGGGGACGTGGGTCTGGGTGGTGGGGGACGTGGGTCTGGGTGGTGCAGGGCCCGTGGGTCTGGGTGGTGGGGGACGTGTGTTTGGGTGGTGGGGGACGTGGGTCTGGGTGGTGGGGGACGTGGGTCTGGGTGGTGCAGGGGACGTGGGTCTGGGTGGTGCAGGGGACGTGGGTCTGGGTGGTGCCCGGGGACGTGGGTCTGGGTGGTGGGGGACGTGGGTCTGGGTGGTGGGGGACGTGGGTCTGGGTGGTGGGGGACGTGGGTCTGGGTGGTGGGGGACGTGGGTCTGGGTGGTGGGGGACGTGGGTCTGGGTGGTACCCGGGCCCGTGGGTCTGGGTGGTGGGGGACGTGGGTCTGGGTGGTACCCGGGGACGTGGGTCTGGGTGGTGGGGGACGTGGGTCTGGGTGGTGGTGGACGTGGGTCTGGGTGGTGGGGGACGTGGGTCTGGGTGGTGGGGGACGTGGGTCTGGGTGGTGCAGGGGACGTGCGTCTGTGTGGTAGGGGACGTGGGTCTGGGTGGTGGGGGACGTGGGTCTGGGTGGTGCAGGGGACGTGGGTCTGGGTGGTGGGGGACGTGGGTCTGGGTGGTGGGGGACGTGGGTCTGGGTTGTGCAGGGGACATGGGTCTGGGTGGTGCAGGGGACGTGGGTCTGGGTGGTGCAGGGGACGTGGGTCTGGGTGGTGCAGGGGACGTGGGTCTGGGTGGTGCAGGGGACGTGGGTCTGGGTGGTGCAGGGGACGTGGGTCTGGGTGGTGGGGGACGTGGGTCTGGGTGGTGGGGGACGTGGGCCTGGGTGGTGGGGGACGTGCGTCTGGGTGGTGGGGGACGTGGGTCTGGGTGGTGGGGGACGTGGGTCTGGGTGGTGGGGGACGTGGGTCTGGGTGGTGGGGGACGTGGGTCTGGGTGGTGCTGTGCAGTTTTCAAACAGCCACACACCCGCTCCCTGTGTACCTGGCGACAACCTGTCAGGTGAGAGCAGGTGAGCCCACGAGCCACATGGAGGTGTCCGGACAGTGGCCTGGGCCTGGAGACGGTGGGCCCAGCCCTCCCTCCCTCCCTCCCTCCCTCCCTCCCTCCGATGGTTGCGGTGTCTAGGAGAGGGCAGGGCAGTTTCCTTTGGAATTGGCACGTAAGCTCTGACTCAAGTGTCGCTGGGCTGAGACCTTGTGGCTAACCAGTGACAGCACTGGACTCCTGGTCAGCAGCCTCTGGTCAGTGTGACTTCAGAGCAGGTTTCGGCCACATGGGGATGCCTGGCGCCCGACTGGGAGCCAGGGCGCAGAGCCCCCGGGCCAGCGGCTGGATGGTGGTTCCCGCTCCCGCCTCCCTTTCCGCCCCGAGGATAAACAACTCCCGGGTATGAAATCGTGCGAGCCTGCCCCATGCGGCGCCTGCAGCGTGCCCGGAGCCTTCGCCATCCCCGCGTTGGGACAGGCAGAAACGGGAACCCGCAGCTCCTCGGGGCGCAGCCCGCCCCTCCGCCCGCTGGGGTCTGTTGGGACAAGAGCAGAGCGCTGTTGTGGCCCAGAAGCCCTGTGCGTGCGCGTGTCCCGCGGCCATTAGTGCTGATGCTGAGGAGCCTGAGGCCGAGCCGCCCTGGAAGCTGAGGGAGTCATCAAATGCCGCGTGTCAGAGGGAGGGAGAGCCTCCTGAGCAGAGCACACGCAGCCCAGCGGGGGGCTGATTGGACGTGTGTGAGCACAGCTCGGGGGTCCCTCAGGGACCACGGCCTGGGAGGAGGCAGCCCGTGCAGCGGCCTCGCTGTCCCCACCCTCCGCCCCGCACACGCTCCAGCCGTCGGGGGTGAGAGCGCCTTTATCTGGACTCGAATGGGCTCTTGGGATGTAGCTCCTTCCCGAAGGTGCTGGACGCCGGCAGAGCCTGCGGGGCCCACTCACTCCCATTCCGCGGGTGTCACTGGGTGGTGCCCGGAGGGCCGGCCGCGAGGACAGCGGAGGGCACGTGGGGGTCGCAGCCTCGCGCTCCTGGGCGGTTTGGGCTCAGAGGGGCTTTCTCCACGGAAGCTGAGCCCGTTCTCCTGCCTCCGGGCAGCACGTGGGCCATGGAGCCCGGAGCCTGTCACAGCCGGTCCTCGCCGCCCCATCTCCACGGAGAGAGAAGCGCGGGTCTGTCTCGGGTTCCTCACGTGCCCCGCCTGGACCCTGGACGCAGGGACTGTGTGATGGGCACGGCCTCACCCCGGACCTTCCACGCCCCCTCCCCCTCCCCTCCCCCTGTTATCACCGCCGCCGATCCCAGCGACTGCACCTTATCAGCAGGGCCTGGCGGCCTTTCTGCCCGCACTCTAAAATGTGACACGTCGGCCTACGAATCCAGCAGCGAAACGCCAACACACTTCCAGCCGAGCACTTTCCAGGGGCGCGAGGGAAGGTCCCTTCTGTCGCCTGAAACCCCAGCGGATCGGACCCGCCTGTCCCGTTCCCCTTGTGACTCCCCAACTGAGACGGAAGGTGCCCTCGGTGTTCTAGAGAGTTCCGTTCCGATCGCCCCGGGAGCCGGGAAGCCGTGTGCCCTGGGTCCCGTGGAGGAGGCCCTGGGGCGTCGTTCCGCCTGCGATCGCCCGCTGTCACTGGGCCTTTCTTCTGCCCCCGGCTCGGCCGCTTCCCCTCGTGGACACGCGCTCCGAGCGCTCAGTTCGGAGGGGCCGTGTCTGGGTCCGGGGTGCCCTTTTTGTTGCCAGTTGTTGGGGTCGTGCTGAAGCCACAGGAAGGAACGCGTGGCCGTGGCGAGGGCAGGTGAAGAGCCTGCACGGGGAGCACATGGGCATCGCCGTGGCAGCCGCCCTCCCCGCAGGCCGCGTGGGCTGCGGGCTCCTCCCCTCACCGTCCACTGAGACAGGATGCCGGCTCCCCGAGGGGCCAGGACAGATGGCACTGGAAATGGCCGTGGTGCGCACGCCCGGCCCTCCTTTCTGCCCGGTTTTGTTCCTCGTTCCTCTTCCTGTAACAGGCGTTTTGTGCTGTGAGGGTTTGTTCTGGTTCCAGAACATTCCCTCCTAATGGAAGGGGAGCCTTTCCTGTGCCAAAGGAAACGGAGGGAACATTTGGGGATCCACTTTCCGAAACATTAGCGCCGCCGCTAACCTTCACTCGGGCTCGGAAAGGCGTCTGAAGAGCGGATCACAGCCGAGCACCTGCCTGGGTTGCAGGCTCCATCCCTGTGGGGGCGCGTGCAGGAGGCAGCGGATCCATGATTCTCATCATGGATGTTTCTCTCACCCTCTCCCTTCCTCTCTCTGAAATCAATAAAAATATTTTTTTAATGCTAATTATCGCAGAAAATGTCCCTGAGGCCTGATTCCTGATTCCAAGCCACAGGCAGACGGCTTCCTGCTCAGGCCTAGGGGACAAGCCCTCTGTGAACACTGGTCCGCCCGCCGAGCCCCGTCCTTGCTCAGAGGCGTAGGGTCCCATAACCGCCCGGCGAGCCCCGTCCTTGCTCAGAGGGGTAGGGTCCCGTAACCACCTGCTGAGCCCCGTCCTTGCTCAGAGGGGTAGGGTCCTGTAACCGCCCCACTGAGCCCCGTCCTTGCTCAGAGGCGTAGGGTCCCATAACCGCCCACCGAGCCCCGTCCTTGCTCAGAGGCATAGGGTCCCCTGTAGCTGAGCCCTTTGGGCCTGGAGGGCTCCAGTACAGGATGCATTGCAGGGAGGTGTGTCCTCTGATTGGGGCAGAGCCTCTGTGAGCTCTGATGGGGGGACCCTGAGGGCAGACGATTCTGGAATCTCCCGGGTAGCGAGGAGGGCTAGTCTCTGATGAGGTGTGAGGTGTGGATCCAGACGGGGTGGCATGTGGACAGCATCCTTCCTAGCACCGTTACCCAGGCCTCCTTCCTCCGCAGCACTGCCTCTGCGCCAGCTGGTTCACACGGTCTTTCTGGGCTGCTCCGTTGGGCCGCGTGTCCGCGTGTCCGCGTGTCCGCATGTCCGCGTGTCCGTCTTTTCTGCGGTGACTGTTTAATTTTTGCTGTAGATTTATAGTTCGTATTGACTTCATGGACTGACGGCTGTGCAGTTTCGTGCTTTTTCAGAATTGTTTTGTCTATTTAATTCCTTTACTTTTCCCTATAAATTTTAAAGTCAACTCACCAATCTCTAAAAGCTCCTAGCGACAGCGTTGGTGAGGGTGGCGTGCACACCGGAGACCGGTTTGGGGGAACTGACGTCTTGGTTAGGTTGTGCCCCAGTCCGTTAGCGTGCTGAGACTCCATTTGCTTAGGTCTGGCTTCTGTGGTCGCTGTTTGAAGCGCTTAGCATACAGCTCTTGCCTGCAGTTGGTTAAATTTATGTCTGCTTCATGTTTTCGTTGGTATTTTAAATGGCATCGACTTTGTCATTTTAATTTCCAGTTCTTCATTGCTCATGTTTAGAAAAACAATTGACCTTTTTAAAAATAGTTTTCATTGATTTCAGAGAGGAAGGGAAAGGGAGAAAGAGATAGAAACATCAATGATAAGAGAGACTCATTGATCGACTGCCTCCTGCATGTCCCCTACTGGGGATCGAGCCCGAAACCCAGGCATGTGCCCTGACCGGGAATCGAACCGTGACCTCCTGGTTCATAGGTCACTGCTCAACCACTGAGCCACACCGGCCGGGCTACAATTGACTTTTGACTCCCTGTTCTTCCCGGGCAATTACATTGTGTGTATAGAGAGAGGCTTTTTGTGTTTGTTTCTTCCTTGTCAGCCTTTATGCCCGTTACTTCTTTTCCTTGCACTGGCTTGCACTTCCAGAAAAGGGATGGTCAGAACATCTTGGCTTTGTCCCTGATCTTACGGTGGAAGCATCCGTTCTTCTATCTTAACTACGGGGTTGCCGAGGCCTCCTGGGCCCCTTTATCAGGTTCGTCATTTTCTGCTTCACTGGGAGAGTCTTGAAAAGTCAGTATTGGGTGTTAAGTTTTATCCAGTGCTTTTCCTAACTCTGTTGGGATGATCCCATTTTTCCCTTCCTTCTGTTCACATGGTGAATGACCCTGATGAATATTTGGCTGTTGAACCAGCCTAGCATTTGTAAGAGAAACCCCGCTTGGTCAGGATAAATTAGGATTTTTATTTTGATTTAGAATTTGATTTCCCGATGGCTTATTGAGCATTTTTGCACCTGTGTTCATGAGGGACCCGGGTCTGCAGTTTTCTTGTCGTTCAGTGTCTTTTTCTGGTTTGGGTGAAATGCTTTTATTTTTCCTTCAAGTGTTTGGTAGAACTCACCAGTGAAGCTTATGAGCTTAGAGTTTTTTGTTGGGAGGTTTTAATTGCATATCCAGGTATTCATTAGCTATGAACACCTTAGGTTGTCTATTTCTTCCTGAGTAGATTTTGTAAGTCTCTTTTCAGGAATGTGTCCACCTCGTCCAAATTGTTGAATTTCTGAACATAAAGATGTACGAAATGTACTCTCCTCTGGTAACATCATGGGATTTGGAGAGGTGTTCCCTGATATTGGTGATACTGGTCATTTGTGGTTTCTTCTTTATTTCTGATCAGTCTGGCTCAAGGCTTATTTATGTTTTAAAAGAATCAGCTTTTGATTTTGTTGATTTTCTCTATTATTTTTCTAATTTCATTTCATTTATTTATGCTCTTTTTCTTTACCATTCCCTTCGAATCAGCTTGTTTTGGGTTTAATTAACTGTTAACACATTCTTAAGGTGGAATCTTAGATTATAAGGTAAACATTTAGATGCTATAAATTTCCCTCTAACACCTCTGCATGCCATAAATGTTGACATGTTGAGTTTTCATTTTCATTAAATTGGAAGTGCTTTTTAATTTTCCATGTGACTTCCTCCTAGACTCACGGTTATTTTTAAGTGCATTGCTTCATTTCCAAATATTTAGGGAATTTCCACAATCTTCCTGTTATTAACTTCAAGTTTGATTCTTTGGGGGTCATAAAGCATGCGTTTTGTGATTTGCATTATTTTTAACTTGTTCTGGTGTGTTTGGGGCTTAAACTTTTTCTATCTTGGTTAAGTTCCACGTGCCCCGAGGAGAAGGCGTATTCTGCCGTCGATGGGTGGATTTAAAACTTGAGATCACGCGGGTCAGGCTGCTCCGTGGTGTAGTGTGGATCAGGTCTTGTGTTTCCTACTCATTGTGTCTGTTTTTTTTAAGAGCATTGACATTTCCAGCCGGCACAGTAGACGTTTCCGTCTTTCCTTTTCGTTCCTCGGCTTTGCCCCTGGCACTTTGCGTTCTGCCGAGTAACACGTGCAGGAGGTTTGCTCTTCCTGGTGAATAGGTCGCGCCATCATTACGTAACCTCCCTCTTCCTCCTCGGCTCCCCTCCTGGGCAGGAGGTGCAGCTCTCCTCGTGTTCACACAACCACTCCAGACCGAATCAGGGTGTTTGTGTACATTTCTCCGTTCTTCTGCTTGTGCGCTATTTGTGTCTTCACGTCTCAAGTGGGATTCTCTTAGACGCCGCATAGCTGGGTCTTGGTTTTCATCCAACCGGTAACCTGCCTGCCGCTGGGACGTGCAGGCTGCCTTTTCCAAATGCTCTCCCGCCGCCCCATCCCGTCATCGACCCCGATGTTCCGTGTGGGAGGCCACCCAGCGCGGCCGTCTGCTTCCTCGCTGGTCTCCCCCTCCCGCCCCACAGCCCCGCGCACCATGGCTCCCAGCACGGGCTTCCCATAACCCCCGCCTTTGCTCACTGCCCTCTCCAGGGAGCGCGCCTTTCTCGGGGCCTCCCTCCCGCAGGCCTGCCCTTCCCCCAGGCCTGGCCAGGCTCCGGTCTGAAGCCTCCCGCCCAGCGTGTGTGCGTGTGTGTGTGTGTGTGTGTGTGTGTGTGTGTGCGCGCGTGTGTGTCATGCGGAGACTTGCCCTTTTGGCTGCAGGAGGGTGTCCCCTGGGCTGTGACTCCCTGGGGGTGGCCTCCTGGCAGCTGTATGATTGGGTTCAATAAAGGAAAGGAAGAAAGAGTGGAAGCTGTAATGGGGCCGGTGACAGACAGACACGTGGCCTCGGAGAGCGTAAGCAGCCGTGCCCGTGGGGGGGGGGGGGGGATGCATTTCATATGACGGTCAGTGGGGGGAGCGTGGGCGCCTGGGGGAGGGACGCCCACAGGAGCCGTGGCTGGTCTCAGGGGTCGGGGAAGGAAGAGAAGCCGGAGAAAGCTGGGTGTGCTCTCCCCTCGGCCCCGGAAAGGCTCCCCGGGGACGGTGGTCCCGGCCCTTTCCCGCCCACGCCTGAAGAACACGTCACGGAGAGGGAGAAACGGCCCCCCCCTTCTCTCTGCGGTGCCGGTGGCTCCCGAGACGAGACGTTCCTCACGCGCCCGCTGTCGGTGCCGTGAGCGCCTGGAGCCGGGCAGCGGCTAAGCGTGTTTCCCTCTCTCCCCCGCGCCCCCTGCGCCTCCTGTTGGTTTCGTGTCTCTGATGGCGATGCCTGGCACAGTGCCCACCGCGCCCCCCCAGAACGTGCAGGCGGAAGCGGTGAACTCCACGACCATCCGCTTCCTGTGGAACCCCCCGCCCCAGCAGTTCATCAACGGCATCAACCAGGGATACAAGGTACGCCCTGGCCTCGGGGTCAGCGAGGAGGCCGCTGTCCCTCCTGGGGTCACGGGGGTCCCCCAGGTCCTGCCACCAGCTGTGCTGCTCAGAAGTCGGGCTGGCTTTCCGCAGGGGATGCTGGACGGCGCTGTGTCCCCTGAGAAAGGCCTCCCACGTAAACATCCCCGCGGGAGGGAGCCCTACCTCGGGGATTGGGATCCGGTTTACAGGAACCACTTCCTCCTGGGAGGGACCCTGCCCGGGGAGCGCGGCCCCGGGGCCACTGAGGGACATTTCTATCAGGTGAGCAGAGGCGTCCCCTCCCCTCGGCTCCTGGGACTGAGACCTGGTGGCCCAGGTCACCTCTCTGGCCTGAATCTGAGGCACGGACACCTCCCCACCCTCCACCTTGCCTTCGTCCTTAGTCGCCAGAGCGTGTCACCTTCACACATGTGCTGGGCCCAGGGCAGAAAGCATCGTCTGTCCCCTCTGACCCCGCCCTGGCTGGGCCTGGAGCCTGTGGCCTCAGCGCCGTCCTGACCGTCCGCCGTGGAGGTGGGCGCGGGCAGACGCTCAGAGAGGGGCGCCCACCTCGCGGCTGGACTCGCGGCAGTTTCGGACGCAGAGGGTGTCTCTGCTCCGACACACAGTCCATTCTTTCTCCATTTGGGTTCAATTTACATAAACCCGTGTCTGCGCCAGCCCGCGGTGGCCAGCCGCTTGCCCGCCCTCGCCTCCAGGGCCGCCGTCGGCCTCCGGAAAGGAAACCATGTGGATCAGCAGGAGGGCTCCGCCTCTCCGCCTCCCCGTCCAGTCTCACTGGCGAGGCCGGGCGCTGGCGCTGAGCCATGAGATAAAGAAGACATGTGTTTACATGTGCACACGTAAATATCCACGTTTGCACTCAATAATCTACGAGGTCTCCTTTTTTATTATTTTTTTTAATTTCAGAGAGGAAAGGAGAGGGAGAGAGAAACATCAATGATGAGAGAGAATCACTGATTGGCTGTCTCTGCACGCCCCACACTGGGGATCGAGCCTGCAACCGGGCGTGTGCCCTGACCGGGAATCGACCTATGAACCTGACCGTGACCTCCTGGTTCATCGGTCAGCGCTCAACCATTGAGCCACACCAGCTGGGCTGAGAGCTCTTTAAGCTCAGTGCTTCTCAGAGAGATGATAAAAGTTGGATTTATAACGTTTCTTAATTATGATGTCGAAGGTAAATTTCACATGAAATTCTGGTGCAGACTTGAAGTCATGTGACTAAAAAGAATCTCTTTCCAACCCGCTCCCCGCAGCTCCTCGCATGGCCGCCTGACGCCCCCGACGCCGTCACCGTGGTCACCATCGCGCCAGACTTCCACGGAGCGCACCACGGCTACATCGGCCACCTGAGGAAGTTCACGGCCTACTTCACGGCGGCCCTGTGCTTCACCACGCCCGGCGACGGGCCCCCCAGCGCGCCCCGGCTCGTCCGCACCCACGAGGACAGTGAGTGAGCCTTCACTGGGGTCTCAGCAGCAACCAGAGCTGCTGGGAGGGGGGAGCGGGGGGGGCGGGGGGGGGGCAGCGAGGCGCAGCCGGGGCGTCAGGGAGCTCCTGCGTGGCTCGCCGCTTCCCTCTCATAGTGAGAGCTCTCTGCACAGCCTGCCCGAGACGGGTGGGCTCAGTGTGACAGGGACTGTCCCCCCCCGCCCCCCGCCAGGGCCCGGAGCTGTGGGGCACCTGAGCTTCACGGAGATCCTGGACACGTCCCTCAAGGTCAGCTGGCAGGAGCCACTGGACAAGAACGGCGTCATCACAGGTGAGCGCCTGTCCCCGGGGAGGAGCCGCGGGTTTGCCGCCCGCAGGCCGGGGTGACCTTCAGGCAGAACGCCGCCAGAGCACGTGTGTCGCTGCGTGTGCCAGCAGCCAGGGCCCGTCCCCACCCCAGGCCCTGCCACCGCCAGCCCAGCCCCTTAGGGGGTTCCCTGCTCAGCTCCAGCAGAGTCAGAGACCAGTGTCCTCTGTTGTCAGGACACCCCACCACGGCCTGGAGTAGGGCCTGGGGTGGGGGCTGGGGCGGGGGCCTGGAAGGGGGCAGGCGCCTGGGGGAGTGGCCTGGGGTGGGGGCAGGGGCAGGGGCCTGGGGGGGAGCCTGGGGCAGGGACCCAGCAGCCAGGAGCAGGCTTCAGGCGTCAGCCGTGCTGCACTGGGAGCTCCGGGGAGCACAGGGGCACCGGGACCGGCCACCCCTCTGCCTGTGTCCCTGGTGTCCCCGCCTGGAGCCCTGCCAGCGCTCGGAAGCCGCGGGCTCAGAGGGCTGAGGGTCAGCAGACAGGCCGCGGCCTCTGATATTAACTTTTTAAATTAAAGTCCCGAGACGCTGCTCTCTGCGCTCCGTTCACCGGAGTCCTGCTTCCTACTGTGTTGGCCGCCTTCATCCGAGAGGAGAGGAGCGCTCGCGCCCCTGGAGCGGGGCCCAGCGTGCTGCCTGGGGCGGGGAGAGCCGCCTTGTCAGCGGCTCAGGCTGCCCGGGGCCGGGCTCGCCATCACGGTCCCTCTGCAGGGCCTCCAGCGCCCCCCAACCTCAGCGCCCCCAGGGGCGGACTCCGGGGCCGGCTGGGCCTGTTTCTCTGAGCCCCACACACGCTGGGGTCAGGTGGATAAATCGCAGCTGTGAGGCCCGCTGGCGGAGCGGAGGGAAGTCGGGGCTCACTAGGAGGGGGGGCTCAGGCTCGAGGGGGAGGCGGAGCCGCAGGGGCTCGGGCAGCCGGGAAAGAGCCACTTTTTAAGGCAACGCGCTGGCCCAGTGAAGCGGCCTCCGTCATCCCGGGGAGCGCAAGCAGCGGCCCACAGATTAGGTGCCGCCCAGGACCGGCTGAGTTAGGTGCCGCATCGTGGAAATACGAGCTTATAAAAATGGAAATACGGCCGAGGTGCAGCCATCATTTGAGGAGAGAAGGGGAGGCGTGCACAGCGGCTGGCAGCCATCTGTCGTCACGCTGCGGGCACTGAGGGTGCCCACATGTCGGGCTTCCTGTCCTGCAGGTCCCCGATCTCGTGGACGGGACGCAGGTGGTGCCGCCTGCGGGGGGCGGAGGTTTCTGGGGCACCTGGGACGGAGCCCCGACTCCCGGGTGCACTTTGACAGGGCAGCAGCCTCTCCCCAGACTCTGCAAATCACGGAGATGACGGGGCGGCCTCCACCCCTGCCCTCGGCTCCGGGAGCCCCCCAACTCTGCTGTTCCCCTCCCCCCCAGGCTACCGGATCTCCTGGGAGGTGTACGGGAGGAACGACTCTCGGCTCACGGACACGCTCAACAGCACGACGCACGAGTACAAGATCCAGGGCCTGTCTTCGCTCACCACCTACACCATCGACGTGGCTGCCCTCACCGCCGTGGGCGCCGGCCTGGCCACCTCGTCCACCATTTCGTCGGGCGTGCCCCCAGGTCAGTGAGAGCACGGCTCCTGCCCCTCCTTCCCCCTGGAGTCCTGACGCTCGGAGGGGACCCGCCTTTGAGGGGGGCCAGTGTCCTGCTGAGACGGTGGAGGTAAGTGGAAGATGAACCTCTGCGGCCTTGTTTCCCAGCGTCTTCTGACCACGACCCCCCTCTCTTCTGTGGGGGCTGGGGGAGTGGCTGATGGGCAGGGAGGGGAGATGTGAATCCCCTCAGGGAGCTGGACTGGGGCCCGCCCTCCCGGGAAGGGGAACCCCACAGAAGGAAATGCAGGCCTTGTGAGAGAGAGGAAATGCCGATGTTAAAATTAAGAATAGTGTCACCAGCCGATGTGGCTCAGTGGCTGAGCATCGACCTATGAACCAGGAGGTCACGGTTCGATTCCCGGTCAGGGCACAGGCCCGGATTGCGGGCTCTATCCCCAGTGTGGGGAGTGCGGGAGGCAGCTGATCAATGATTCTCTCTCATCATTGATGCTTTTATCTCTCTCTCCCTCTCCCTTTCTCTCTTTGAAATCAACAAAAACATATTTTTAAAAAATGGTGTCGAAGAAGAAGCCCAAACCTGTAGAGAAATTTTACAAGAATTTGGGTTTGAGCCGCACGAATGGCAGTTGCCAGGAAGCGGGATGGCAACCCCGGGAAGCAGTTCTGCAGGGGCTGCTTGGCGTTTGGACTGAAGGGAAGATCCCACGGAAGTGGAGGTGTCCTGGGGGTGGTGTACGGGGCAGAGACCCAAGTGCAGGCTAGTTAACCACACGCGTGCCGGGGCCACGCCTCGAGGGGGCCACGCCTCGCAGGGGCTGCCGTGGCAAAGGGTGTTACCCTGGAGGCACAGAAACCAGGGCAGGCGGCTCCAGGCCTCACGGAGGGCGGTACGACTGGGCGTGGCTCCCCCACAGCCCGGCGGGCGGAGTTGGTGATCAGTCACCGGGGAGGCTGTTGCCCAGCCAACCCCTTTTGCGTGTGCGGTGAGAAGCACCCAACTTCATTCTCTCCGTGAAGCAAGGAAGATGGGTTTGCGGTAGGAAGAGCAGTGGGAGACGGTGGGGAGGAAAGGTGCAGGGGAGGGAGAGAGAAGGTGGGTGCAGGCCGGCGCTGGGGGTGGGGTATGGGCGCTGGGGGTGGTGGTGTACTGGGCAGTGGGCATGGTGGCCCCCCCTCCCCCGCGTCCCTGGCATTGGCCGGAGGAGAATGGAGCGGCGGTCACGCGTGTTGCTGTGCTTGAGGCTCACATCCCTAGTGGCTGAGGGACCCTGTGCAGAACCGGGGCCCAGAGTGTAAAGAAGTCACTTGCCTTCGACGTGAACATCTCCTGCTCGGGGCTCATTAAACTGGACGTGGAGGGGCCCCGAGTCCCTGCCCTCCTGGGCCAGCCCTGACCGCCCCCCGGGGGCTCTGGACCCGTCCTCCCTCCTTCACTCAGCAAGTGTGCATGAGCAAGGCCGACCGCACGGAGGCGGGCCCCACTGAGCCCGTCACCCCAGAGCCGCCGAGCCTCCTGCGCCTGCGCCAGCCCCAGCGCGATGGTGGCCTGTGGAGCAGGGCGTGTGGTCATGTTCCCAGCGGCCTGTGCTCCTCCCTGCTATTTGTTTGTTTTTAAATATTGTATTGATTTCAGAGAGGAAGGGAGGGAGAGAGAGAGAAACATCAATGATGAGAGAGAATCATGGATCAGCGCTAGTGCACGCCCCCCTCTGGGGATGGAGCCCCAACCTGGGCCTGTGCCCTGACCGGGAATCGAACCCTGACCTCCTGGTTCCTAGGCCGACGCTCACCCCCTGAGCCACGCCAGCCGGGCCTCTCGTGGTTTGAAAACACGTCCTCTCTGTGGCAGGAAGGGGCTGAAAGTCTTTACTCGCCGGCATGTTGCTTCGCTTCCTAAACGGTGGCAGAAGCTCAGTCTGTGCGCGACCTCTCTCGTTTCTCTCCAGAACTTCCCGGCGCCCCGTCCAACCTGGTCATCTCCAACATCAGCCCGCGCTCAGCCACCCTGCAGTTCCGGCCGGGCTACGACGGGAAGACGGCCATCTCCCGGTGGCTCGTGGAGGGGCAGGTGCGCCTCTCGTGACGGCCGGAGCGGGAGTCGCCAAAGAGCGGCGCTGGCCCCTGGTTTGATGGGTCCTTCCCTGCGAGCTGTCCACAGCTGGACGGAGCGGACGTGGGGCGTTGGTGGGGAGGCGTGCTGGCAGGAGCAGAGACCCTCGGCAAGGCGGGTGCTGGGGACGGGGTGGGGCGATGAGGGGACCAGCTGGCAGAGGGGGGTCTCACTGGACGATGGAGGAAGTGTGATGAGAATTACAATTCAGGCTGTGGCTCCAGAGGGGCACCCCGAGTCTGAGAGCACAGCTGACTGTAACTCTGGTCCCAGTCAGCTGCCCATCACACCACTGGGATCAGTCACTGATGCAACGTGTGAATGAATGAATGAATGAATGAATGAATTAGTGCACGTCCATTCAACGTCTGTGGAGCACGCTTACTTCAGGGCCACTCTAGGCGTGAGGGACAGAGCCGTAAGCAAGACTGACCCGTTTCTGCTGGTTAAGGGGCGATTTCTCTCGGGGGAGGAACGCCAGGCTGCTGGTTGCTGGGAGGCGCGCACGGCCCACCGCGGGCCAGCAGGAGGCGAGCTGGAGGAGGAGAGGCCATGGGCTGGGCTCCGCCCGATCTGCCAGGAGCGCGGGAGAGGGAGCCGGGAGCCGGGCTGCGAGCAGCAGGCGTTTCCCAGGTTCTTGTGGCAGTGACTCCTCGAGCTGCTGTGCGACAGTTCACTCCTGGGAGCAGGTGTCCCTCAGGGCAGCTCCCACGGGCGTATTCAGATCAGGCAGCCGCTCGGACCCGGTGCAGGCTCGGGCAGTGCCTGGCAGGGACTGGCCGCCTGTCAGCACCCCGAAAGTCAGGCCGGTGACTGGAAACCAGAATGCAGACTGCGTTCTCGGGAGGAAATAGTCGTCCTCCCTTATCCGCCGCTTCCGTGTCTGAGGTTTCAGTGCCCCAGGCAACCCCGGCCCCAAAAGGTGAGCCGGGAGGTTTCGGAAATGAGCCGTCTGTACCGGTACATCGCGCGCTCGTTCCGACTATGACCCGAGTCTCGCGCCGTGGCTGTGGCGCCGCCCTCAGGCACCGGGGCCCCTCCTGTCCCTGCCCATCGGCTCTGCAGCCAGGGCCGAGTTCGGTCTTTTCCTGAGACGTTGAAACGGTCATTTTCTGTCCTCTCGCCTGTCGAGTAGCTGGAACTCTGGAGAGAAGCCCCTGCCCTCATCCCCCAGGCTGTTCAGTTCCAAAGCACCGGGAGGCGCAGGGGTGCAGGGCGGTGTGGGGGGCACACGGGGGTGCGGGGGGCACAGGGAGAGTGTGGGGGGCACAGGGGGGTGCGGGGGGCACAGGGAGAGTGTGGGGGGCACAGGGGGGTGCGGGGGGCACACGGGGGTGCGGGGGGCACAGGGGGAGTGCGGGGGGCACACGGGGGTGCGGGGGGCACAGGGCCAGGACTAACCGGGCTTTGCCCCTGCGTTCCGTTCCAGCATCAGGAAGGCCCCGTGCTCCGGGGAAAGGGCTGGGCGGCCTTTCTGCCTGCTCCCTCCCTGAGTATCGACGTGCGGGCGTCCGGTTTTAGTCTGGTCAGTGAGTGTCCATCGCGGCCGTCATTATTCTTTTTAAACCTCAAGATGGCCCCTCGTGGTCAGGGGCATCCCTCGGTTCTAGGCCTCTGACCCAAGCGTCCTAACCTGCGATGAGCTCCTTGCTCCCGGGCACCGCGGACGGACGGCCTAGGACCACCCGCCTCCCTGCCCGGACTCACCCAGCCCCCCCACCGGGCCTGGGCCTAGGACCACCCCCCCTCCCTGCCCGGGCTCACCCAGCGCCCCCACCGGGCCTGGGCCTAGGACCACCCCCCCTCCCTGCCCGGGCTCACCCAGCCCTCCCACCGGGCCTGGGCCTAGGACCACCCCCCCTCCCTGCCCGGGCTCACCCAGCCCTCCCACCGGGCCTGGGCCTAGGACCACCCCCCCTCCCTGCCCGGGCTCACCCAGCCCCCCCACCGGGCCTGGGCCTAGGACCACCCCCCCTCCCTGCCCGGGCTCACCCAGCCCTCCCACCGGGCCTGGGCCTAGCACCACCCCCCCTCCCTGCCCGGACTCACCCAGCCCCCCCACCGGGCCTGGGCCTAGGACCACCCCCCCTCCCTGCCCGGGCTCACCCAGCCCCCCCACCGGGCCTGGGCCTAGCACCACCCCCCTCCCTGCCCGGGCTCACCCAGCCCCCCCCCACCAAGGCCTTGGCTGCCCTAGTGAATGGGCAGGGAGGGGGTGCTCGCTGCTGATGGCTGATGGCTGCTTCCAGGCCTTTCCGGGGGACAGAGAGGGGAAATACACACTTTTTGAAACATCATGAATTCATACTGATATTTCCAATTCAAATTTAAGAATATTTTACTTTGAGTTTATATTTTAAATGCCTTTTCTCTTCACTAAAAATGTGGTTTTTTGGAAACATTAGCATAATTACTTATTATCTTTATCCTACTATTACAGAAAGAGTTTCAAAATTGTCATTTCAATGGTGCCGCTGACAGTGAGACTGC
This sequence comes from Eptesicus fuscus, assembly GCF_027574615.1. NCBI lineage: Eukaryota > Metazoa > Chordata > Mammalia > Chiroptera > Vespertilionidae > Eptesicus > Eptesicus fuscus. The sequence continues at coordinate 106,682,045 of NC_072478.1, read as the reverse complement.
CGAACGCGGCTTAAGTTTGTCCTCAGCCTCCGTTACACTGTGATGGCCCCCTGGTCCCTCCTCGTGCTGCTGACTCCGCAGCCCCCCCAACATGAGCTCTATGCCCTGTGGGGGTGGTCTGCTCTCTGGCTTTCATCTGTAGGGAACGCACCTCACTCGAGCACACGGTCAAACCCGCTAAGTCTGCTGTCTTCCTGAGCCCGTCCCTCGCTGCAGGGTCTCAGCGTCACACCTACAGGCGGGCGTGTGCACAGGCGTGTCCCGTGCCCGCCTCTCCCGGGCCCCGTTAGGGGCTGGGTCTGTCCCCGTTCCTTTTTGTCACATGAGCAGGTGCAGGAGCCTGCAGCCCCCCTGACCTGGCCGGCTGGCCTTGCTTCCGGCGACACGCAGCCTGAGCTCGCGGCACGTACCCTACCCCCACCCCCAAACCGCGAGCCCCTCGTCCTTTCACAGCCACGTGGCCTCCCCTGGTGTGGCTGCGCCAGAGCCGTGTGTGGGGCCGCCTCTGCCCGTGGGCATCGGATGGGCACGCCTTTGCCATCGCTGCACAGACAGGTGCCAGGTCCGTGTGGCTTATACAGCACCCGTGGGTCCGCTGGTGGCTCTTCCCCTGGGACGTCGACCGGCTTTCACCGCTGAGATCCGGGGGGGCAGTGCTGCACCCCTGCCTGGAGGCTCCAGCGGAGTCCCTCTCCCTGCTCACACAGGCTGCGGTCAGAGCCACGTCCTTGTGCTGGTAGGACCCAGCCGGCTGTCACCTCCCAACTCAGCCAACAGCTTTCCTCAGCCCCGGCCGCTCCCTGCACCTCCGAGCCAGCTTCCCCGCCCCTCATCTCCCTGACCCGCCCTTCACCTCTTCCTTTTAGGGGTCCTGTAATCAGATGGCACCCCCAGATAAGGCAGGGTCACCCCTGTCTCAAGGCTCATCACACCGCAGAGTCCCTTTGGGAGGCAGCGTGCCCCGGGGGAGGGGCGTTATTCTGCCCGAGGTTGTCTCCGCCTTTCGCGTCGTTATGCACGCCGAGGAGTGGGCCGGCTGGATCATGAGTCATGTAAACGGTCTAGACCAGCGGTCGCCAGCCTGTGGGACCTCACGGACCACCAGTGGTCCACGGAGCACCGGCTGGCGACCGCGGGTCTGGCCTTCCCCGGTCCACTGCTGGCGACACTTCGCCCTCTCCCCAGCAGCACGTCACCGATGGCTGTGCCAACGCAGCGGGGCTAATGACCAGTCTCTCCTCGCCGCCCTGGGTGTGGAGCCCCAGAGAGAGGGCCCCTCCCTCTCGGCCGTAAGGAGTCCGCCTCACGCCCCGCGCCACTCCCGTGGCTTCGCCCCTGCATTCAGCGCCCCTCCAGGTGGGATTGTCCTCATACGGGGAGGGGGGCGAACCTCTTGCATCACTTTGCAGATAGCTGCGGGACTGTCCCACCGCACGTGCTAAGAAGCCCGTGTCCGGCGCCTCCTGATGTGAGGAGGTGCGTGTCCAAGTGCACGTGGTCTGTCTCTGCACTTCCCGTCCTGTTCCTAGTCTGGCTGTTCTCGCGCGGGTTCCACATTGTCTAGTTATAGAGGCTTTACACCGCTTCCATCTCTGAAAAGGTCTCCCCACAACACATGTGTACACACACATGCGCACATGTGTGCACACATGTATGCGGGTGTGTGCAAAATCATGCACATGCACACAATCATGCACCTATGCACATTCATGTACATATATGCACACGCTCACATATGTACACATGCATGCACATGCATGCCCTCACACTCATTCACATGCATGCAAACACTCATACACTTGCGCACACACATACACACGGGCCCACACTTATGCACATGCACACAGATGCACATACTCATGCATGTACAAGCACACACTCACACTTGTGCTCACAGGTATGCACAGAGGAGTGCACACAGGCACTCATGCACACACATGCCTATGCACACGTGCTCACAGGTGCGGTCCTCCAGGAAGCCTCACTGAGGTCACTGCAGCGACCTCTCCAGGAATGTGTCCGTGGCGTCCCTGGTCCCGGCAGGCACCGCCTTTCCTAAACTCAGAACAGCGGGCCCTGGAGTCTGTAGCTGGTACCCATGAAGCCTCTGGAACATTCACACCTAATTCCCTTTGAATGGCTGCCAGCCACACCGACCTCCTCGGCTGCAGTGAGACCAGTGTGCCCTCGCCCGCCTCCCACCCGGGAGCGGTGGTGCCCTGCTCTGTGCCAGCCACGGACTGGATGCGGAGAGTCCGTGGGTGGCGCCCTCACCCGTCAGTCACCTGGAGAGCGGGGCGATGATGTGACAGTGGTTTGCTCAGGTGCTGGCGGGACGCCAAGGGGGGGGGATGCTCCAGTGGCCGCGGCCGTGACCTGACGGGGCCCCCGGGCGCCTCGCAGCCCCACCAGGTGCTTGGGCTTCAGTGTTGCTTCCTCTCCCGGGACCCCTCCCGGTCAGCTCTTCTCTGCACGAGGTCCCCTTCAGCTCGGCCCCTCTGCGGTGCGCAGGCGCGGTTACCGGAGAACTCGGCAGGTCTAGCCCGCGGGGAGCCATTGAGGGGCCTGCAATACGCTGATGGGGCGCACATTGTGGAGAGCAGCTTTTATAGGTGTTTCTGGCTCGGTAATGCTTTGCTTAATTAGAAACCTTCGACCCTACAGTGAGCAAAACACCCCTCTCGACGCCCATAACGGGGAGAGAGTTAATGTCCGTGTTCATCTGGCTCCGCTGCCTGGCGGCCCCCGCCGGCCGGCCATGGGAGGCTCTAACGGCCCGCGCCGCGCCCCGCCTCCCCAAGCTGCTCCGCGGCGCCGGCCTCCGGGGCGGAGGAAACCGCGTCTGAAACGGAGAAATGGGGAGAAACGCCCACTTAGTGCTCACTGTGCGTAAGGGCAGCCCTCGGCTCGAAAGGAGCTGTTCGGAGGGTGGTGGGCTCCGCTGGCCGGGCGCCCTCTGCCGAGGGCTGGGCTGGGAGCTAGAGCAGTCGGGGAGCCGCCCGGGGCCTGCAGGTAAGGCGCGCGGGGGCCCGCAGGGGCCACAGGTAAGGCGTGCAGGGGCCACAGGTAAGATGTGTGGGGGTCGCAGGTAAGGCACATGACCACAAGTAAGGTGCGTGGGGGCCGTAGGGGCCACAGGTAAGATGCGTGGGGGCCGCAGGTAGGGCGTGCGGGGGCCCTGCCCGGCCGTGCCCACAAGGTCCTTCGTAGTGACACGTTCCTCCGAGAAGCCAGGGCTGTAGAGGAACGCTGTACGTCTCCCAAGTGCACTCCCCCAGGGGCCGAGCCCGGCTGAGGAACAGGTCCACTCCTCCGTGTTCCCGAGGCCACACACACTAGGCGGGTCCGTGTTCCCGAGGTCACACACACTAGGCGGGTCCATGTTCCCGAGGTCACACACACTAGGCGGGTCCGTGTTCCCGAGGTCACACACACTAGGCGGGTCCGTGTTCCCGAGGTCACACACACTAGGCGGGTCCGTGTTCCTGAGGTCACACACACTAGGCGGGTCCGTGTTCCCGAGGCAACACACACTAGGCGTGTCCGTGTTCCCGAGGCCACACACACTAGGCGGGTCCACGTTCCCGAGGTCACACACACTAGGCGGGTCCGTGTTCCCGAGGTCACACACACTAGGCGGGTCCGTGTTCCCGAGGTCACACACACTAGGCGGGTCCATGTTCCCGAGGTCACACACACTAGGCGGGTCCGTGTTCCCGAGGTCACACACACTAGGCGGGTCCGTGTTCCCGAGGTCACACACACTAGGCGGATCCGTGTTCCCGAGGCCACACACACTAGGCGTGTCCACGTTCCCGAGGTCACACACACTAGGCGGGTCCACGTTCCCGAGGCCACACACACTAGGCGGGTCCGTGTTCCCGAGGTCACACACACTAGGCGGATCCGTGTTCCCGAGGCCACACACACTAGGCGTGTCCACGTTCCCGAGGTCACACACACTAGGCGGGTCCACGTTCCCGAGGTCACACACACTAGGCGGGTCCGTGTTCCCGAGGTCACACACACTAGGCGTGTCCACGTTCCCGAGGTCACACACACTAGGCGGGTCCACGTTCCCGAGGCCACACACACTAGGCGGGTCCACGTTCCCGAGGTCACACACACTAGGCGGGTCCACGTTCCCGAGGTCACACACACTAGGCGGGTCCGTGTTCCCGAGGTCACACACACTAGGCGGGTCCATGTTCCCGAGGTCACACACACTAGGCGGGTCCGTGTTCCCGAGGCCACACACACTAGGGGGGGTCCATGTTCCTGAGGTCACACACTAGACGGGTCCACGTTCCCGAGGTCACACACACTAGGCGGGTCCGTGTTCCCGAGGCCACACACACTAGGCGGGGCCATGTTCCTGAGGTCACACACTAGACGGGTCCACGTTCCCGAGGTCACACACACTAGGCGGGTCCGTGTTCCCGAGGTCACACACACTAGGCGGGTCCGTGTTCCCGAGGTCACACACACTAGGCGGGTCCATGTTCCCGAGGTCACACACACTAGGCGGGTCCGTGTTCCCGAGGCCACACACACTAGGGGGGGTCCATGTTCCTGAGGTCACACACACTAGGCGGGTCCACGTTCCCGAGGTCACACACACTAGGCGGGTCCATGTTCCCGAGGTCACACACACTAGGCGGGTCCGTGTTCCCGAGGCCACACACACTAGGGGGGTCCATGTTCCTGAGGTCACACACACTAGGCACATCCATGTTCCTGAGGACACACACACTAGGCGGGTCCGTGTTCCCGAGGTCACACACACTAGGCGGGTCCGTGTTCCCGAGGCCACACACACTAGGCGGGTCCATGTTCCTGAGGTCACACACACTAGGCGGGTCCATGTTCCCGAGGTCACACACACTAGGCGGGTCCGTGTTCCCGAGGCCACACACACTAGGGGGGGTCCATGTTCCTGAGGTCACACACACTAGGCGGGTCCACGTTCCCGAGGTCACACACACTAGGCGGGTCCATGTTCCCGAGGTCACACACACTAGGCGGGTCCGTGTTCCCGAGGCCACACACACTAGGGGGGTCCATGTTCCTGAGGTCACACACACTAGGCACATCCATGTTCCTGAGGACACACACACTAGGCGGGTCCATGTTCCTGAGGTCACACACACTAGGCGGGTCCATGTTCCCGAGGTCACACACACTAGGCGGGTCCGTGTTCCCGAGGTCACACACTAGGCGGGTCCGTGTTCCCGAGGCCACACACACTAGGCGGGTCTGTGTTCCCGAGGTCACAAACACTAGGCGGGTCCACGTTCCCGAGGTCACACACACTAGGCAGGTCCGTGTTCCCGAGGCCACACACACTAGGCGGGTCCGTGTTCCCGAGGCCACACACACTAGGCGGGTCCACATTCATGAGGCCACACACACTAGGCGGGTCCGTGTTCCTGAGGCCACACACACTAGGCGGGGCCATGTTCCCGAGGCCACACACACTAGGCGGGTCCGTGTTCCCGAGGCCACACACACTAGGCGGGTCCGTGTTACTGAGGCCACACACACTAGGCGGGTCCGAGTTCCCGAGGCCACACACACTAGGCGGGTCCGTGTTCCTGAGGTCACACACACTAGGCGGGTCCGTGTTCCTGAGGTCACACACACTAGGCGGGTCCGTGTTCCCGAGGACACACACACTAGGCGGGTCCGTGTTCCTGAGGTCACACACACTAGGCGGGTCCATGTTCCCGAGGTCACACACACTAGGCGGGTCCACGTTCCCGAGGTCACACACACTAGGCGGGTCCACGTTCCCGAGGTCACACACACTAGGCGGGTCCGTGTTCCTGAGGCCACACACACTAGGCGGGTCCGTGTTCCCGAGGTCACACACACTAGGCGTGTCCATGTTCCCGAGGTCACACACACTAGGCGGGTCCGTGTTCCTGAGGTCACACACACTAGGCAGGTCCATGTTCCTGAGGTCACACACACTAGGCGGGGCCATGTTCCGGAGGCCACACACACTAGGCGGGGCCGCTCCTCTGTGTTCCCGAGGTCACACACACTAGGCGGGTCCGTGTTCCTGAGGTCACACACACTAGGCGGGTCCGTGTTCCTGAGGCCACACACACTAGGCGGGGCCATGTTCCCGAGGCCACACACACTAGGCGGGTCCGTGTTCCCGAGGCCACACACACTAGGCGGGTCCGTGTTCCCGAGGTCACACACACTAGGCGGGTCCGTGTTCCTGAGGCCACACACACTAGGCGGGTCCATGTTCCCGAGGTCACACACTAGGCGGGTCCGTGTTCCCGAGGCCACACACACTAGGCGGGTCCGTGTTCCCGAGGTCACACACACTAGGCGGGTCCGTGTTCCCGAGGCCACACACACTAGGCGGGTCCGTGTTTCTGAGGTCACACACACTAGGCGGGTCCGTGTTCCCGAGGCCACACACACTAGGCGGGTCCGTGTTCCCGAGGCCACACACACTAGGCGGGTCCGTGTTCCCGAGGCCACACACACTAGGCGGGGCCGCTCCTCCGTGTTCCCGAGGCCACATGTCACCCGCACCCACTCCTTTCCCGGCCGAGCAGCACTGGCTGGGGGTGACCGCGGTGCTGTCCCTCCGCCCTCGCTGGCCGCCTGCGCCCTCGCCTGGGTGCTGCTGGGGACTGCTTCCTCTCCGGGTGCGGGCCTGGCAGTCGGCCTGGCAGTTGGCCTGGGCAGTCGGCCTGGGCAGTCGGCAGCCTTTGCGGAGCTGCTTCCGTGTCAGCTTAGAGCGCGTCGGGTCGTGTCTGCATCAGTTCCTTTAGGAAGCCGCCGGCCTGCACGTGTGTTTGCTGTCTCCTCCTCGTCCTCGCGCCCTTCTCCACGTGCCAAGGTCGTTTCGCGTTCCTGTGTCACGCTCTGGCCACCGCCCCCCTCCAGCCTGCTCCCTGGCAGACGTGACGAGCAGGTGCCCGTGCGGTCGTGTGGGTCTGGGATGGAGTGGGAGGCCCAGGCCCCGACGGCCGGCCCCGACACAGCCCGTGGGGCCTGACCCTGCTCAGCCCGCCCCTGCACCTGACCTCTGGGCCCAGAGCCGCCCACCTGCCCAGGCGCCAGCGAGGGGCCTCCTGGCGGCCTGAGGTCTCCTGGCGGGGCCCTGGGCTCTCCTGCTGGGTCGGCCCGGCTCCTGCACGGCAGGGCGAGTTCTGGGGCCAGACTCTGCGGGCAGGACTAGCAGCCACTCGGGCGGCACAGGAAGTCATGAGCGGTGTGGCTCGGGGCCCCAAGCGGGTCGGAGCCGTGGAGCCGCTCCCAGAAGCCGCATGAGGCAGAAGCAGGAGGCCCGCGGGGCACCCGAGGCGGTTGGTGGGCTGTGTGTGCGGGAATCAGCTCTGTCGGTGACGGCTTCTCGGCCGGAAGGGCAGCCGCAGGCCTGGCTCCCGGGCAGCGGGAGGCCTTCTCTGAGGCCCTCCGTGGCCCAGTCTCGCTGGTGCCTCCCTGTGTGTTTGGGCAGAAAGACTGGTGCGGGCAGGACAGAGGGAGCCCTGGTCACATGAGCTGGGAGTGGCTCTGGACCCTACGTGAGGACGCTCGGCCACTGGGGTCACGTGGGTCCTGGCCACGGCTTCTCCCACTGTCAGTCGGGAGAAGGACAGGGTGGTGAGTCCTCTCCGCCCAGTCATCCCCAGAGGCTCCAGGTCCTGACCGAGGCGGGAACAGCAGGAGCCCAAGTCCACGGCTCGAGTGGGAGGTGTGTGTGCAGGGGGGCTGGTCCAGCCCCCCCACCACGGCTCCGCCCTGCGGCTGCCCCTTGGTCCAGGAGGTCCCTCTCCACAGGTGGGGGCCATCGGTGACGAGGAGGACTGGGTCAGCCTGTACGTGGAGGAGAATGAGCCTGACGCCCAGACACTGGAGATCCCAAACCTCACGCCCTACACACATTACAGGTGAGACGGGCGGCCCTCCAGCAGGGGGCGCTGTCTGCACATCGGTGTACGTGGGACGTCTCCAAGGGGCAAGAACGGGAAATTGAAGCTGCAGGAGCAAGGTGCACAGTTGAGTCTTTTCCAGGGAGGTCTGTCCCTGATGCCAGACTGACAATGACCTTCACCCACACCAACTGCCCTGTCGAGACACCTGTGTGCAGTCAGACAAGAGCTACTTTTTGTTTAAAATTTTTAAAAATATGTTCTTTTATTGATTTCAGAGAGGAAGGGAGAAAGAGAGAGAGAGAGAGAGAGAGAGAGAGACATCAATGATGAGAGAATCATTGATCGGCTGCCTCCTGCACGCCCCCCACTGGGGATGGAGCCCGCACCCCGGGCATGCGCCTTGACTGGGGATCAAACCATGACCTCCTGGTTCCTAGGTCAATGCTCAACCCCTGAGCCACACCGGCCGGGCATGTGCTGCTTTTCTTTACAAAACTCGTGGCCGTGCGGGACGACCCGCTGCTGCTCCCCTCGGCCAGGGGCTGCTGGTCGCAGTGATCAGCACTTAACGTGCCATTTCACCTTCTGCTTCTCGACCCTGAAACACGTGCAGGCGTAAATCCTTGGCCTTCACGAGGGCAGCGCGATGATGAGCCGTTAGCGAGGCTATAACTTCCCGGGAGATGACTGAGGGCGATGCAATTTCCCGTTATCGCCGCGGGTGTGGGCGGATGGTGCCATTGTCCTGCCAGGACGCGCATCTCGGCGGCTGGGGAGGGAGCGGGGACGGCGTCCTTGCGAAGAACACTTCTCAGTCCAGCACCAAGTCAGGCTCCGAAGCAAACCCCACAGGAGCGACTGCTTCGGGTCTGTTCCCTTTAACCTTCCCCCAAGATTGGAGCAGACGGTTCGGGATGCCTCACACTCGTTTTTAGAGAAAACATTGAGCGTAAGGCCAGCCATTGGGATTCATGGCTTCCCTCGTGAAATCGGCGTCGGCCATGTGGTTATTTCTAAGATCAGAAGCTGCAGTTAGAGCCCGGCCAGGGTGGCTCAGTGGGTGGAGCATTGCCCCATGCCCCAAGAGGTCACTGGTTCAATTCCTGGTGAGGACACGTGCCCGGGTTGCAGGCTTGATCCCCATTTGGGATGGGGCAGGAGGCAGCGACCGATGTTTCTCTCTCATCGATGTTTCTGTCTCTCTCTGCCTCTCCCTTCCTCTCTCTCTAAAATCAAGAAAAACATTTTTAAAAAAGGAGCTGCAGTTAGAGACCCGTGTCCCTGCCTTAGCTGCGTGTAGAGTCAGGAAGCCTCTGTAGGTAACACGGACGGGTGTGCACATCCCGTGTCTTCCTTGCATGTAAGTTCAGTTCAGAAAGGTGTGGCTACACATGCAGGAGAGACAGGGCGTGGACCATGGGCAGGGCTTGGAGAGCATCTCACTGCACCGCGCTGTGCAGACCGGGGACGGAGGCGTCTGGTTGGCCACAGGTTGGTGACCGACGGGTCGAATCCAGCGCTCTCACCCAAACCGGCAGGAATGGGCCGCGGGGACCCTGGGTCATCGAAGAGACATTGGACGTTCAGCGCTGGCGTTGGGTGTGACGACCTGACGCTCCGTCAGTTAAACAGCTGCTTGACCTCCGATCCCCTGAACCAGCCCTGGCCGCGGAGCCCCCCCCCCAGTCACGCTTCTGGGGAACGGGAAGCCGCTGATTTGCAGATTTAGCGTGCTTTGAGGCCTTTCAGGGGAAAAGACCAGATATGTAATTTGCATTTTTAAAATATTTTTATTATAGAATAATGGTATATTCATTGGGGTCAACAATCAATTTTTTGTTGTTGTTAATCCTCACCCGAGGATTTTTTCCCATTGATTTTTAGAGAGAGTGGAAAGGAGGTGGAGAGACAGAGAGAAACATCGATGTGAGAGAGACACATCGATTGGTTGCCTCCTGCACACGCCCTCACGGGGCTGGGGATCGAGCCTGCAACCGAGGTATACGCCCTGGACCAGAATCGAGCCCTTCAGTCTGACGGCCCAGGCTCTACCCACTGAACCCAACAGGCTAAGGCTACCATTTGCCTTTTTAATGAAACCAGGTAGAGAGGGGGCGCCCTGGAGCATGGGCCTAGGATACAGGTAGACACACGCCTGAGCCCCCCTTGTCCCCAAACAGCCCGGGGGTCCTCCCGTTCCCTCTGCCTCCCACGCTGCCCTCTGCTGCAGAGGAACGCTCTCGCTGTTGTGCCGCCAGGTTCCGGATGAGGCAGGAGAACGTGGTGGGGGCCAGCCCCTTCAGCCAGTCCTCCCGGGTCATCCAGACGCTGCAGGCGCCCCCGGACGTGGCTCCGTCCAGCGTCACCGTCCGGACCGCCAGCGAGACCAGCCTGCGGCTGCGCTGGGTGGTGAGTTGGGTGGCGAGGGGCTGCAGGCGGGGGTCTGGGGCCCCCAGGGGCGCGCATGCACCCAGGGCTCGGTCTCTCCACCTGCCCAGTCCCGGTCCAGACCTGGCTCCTCATTAAGGCGAAGGGTGCCGCCCGCCTGGCTCTCGTTAATCGGTGGCGCTCCTCACGGCGCCTGGGGCCGAGGGGCGGCCGGGCGAGGAGCCCACGCGGGCGGGCTGGGCGCCCTGGGTCTGGGTCCCACGGAACTGTGAGGGCGCCAGCCGGACATTCCATGGGAACATCCCCCCCAGAACGAAGCCAGGATGTGGTCAGAGAAATCGCGTCCGGCCAGGTTCGCTGACAGGGCGCCGTCAACTCACAGAGGGGAGTTCCAGGGACAGGGGTGTCTGAGCGCGTTCCCCCAGAAAAGGCTGTCCAGGGACTGGGCCCATCAGACAGGCCCCGCTCGGGGCCCCGGCAGGGACGGGGCTGAGACGTCAGCTCACACGGACTGTCCCCCAGCCCCTGCCCGATTCCCAGTACAACGGGAACCCCGAGTCGGTGGGCTACAGGGTCAAGTACTGGCACCCGGACCTGCGGGCCCCCGCGCGGGCGCACGTCGTCAGCGACCGGCTGGAGAGGGAGCTGACCATCGAGGAGCTGGAGGAGTGGACGGAGTACGAGGTGCAGGTGCAGGCCTTCAACGCCATCGGCGCCGGGCCCTGGAGCGAGGTGGTGCGCGGCCGCACGCGGGAGTCAGGTGAGGGCAGGCCCGGCCCGGCCACGCGGCCTCCCGGGTAGAGCTGACCCCCACTCTCACTGCCCCCCAGATGGAACTGACCCCCACTCTCACTGCCCCCCCAGATAGAGCTGACCCCCACTCTCACTGCCCCCCCAGATAGAGCTGACCCCCACTCTCACTGCCCCCCCAGATGGAACTGACCCCCACTCTCACTGCCCCCCAGATAGAGCTGACCCCCACTCTCACTGCCCCCCCAGATGGAACTGACCCCCACTCTCACTGCCCCCCAGATGGAGCTGACCCCCACTCTCACTGCCCCCCAGATGGAGCTGACCCCCACTCTCACTGCCCCCCCAGATAGAGCTGACCCCCACTCTCACTGCCCCCCCGGGTAGAGCTGACCCCCACTCTCACTGCCCCCCAGATAGAGCTGACCCCCACTCTCACTGCCCCCCAGGTGGAGCTGACCCCCACTCTCACTGCCCCCCCGGGTGGAGCTGACCCCCACTCTCACTGCCCCCCCAGATAGAGCTGACCCCCACTCTCACTGCCCCCCCAGATAGAGCTGACCCCCACTCTCACTAGCTCTTTGCTGGCTCTTCCCAGTGTCCATGTCTCCAGGATCCTACCAGGAGCCGTTGCTCAAGGGTAACCTCAGTGACCCCCCTTAGAGCCCGCGGCGCTCATGAGCCACGGGAATCCGGGGGCTGGACTCCGTGGTCACTCAGTTGGGGTCACTGCGCCGTCAGTGAGGGGAAGCACGAGGGGGAGGCTAAGGGACCCTCTTGGCGCGGGGCATCCGGCTTTCGGACGAGGCGGGTGTGAGGGGGTCAGCCCGTCTCCCCGCGCTACGAGGCAGGATGCGACTGGGCTGGGGTTCGGGTACAGCTCCCTCCTCCCCACTCCCCACTCCCGGCTCGCTCCAGGTCCCACTCTGGCACAAGCAGGTGCGGGCCTGGCCTGGCCGGTCAGGAGGCACCTGCAGGCGGTGGGGCAGCTCGCCCTTGACCTGTCCCCTCGGTCACGCGCTCCGCGCTGGCGTTCCCGCAGGAGCTCAGCTGTCACTGGCCTGGGGGTGGCGCCCTGTCCTCCTGGTCCTTCTGGTGGGCGGGCCTCCGAGGGGCGGACTGGAGAGCCAGCGCGTCAGGCAGGAGCGCGTGAGTGAGCAGGGATCCTGGGACACGTGGATAACGGGGCCCCGGGGCACGGGCCGAGGTGACAGCATCCAGCTGCTGGGAGGACCGCGTGCGGCGAGGGGGTGCCGGCGGCCAGGGCCGCGTCCTTCCGGGCTGCGGAGTTCATGGCGTTAGAACGAGAGGGAGGCGCGGAGGCTCCTGTGACTGCGCCCACACAGGACGTAGAACGCTCTGCGACCCTCCGAACCGGATCTCTGTGACACGGGACACGCTGACCGGTCTGAGGGCAGCTCTAGTCGCAGGAACGGGCAGGTGGACAACACGGCCCGTGCTCGCCTCTGGGGGCGCTTGGGTTCAGGGGTGTCCGGGCGCAGGTTAGGTAACAGGGTCGTCGATCTCCGCTGCCCGGCCTGGCGATTCCGCTGCCAGTTGTGCTTCGTGCTGGGAAGGGGTCCTCAGGGTCCTCCTGGGCTGACCCCCTGGTCCCTCCTGGGCTGACCCCCCTGGTCCCTCCTAGGCTGACCCCCTGGTCCTTCCTGAGATGACCCCCATGGTCCCTCCTGGGCTGACCCCCCTGGGCCCTCCTGGGCTGACCCCCCCATGGCCCTCCTGGGCTGACCCCCTGGTCCCTCCTGGGCTGACCCCCCTGGTCCCTCCTGGGCTGACCCCCTGGTCCTTCCTGAGATGACCCCCCCATGGCCCTCCTGGGCTGAGCCCCCTCAGGACCCTCCTGGGCTGACCCCCCGGGCCCTCCTGGGCTGACCCCCTGGTCCCTCCTGGGCTGACCCCCTGGTCCCTCCTGGGCTGACCCCCCAGGGCCCTCCTGGGCTGACCCCCCCCCCAGGGCCCTCCTGGGCTGACCCCCTGGTCCCTCCTGGGCTGACCCCCTGGTCCCTCCTGGGCTGACCCCCTGGTCCCTCCTGGCTGACCCCCCAGGGCCCTCCTGGGCTGACCCCCCTGGTCCCTCCTGAGATGACCCCCCTGGTCCCTCCTGGCTGACCCCCCCATGGCCCTCCTGGGCTGACCCCCCTGGTCCCTCCTGGGCTGACCCCCCTGGTCCCTCCTGAGATGACCCCCCTGGTCCCTCCTGGCTGACCCCCCCATGGCCCTCCTGGGCTGACCCCCCTGGTCCCTCCTGGGCTGACCCCCCTGGTCCCTCCTGAGATGACCCCCCTGGTCCCTCCTGGCTGACCCCCCCCATGGCCCTCCTGGGCTGACCCCCTGGTCCCTCCTGGCTGACCCCCCTGGTCCCTCCTGGCTAACCCCCCCATGGCCCTCCTGGGCTGACCCCCCTGGTCCCTCCTGAGATGACCCCCCTGGTCCCTCCTGGCTGACCCCCCCATGGCCCTCCTGGGCTGACCCCCCTGGTCCCTCCTGGGCTGACCCCCCTGGTCCCTCCTGGGCTGACCCCCCTGGTCCCTCCTGGCTGACCCCCCCCCATGGCCCTCCTGGGCTGACCCCCTGGTCCCTCCTGGCTGACCCCCCTGGTCCCTCCTGGCTAACCCCCCCATGGCCCTCCTGGGCTGACCCCCCTGGTCCCTCCTGGGCTGACCCCCCTGGTCCCTCCTGGGCTGACCCCCCCCGCAGGGCCCTCCTGGGCTGACCCCCCAGGGCCCTCCTGGGCTGACCCCTCGGGGCCCTGTGCCCTGCCGTCAGTGCTACCAGAGCTGTCCCGCCCCCTGCAGTGCTGATCCTGTGGGGCCTCAGATTCTCCGCCTCTGAATGGAGCTTCCAGAACCTTCTGCCGCAGGAGCTGCCCTCTGAGCCGCAGCCCTCCCGGCGCAGCAGGTCTGACGTCCTGCCCTCCCTGTCCTGCTGGTGTCCACGCTGACCGTCCCCAGCACAGCCTGCCCTGCAGAGCTGGTCCCACAGGCCCGCCCCGCGTTTGAGGAGGGGTGTGGCAGGCAGGGGTGAAGGGTGGAAGGAGCCGATGGGGAGGGGGGGCCGGAGGGAGATGGGGGGGTGAGGGGCCAACTCGGGAAGATGGCGACGGAGGGTGCGTGGCCTGAGCCCGAGGCTGGGCTGGGACCGGGCGGGACCTGGAGCCGCACGACGGAGCCCCTGAGCCTCCCCCAGGGGCCGAGAGAACTTGAGGTTGTAAGTACTCAGTGGCCCTGAGGCGCCCCCACAAATCAGTATGTGCTCGCACGGCCGAGGGACGAAGAGCGACTCCGGTGACGAACGGGACAGGTGTGCCCACAGTGCAGGCGACCACGCGTTCTCTCCAGCTCCGGGGCCCGAGCTCCGGGCACAGGCAGGCGCCGTGCCTTCCGTCCTGTGGCCACACGGTGACCGTCACCGCAGCAGCCGAGCCTGCGCTCTGAGGACCGTCAACTAGTCGGTAGAGAAGGGGGGTCAGGGAGAAGCCGCTGCCACCAGGACGCCCTCCAGGACTTCCCTCTGGCTGCAGACGCCCCACCCCAGGCTCGGTGTCCCCGCAGCTGGTCCTCTTAGGCTGCGACCGGCTGTGGGCCTGCCTTCCTCTCTCCCGCAGCCTCTGTCTGCGGGACCGGCTGGCACGGCAGGGGCCTGGTCAGACCTGCCCAGAACCTCGCGACACCCCGGCCGGACCTCTTGGCACCCTCGTGGCGCCCCGGCAAACCTGCTCAGGCAGAACCAGAGCCTGGTCTAGCAGAACCTCCCGCGGACACGAGTCGGGACAGGCGGTGCAGCAGCGCCCCGTCGGGCCATGGCGCGGTGGAAAAGCACTTCGTTTGCGTGGAGTGTAGGCCGGTTTCTCCAGAGCCGGGGGTAGCACGGCCCAGCGGGCGGCTGCGGGGATTAGATTGATGTGCAGATTGTACGTCTCCTCCCTGGAGCCCTGTCTGTCCCCTCACAAAACGCCGCGTTTATGGAGGTCAGTGCACGGGGCTCGGAGCGAGGGATTCCCACTGGAGGTGGAGCCCGCAGCCCGCCAGGCGAGAGGAACGCAGACCCCTCACCCCCTTGGGGGGGTGGAGCTCGGATGGGGCTGGGCTCCTGAACACCAGGGCTCACGGCGCCCGCCCGCTGCTCATGGAAAGAGATTTGCATTTCCGTCCCGCCCCTGGGTTTCATCTGATCACTCACAATGCCCAGAATGCACTGCGCTTTCAAGGGCCACTGATATTTGGGTAAAAACAGGCCCTTTCCTTGCGGAATCCTTTAGGCTCTGCTTGCCAATCTGTTTCACTCTCTCCGCAGTCCCCTCGGCCGCCCCAGGGAACGTGTCCGCCGTGGCGGTCAGCTCGACCCAGATCCTGCTGACCTGGGCCTCGGTGCCCGAGCAGGACCAGAACGGCCTGATCCTGGGCTACAAGGTACGCGTGAGGGCAACCTCGCTTTGCTCAAGACACGCAGCTGCCACCCCTGTCCCCTCCCCGGCCAGCGCGTCCCTGGTCTCTGGGGGACCCAAGCTCAGCGGCTCCCGGCTCCCTGCTCCCTGCTCCTCACATCACCCGTCTCACGTGAGATCCTTACGGCCTGGGGCTCAGTGTTGGCGTCGCCCTAACAAAGCCAGACCGGGCGCAGAGCCCTGTTCCCACGGGGGCCTCGCTCGTGAGGGCCGCCGAGAGGGTTAGATAACGCCAGCGTCCCGGCCATCCGGTCCGTCCTGACACCTCCGGCTTATCCATGTGACACCCCTTCACCCGGGCCCTCAAAACGCACTCCCTGCCTGTCCCTCACCTCCCTCCCTCCCCTCTCCCTGCCCTCCTGTCGTCCCTCCCTCAGCCCTGCCTGCCTTCCTGCTGCCCCGCCCTGGGCATGGCCGCTGCCCCCCCCAGGCCGTGAGACAGGTGACTCCGTTAGGCCCAGCGATCACAGAGTGGGGTCAGCGATCGCCACCCCCCGCCCCTGAGTCCCGGAGGAGATGTTTCTGTGGGCCCGAGCTCCCTCCCTGGGGTCTGCCTGTTAAGCCTCGGTCACTGGGAGCCCGGGTTCCGGGGCAGCGGGCCACTCCTGAGACCGCAGCCCAGCCTCCCAGTCAGCGGGGCGTGGGGAGAGGTTGCCTCTGTGTCCACCCTGGAGTCCCCGGTCAGTGGCTGTGGACAGCGTGGCCGCCTTTGGTGGCCTCAGATCTTGCAAATTACGGCGAGGCATCCAGCCCCAGCCCTGGGCCGGGTCCCAGCTCCAATGCCCTTCCGCTCGGGTACGAGCGCTTCATCGCCATCCTCCCCGGTGCCAGAGAGTAGCAGTTAGACCCATAAGCCTCAGCCAGCTGCCGGGGCACGGACGCCCTGGCTGGTCCTGGCGCCGCGGCCGGCACCCGCGTCCTCACGCCCACCCCTGTGCTGATGCTGCAGATCCTGTTCCGGGCCAAAGACCTGGACCCCGAGCCCAGCAGCCACGTGGTGCGCGGCAACCACACGCAGTCGGCGCTCCTGGCGGGCCTGCGCAAGTTCGTGCTGTACGAGCTGCAGGTGCTGGCGTTCACGCGCATCGGGAACGGGGTGGCCAGCACGCCGCTGGTCCTGGAGCGGACCAAGGACGACGGTACGTGTCGGTGCGCCCCGCCCCCAGAGGAGCCGCCTCTGCCGGGTGTGGCCACGGTGCCCCCTCCCAGGGGAGCGCGGGGACAGCGACCGTGTGGGCCAGTGTCATTTCCAACTCAGTGTCCGACCACCGCTCTTCCCAGTGGAGGAAAACAACACAGAACCGCCTCGGTCACGGAGCGGCGAGGCGGCCAGTTGCAGCGCGAGTGGGTTACGGCCCAGTGTGAGCCTGCGCGGGGTTTCCGTGGTAACTGCAGCAGGCGGGCAGGAAAGGCCGCTGTGGTAGGGTCTGCACCGTCCAGTCACGCACCCCTGCTGCCCACGTGCCCGGGGTCCTGGTGCCCCGACGCTCCTTTGCATAACGTGAGGTTGTTGACCTGTGCGGGCGGAGCGGCCGCTCGGGGCCCCGGCACCCGGCGCGCCTTTCCAGCCCTGCACCCCCGACGGGCGGCTGTGTTCACGGGCGTCTCGCTTGGAAGTGAACAGTCGCCCTCTGCAGGGCCCGGCTCCTCCAGGCGCTGCTTCCCACCCTCACGCACACGCCTGACGCCTGTCGGAGGGAGGCACTGGTCTCCCAGCCCTCCCGGCCCGCAGCAGCTGCAGAGGAAAAACAACGTAGATTTTCTTCTTCTTTCTTTTTTTAATATATATATTTTATTTCAGAGAGAGGAAGGGAGAGGGAGAGAGAGAGAGAAACATCAGTGATGAGAGAGAATCATGGATCGGCTGCCTCCTGCATGCCGCCTACTGGGGATCAAGCCCGCAACCTAGGCATGTGCCCTGACTGGGAATTGAACCGTGACCTCTTGGTTCATAGGTCGACGCTCAACCCCTGAGCCACGCCGGCCGGGCAGTGGTAGATTTTCTTAAACATCTTCACCAAAGCAATGAAATTAGTCCCCCGATGTCCTGTCCCCGCGCTTCCCTGGGAAGGGGCACTGCGGCCACACCTGGCAAGGACAGGCTGCCCGCGACCTGTCTGTCTGTCCGTCCATCCTCCCGGAGCGCAGCGCGTCCCGGCAGCTGTGGGCGGGAGGGGACAGGTGTCCCGAGGCTGTTTCTCTGAACTGGACGCAGCCCTCGCGTGTCCCAGGCTGCACAGTGAGACGTGGAGGGGGCTGTAGAAACCGCCCGTAAAGCTCGGCCGGTCGGAACGGTTTCTCCCTGGAGTGAAGGTCGGCCTGTGCCCAGTGACCGCTCTCCCCTGGGACAGCGCAGGGGCCAAGGCCACACAAGACACATGGGCTGGGGCGTGTGTGGGTCTCCCCAGCGTGTGAGCTGTAGCCGCCTCCTCACACTTACTTCACCCAAACCCAAGGGTCATCGCACGTTTAAAATATCAAATGCTGTCCTCAGCTTGTGGCCAAGGCAGAAGCCGCGGCCCGGGATGCCTGGCACACGCACTGCAGTTACTATTGATCACACGCTCCCACCGCCCCTCCCGGAACCCGCCGGAACAGCGGGAAGTCCAGAGAGTGTCCGATTCCGTAAACCTGACTCTGGGGGCCCTGCCGCGTCCTGCTGTCCTCACCGCTGGTACACCGTGCAGCAGGCCACAGCGGGAACCGCTGGCGCACAGCAAGACCTACTGCATGCACCGTGCATGGCCACAGCAGGACCTACTGCATGCACCGTGCATGGCCAGCCTCTGGGACAGGGCGTGACTGTACACATGGCATTTTGTCCATGTTTTTCACCTCCATTAGGAGTTGGGAGTGGCTTTCAGCCTTCTTACTTCTCTGACACTGCCTTGCAGATGTCAAGCCCAGAAAAGAACTCGGCTCGGATTGGTGAAATGTTCTATTACTAAGCTAGAGGTCCGATGCACAAAGATTCGTGCAAGAATGGGCCTTCCTTCCCCTGGCTGCCAGCACCGCCTTCACTCCAGCCGGAGCCTCCTTTCCACCTTCCCATACTGCCCAGTGGCCCTGCCCTCAGCTGCTCAGTGCCTGTGTATGTAAATTAACCTGCCATCTTTGTTGGGTTAATTTGCATACTCACTCCTGATTGGCTGGTGGGTGTTGCGAAGGTACGGTCAATTTACATCTTACTCTTTTTTTAGTGTAGATATGTGGAGGCAGTGTTGGTCAATGACATCATATAATTTTTAGGTGACTAGCATTGTCGTTCAACACCCAAACTCTAGTTCCCTTCACTGCCAACACCCACTCCCCTCTTCTCCCCACCCTGACCCTCACCGAATGTCCACGCCAGGGCCCCTCAGCGGCTGGCCTGGCCCCGGGGCTCCCAGCTGACTGAGCACCGCACAGCAGGCGGCTGATGGAGGCGGGGTTTCCCAGAGCCACTGGGGAGCCACGCAGAGCCCGTCAGATCCCAGTCATTCGCCCAAACATGGCGTGTCCCCCGCAAACAGCATCATGGCGCAGTGACTGTGTGTCCAGTTCCCAGACCCGCACGGGACCTTGTCAGGGGCCCAGACAACATCGTAGGGCGCCTGGCTCACAAGACTTTCTTCACCTCCAGCCCCAGGCCCCCCGGTGAGGCTGGTGTTCCCGGAAGTGAGGCTCACCTCGGTGCGGATTGTGTGGCAGCCGCCGGAGGAGCCCAACGGCATCATCCTGGGTAAGGGCGGTGACGGGGAGCGCGGGGCAACGAGCAGGGTGGGTTGGCAGGGAGCGCGGGGTGGCAGGCAGGGTGGGGCAGCGGGGAGGGCAGGGAGGCGGGAGGGCGGGGCGGGGGGGCAGCGGGGAGCGCGGGGCGGCAGGCACAGCTCAGAGAAGCAGCAGGCAGGTGCCGTCATCTAGTTCCATCACGTGGGAGGAAGCACCTGCGCGTCCTGGACTGAGAGGGTGACTCCCACGGTCTGAGCTGGGAGCTGAGGTTACTGACAGGCCGAAGCTCACGGGCGGTGCTCCCAGAACTCCGGCAGAGCCACCCGTGACTGCCACCGCCTCTCCGAGGTGGCCGGCTCTCCCGAGGACGGGTGCTTGGAAACTGCTCGTTCCCACGGGCCCCAGTTCCGGCCGTCCTCCCGCGGAGGCCGCAGCGTCCCTGGAAGAAGGGGAGGGCGCCGTACGCTGCAGGCCCCGGGAGAGCTTGCTTTTCCTTCTCACGCGGCGCTCTCTAGTGGCGACACAGGCCACGATGTCTCCTACGTCCCGAAGGCAGCGAGTTTCACTTTAAAAACCTTTTTCTCGTCCCCTGTCAGCGGGACAGATGAAGGGCCTCCACTTGCCGGGGGTCACGTGCGCCGTGAGGAGTAAGGGGGGAAGAGGACGCACCATCCCCGAGAGGCTCAGGAGCGGCAGGAAGACAGCCACACCCGGGGGCAGTGCCGCTCACTTCTCTGGGACAGACACGCTGCTGGACGGGGCGGGCTGACGGCGCAGCGTCCACCCACTACTCACGGGAGGGGGCACTGTGTGGACCGTCCCCCGTCCCCAGCTCTGGTTTGGGACAGAGTTCATGCTGGTGAGACAGAGCGAAGCCTGAGCCGGCGCGTGGGCCCGGAGAAGGCCCTCGGCGCTGAGGAGGTGGGTGTTGGTCTGGAGTCCGAGCCTCGCGGCCACGGCAGACAGCGCGGGTGAGATGGCGCCGTGTCCGTCACCCAGAGCGTCCCACCCGCTGTTGTGAGGCAGCGCCCGGCAGCGTCACGGAGGCCGGGTCACCGTCACACACCGGCTGCGGGCGCTGCCGGTGCGGAGGCCGTTCCGGAGGCCCGGGTCGGGGGTCACGGAGGAGAGGGAACCGTCTCTGCGAGGCCCCGACCCCGAGACCCAGGGCCGCTCCCACTCTGGCCCTCGGAGCGTATGAACACGGCCGCTCGGCGGTGACCCAGATCACACGTGTCCCTGCATCTCCAGCGGAGATTAACCGCCAACACCGCAGCGCCTGCAGGGAACGCACGCGTATTTGCACACACACTTCACTGGGCGCTCCCAGCATTTAGAGCCTTCCTCTGGGGGTGCGGGCCTCGCTCCGGCCTCCCTGCCTCCCTTGCCGACGCCCTTCAGTGCTCCTGAGCTGAAGTGAAGCGAGTGCCCCTCAAGCCCACGCGGGGCTGCCCCACCTCACGCGCCAGAATTTCCCCCCACCCCCCCCCCACCCGCCTGCCGAGCGCCTGGCATTTCCTCTGGCTCATCGGGCAGGGCGTGCGAGGGCCCCGCTGGGCATCAGGACAGTGAGGGTGAGCGTCTGCCAGCGCGGTCGGGGCGGCCGCACTGCCTGCTCCCAGCCCTCCATGGACGAGCTGTGAGCCCAGCAGCACAGGCTCCTGGCCGGGCTGGCGCGGGCCTCGCCGGGCGACTCAGCTGCTGTGGGAGCGACGAACAGCTGTTGGGGGGCCATCACCACTCACACCCCAACAGTGGCCTGGGACGGAGTCAGGCAGGACCAGGTCCCCGAACCGGAGCGTCCGGCCCAGTGATGCCTCAGAGCAGACGCCTCTCAGAGCGGTGCCTGGGGTTGCCCAGGAGACACCCCGCACAAGGCCTGCCACACAGGACTCGCCGCAGGATGAGGTGTCGGCCTAAGTCAACCCCCTGACCAGGCAGCCGAGACCCCGCCCCCTGGGCCACAGCCCGTCTCGGCCTCTTCCTGTTTGCCTCTCACCGCGGATGGTTCTGGAGTTCTCTGGGCGCCCCAGGCTGCCGGCCGGTGCCGTGAGGAGCAGAGGCCGGAATGGGAGCCGTGGAGGCGGCATGAAGATGGTGCTGCGGGTGCGACATAGCCCGCCGAGC
This sequence comes from Eptesicus fuscus, assembly GCF_027574615.1. Classification (NCBI taxonomy): domain Eukaryota; kingdom Metazoa; phylum Chordata; class Mammalia; order Chiroptera; family Vespertilionidae; genus Eptesicus; species Eptesicus fuscus. Next base: position 106,660,703 of record NC_072478.1, on the reverse strand, counting down.
AGCAGGCGCAGGGCCGCTGGGGACGCAGCAGCCGGCGGGAGGAAGGTGGAGGGCGGCTCGACATCACAGCCCAGGTGCTGACCGGCCAGGCCCCCCAACACCCCGGGACCCACGGCAGCCCCGGAGGCATTTCCCGCCGCCTCCGTCGCCGTCTGACAAGCCAAGGCTCCGAGGGGGGTGCCGGGCCAGGCACCTGCGGAGCGGGATGCAGCCGGGCCGTGAGCCGCAAGCGCCGGCGTCCCGCCTGGCCTGCCGGGAAGCGGGCTCCCCCGAGGTGGCATCGGGTCGCGGCCTGGCGGAACCAGGCCTAGCAGGGGGCCCTCTGCCGGGAGACTGAGGTGGGCTCCCTCCTCCCGGAACTCGTGGTTGTGCAAAGTGAAAGCTGTGCAGCCGGGCAGCCCCAGGGCCCCGCCGGCTCCGCAGGGGGCATGCTGTGTGACCTCGGGCAGACCGCCGACCCTCTCTGAGCTTTCCTGCCTCCGGGCGGCTGGGGATGAGCACGCTGCCTGCTGGGACCACGGTGAGGTCGGGGACGAGGACCGTCAGGAGCCTCGCGGGAAGAGCTGCCCCCGTGGCTGCGGTGGCTACGCCGTCCTGGTGTTCGGGACACGGCGTCTGGGCATCGCAGGAGGCTGAGGCTGGGCTGGTCCCGTGGCACCGGAACGCCAGGCTCCCGCCACGACCGGGCAGGACGGGAAGACGGGAGGGCAGGTCCGGAGGAGAGTGCTGGGTCAGCGCGTGGGGAAGCATGACCCTAGCAGGACACCCAGCACAGGCCGAGGCCAGCGGGTCACCGTGGCAGGGAGGAGAGAGCGCCATCAGAGGCGGAGCAGCCGCCGCAGGGGTCACTCGGGGCCCGACGGACACCTGGGAGCAGTGACGGTCACCGTGCTGTCTGTCCGTGTGTGGTGGTGGCAGCAGTGACCAGCGGGGGTCGGGCCGAATGCGAGGGCTCGCCGCCTCTGAGCCCTGGGCCTGGCCGGGCCTCCCACACGCGGTCAGGGCCTCCGTATGGTTGGACAGACGACGAAGCAGGAGCTGGGAGGGTGCCAGTGAGCGGGGTCACCCGGAGCCGGAGGCCGTGCCAGCGGGAAGACGGGAGCAGAGAGGGCAGGGCGGGCGGCCGGGCGGAATGACCGTGGCCGGAGCGCAGCAGCGTAAGGACGGTCAGCTCTGCCGCCGGTGCCCCCGGAGCTCCGTTCACGTGACGGCTTGGCCATCGTGATGCTGCGGATGCCCCGCGCCCTCCGCTCTGCTCTGGAGCAGCAGGAGCAGCAGCTGGTCCGAGGGCTGGGTCTGCCAGTTGGCACGGCCTCAGATGCGGGCGGGCCGGGCGAGGGCTTGATCGGGAGTGACCCTGGCCAAGCCCAGGCCCCATGGCCCCGCTCCCTCGCCTGCGGGGGCTGTGGATGGCGGAGCCCGGCTCAGTGCAGGGAGGGCTTGGCAGGGGGAGAGTGGGGCTGAGGGCGGGAGTGGCGGGCAGGGAGCTGGGTCGGCGGCAGAGGAGGTGGGGAAGCTGGCAGATGCCAGGGCAGCTGGTGTCGGCTGGCTGGCCGCCGCCACAGGCCTCACTGCAGAGAGGGCGAGGGCGCTGTCTAGAGAACTAACAGGAGGCGCTGCCCTTGGCAGGGCAGGTGCAGGGGGGCTGGGGGGCGGGGGGAAGAGGCAGTGAGTGCAGACCCGGCCCCATCAGAGATGCTTGCCGCTCCCAGGCACCGTCTGTCCTCACGCCTTGTCCCGTGAGGACCCGCTCAGCGCGCAGTGGCCACGGGGAGGGACTGTCCTCACGCCTTGTCCCGTGAGGACCCGCTCAGCACGCGGTGGCCACGGGGAGGGACTGTCCTCACGCCTTGTCCCGTGAGGACCCGCTCAGCACGCGGTGGCCACGGGGAGGGACTGTCCTCACGCCTTGTCCCGTGAGGACCCGCTCAGCGCGCGGTGGCCACGGGGAGGGACTGTCCTCACGCCTTGTCCCGTGAGGGGTGAGGGAGAGCAGGGGGGACTGGCGCCCAGAGCCCCGCTCATCATGGGGCTGGGCTCCCCTCTCGGTGGTGTAGGGTCTGCCTGGTGCCGGCTGGGAAGGAGGGCGTCGTGAGGACGTGGCTCTGGTTCCCACCACGTGGTTGTGGGAGGCGGGACGGGCTGCCCCGTGCCGAGGACGGACTGACCACGCTCCGGGCCCCGCCCACAGGGTACCAGATCGCCTACCGCCTGGCCCGCAGCAGCCCCCACACCTTCACCACGGTGGAGGTCGGCGCCACGGTCCGGCAGTTCACGGCCACCGAGCTGGCCCCCGAGTCGGCGTACACCTTCCGGCTGTCGGCCAAGACCAGGCAGGGCTGGGGGGAGCCGCTGGAGGCCACCGTCATCACCACCGAGAAGAGAGGTGAGACCTGGGGCCCAGCCCACAGTCATGGCGGTGGGGGGAGTGGGGGGGGCAGCCGCTGGAACCTTGGCGACGCGTGGCCTCTCGGTCGGGCCTGCGTGGCCGGCGCGTGGAGGGGGCAGCGGGCACTGAGAGCTCATCGAGCACCTGCTGAGCCGGGCCTGGGACCGGGCACCTTCCCGAGCCTGCGCACCTGCACCGCACACCGTGCCCTCTGACAGGCTGACCGTCCGGTCTGAAGGTGGCCGCAGCTCAGAGGCTGAGTGCTGGCCCAGGGATCCCGTCCTCCTGCGTGGGGGCCGCCCCGAGGCAGCGCAGGGCCCTGGGGTCGGCGCCTCCCGGGGAGCAGGTGCTCACACGCTCCGCAGCCGTGCAAAGACCGCCTGCGACCCTCTGCTCCTAGCGCTGCGTGTGCTGGGGGCATCACCCTGCTTGATCGTCCCCCAAGCTGGGGGGTGCGGGGTGAGCCCGAGTCTTATGAGAGAGGAAGCTGAGGCTGGACGTGTCGGGAGGGAGGCGCCGGCCGCTGCGGGAGAGGATGTGGGCGAGGTCAGACGCCAGCTCCTCGCCCCGTCCCCGCCCAGCATGGCGGCCCTATCCCCGCCCCGTGTCCTGATCAGAATCAACAGCCTCCACGACCAGCAGTTAGACAGTGACTCCTGCCCGAGTGTCCCGTGGAGCCGACGGGGTGAGGAGAAGGGCGGGTGGCCAGCCCACGGCCCGCCTCGCCCCTGCCCCAGCCCCTCCCTGCAGCAGATCCACGGCCAACTGCGCCCCCAGCAGGGAGCTGAGCTGCTGCATTGAGGACCCAGCTCCCGGGACACCCAGGCTCAGGGGACGCCCGGGCTCAGGGGACGCCCAGGCTCGGGGGACGCCCAGGCTCAGGGGACGCCCAGGCTCAGGGGACGCCGGGCTCAGGGGACACCAGGGCTCAGGGGACGCCCAGGCTCAGGGGACACCCGGGCTCAGGGGACACCCAGGCTCAGGGGACGCCCGGGGGGGGGATGCAGGGAGGAGTCCAGAGTCCCCTGTGGTGCTCGGGGAGCCCAGGTGTCACTCTGAGACGTGCTCCCGGGTGGCAGGGAGTCGGGGAGCGCGTGTGGGCGGGTTCACACAGCCTGTTGGTCTGTCCTGCGCTGAGGGTGGAGCAGGTCCGCACTGGGCCCGTCGCCCTGCATGGGAGTCGCCTGCAGACAGTCTGCTCCGGGCGGCACTGTGGGCGTCGGCGGTGCCCAGGGCGGTTTGGGGGTCCCTCTCACTCCCTGGTCTGTCCTCATTTGCTCGCAGAGCGGCCGGCGCCCCCCAGGCAGCTGCTGGTGCCCCAGGCCGAGGTGACCGCCCGCAGCCTCCAGCTCCAGTGGGTCCCGGGCAGCGACGGGGCCTCCCCCATCCGCTACTTCACCGCGCAGGTGCGCGAGCTGCCCGCGGGGCGCTGGCAGACCTACTCGTCGTCCATCAGCCACGAGGCCACAGCCTGCGCCGTGGAAAGGTACGAGGGCCCGGAGGCCCCTCCCCGGACCTGCAGCCCTGCCCTGTCCCCCCGCAGCCAGCTCCCCACAGGCGAGGGGTCTGGAGGGCCCGGGACGCAGCACTGAGGGCGTGTCTCTCCTCGTCCACCCCTGGTACCGGGGATTTCTGTGTCCCGGGACCCACTGCCCCAGGCCCCAGGCCTCTCCCACCCCCACAGGCTGTCCCGCCTAGAGGCCCCGGGACAGGCCAGGCCAGTAATAGGGACAGTGAGCCCGAAGCGTGGGCTCCTAAGAGAGGAGGGGAGTGGTGGTCGGAGTGGGGGCCTGGCGGCAGATGTCCCCCAGAGAGACACCCCCTCCTGCTCCCCCAGGTCAGCAGGCACACAGATTTCCCTCAGGGCCGACGCTGGCCAGTGACGCTGAGCAGGAACCGGCGGGCGTCCCCCTGAGCAAGATGACCCACCACCACTCATTCCTCAGAGACCCGGGAGGGAGGGGCAGGGCTGGCCCCACAGTGGCACTCGGCCTGCAGAGACCATGGCTGGGAGCAGGGAGGGGAGGCCGGAGTCACAGGGATCGCAGACTCACACGCAGCCCCTGGGCGACTTCCGGGCCGGCTCACTGAACTCCTCCTCTGTCCCCGATTGCAACCACTTTCCGGTTCGGCGCCTCCAGGCTGTGGGCAGGGCTGCTGTGCCGTGGCTCCCACCGTGGCTTCTAGGACCCTGGCCCCACCCTGTCCTGAGCCCCCGCTGAGCTGGGAAACGTCACACACCGTGTCAGCGTCGATCCCGCGAGGGAGGGCGGGTGGCGGTGGGCGGTCGCCGTCCTTGTTGTGCAAACGAGGAACCAGGGGCCAGTCGGTCAGAAGCCGGGACCTGGTCTGTGGCCCCAGCGCAGCCAGTGAGGTGTGAGAGCGGGGCCTTGTGGTGTCCCGGCGCCCCTTGGCACGGCTGCCGGGCGCCCCCGCTCCATCGGCGGGTGGGGGGGTGGGGGGCAGGTCAGAGGGTCTCTGAGCAGCTCCATCCTGGGCCCCAGCACACAGCAGGCTGTGGGCTCGCAGGCCGGGTGCGTCTCCGGTGCTGTCCTGGACCCACACCTGGGGCTTTAGAGAGAAGGGCGCCCCCTCCCTGCCTGAGGGGGAAGTGCAGTGCACGCAGCTGAGCAGGGGGCAGGGCACGGGGGCGGGGGGGGGGGGGGGATCTGAGGCAGACGCCCAGGCTCAGGCGCCTCCTACCCCGCCAGTGGGAGTCTGGGCTGCGAGGCTGGGAGGCAACAGGAGGGCCTCGGGGCGGGCGGGTGGCTTCAGTCCTGGGCTCAGCCCTTCCTCCGAACGCCCACTGTGGCCGGTGCGTGGGCCCCACCGGACCCCGGGAGACCGCGTGCGAGATGGTTCTCCACCAGCCGCCCGCCCCTCGCGCGTGTCTCTTCAGCTCCTTCGTGCGGCTTTAGAAATCCCGCCGCAGGGAAACCAGGTGGCCTCGGGCAGGACGTCACGCGTGGGCTCGGGGCTCTTAGCAAACAAGCTGCGTGCCTCGCGGATGAGTGACAGGTGAAGGCAGCCGCGCCCGCTCGTGTTTTCTCACAACAACCAAGACGCACAGCGTGTGCAGCGGCCGCTGCTTTTGAGACTCGGGTCAGCTCCACGCAGAGCGTCCACCTGTCGGGGTCCCCGCACCAGCCCAGGCTGGGGTGTCGCTCTCCATGGTTCTCTTCCCACCTGACGCTCAGCTCCACGCCCAGACGCCGTGGTGAGCCCGCGGCTCCCAGAGGCTCATCAGCCCCGTGAACCAGGGAGCCTGGCAGACCCAGGCCGGCTCGGCCTCCGCTCTCAGTTCTGCTGCACCCAGCCCCCTGCAGCCCCTCCTGCACCCCACCCGTCCCTCCCAGCCTCCTTCACCCCACCCGTCCCTCCCAGCCCCCGGCACCTGCAGTGGACGGACAGAAAGAGCTCAGCGTTGGGCGGCGAGTCCTTGGAGAGCAGAAGTCCTAAATGCCGTTGACAAATCCATGACCTAAGTGATAACGTAACACAGGTGCTAACAGTAAGGACAGGTCATTTCTGGGGCACCTGCCACGTGCCACACCGTGCTGATGCCCACGTGACTTCTCGTCCACCCTCCCAAGGAACGTTGGGGACCGCGCGCCCCCCGCCGTCAGCCCTCAGGTCCTCCCCGCTCCAGGCGCGGGCCCGTCCCCCGAACTGGGGAGCAGCAGCTGCTGAGGCCGCTGAGGCCGCTGAGCGTGGAGCCTGAGTCTTATAAGGAGGACAGTTGTCAAGGAAACAGACAGTGCCAAACTGCGGCAGGCATGAGGGCATGAGCGTGTGCACAGGACCGCGGCCGGCCACCACTCCGTCCGTCCAGGCTGGTCCAACGGGATAGGGACACCAGCAGCAAGACCTAGCGAGCCTCGCTCGGCGCCAGGCCCCCTCCGCGCGCTTCCCCGGACCCGCATCCGGACGGGGGCCTGGGACACGATGCGCCTGTCAGCGCCCGGGGAGCCGCGGCGCCCTGCCCGAGGTCAGCGGGGAGTGAGACTGAGGCGGCCCCCGCTCGCTGCGTGCCTTCCAGCCCGAATGCGGGGCCAGCGGGGGCGGCAGGGCCACGGGGAAGGGACACGTGGCTGTCACCAGGACTGGACAGTGACTGGGAAGCTCGGACAGATGGGGCTGTTTGTTTTATAAAGGATTTCTCCAGAGCTGCCCGAGCCACTGCGGAGGTGGAACTCAGAAGCACGTGCACTCAGGCCAGGCCAGGTGGGGCCGGCGGGTGCCTGGCCGGCGGGTTCTGGGGCTTTGGAGGGAGCGCGACCCAGGTGTCAGCTGCTGGAGAACCGGTGCGAGCCGGTCGTGAGCGAGACAGAATGACATCAGGAGCCTCTCCCGACCGTGGCGTCCGAAGGTGGTGATCAGCTTTGAAAAGCAGAGCTCTCTCAGCAACGCGGTGCCTAGAGCCTCGCCCGCGCCGCCGGGTGGACGAGGAGCTGCTGGTTGGGGTGGGGGGCCTGCGCCTGCACCCCAGAGGGTTCCTCAGCCTCGGGGTTCCGCCGGCTCGGTTTGAAAACCACGAGTTTACGGTGGGTTGGGAGAGAGGAGAGGACAGGCCTGAGCCACGTGGTGAGGACACAGAGACAGTGGATGTGCAGGAGCGAGGGCGGCTCTGGAATCGGGAATCACTCCAGCTCTTCTGGCCTGGGAGCCAGAGCAGAGGATGAGACAGTGCTGCTGCTGCTGCTGCTGGGGGGTGGGGGTCCCCTTCTGTGCTCTTGTGGGGAAAGTGGGGGGCGGCCAGGAGAGCTGGCAGCCAGGCCTGAGCAGGTGTGTCTGGGGGCGCAGTGCAGGCGCTGGATGAGGGAACGTTGTCTGCTCAGAGGAGCTTGTCCGCAGTCTCGGTCTCAGGAAGGGAGGGAGGGAGGAGGGAGGGAGGGAGGGGGAAGGACTGAGGGACAGAGGGAGCCCGAGGTGGCGGCCGTGCCGCACGCAGGGCCTCGGGGAAGCACTGTCCCGCGGTCCCCGTCAGTGGGGGCATCGTCACATGGGCAGCTGGCGTTGTCCGGGTCTCACACCAAGTGGCAGACAAACGGGGCTTCAAGACAAACCCCGACTCAGTCCCGGCCGAGCCACGCCCCGTCCTGCAGGGGGTTGGGGGGCGCCTGGCGGCCTCCGGGCCTCGTCCATGAAACGGCAGGAGGAGCTGCCGGGCCACACGGGACAAGGCTTGCCATGCTTGGTGCCATGTGGGTGCTGCCGGTGCTGGGGGGGGGGGGCACAGACCCCAGAGCCCTGGGTGGGGAGGGAGGGAGGCCGGCGCTGGCCGGCACTCTGGACCAGGCGAGGGCTGGGAGGAGCTCGGAGAAGGCCTGGGTCCGGAGCAGAGGTGGCCGCACAGTCCCTGGTGGTGGGTCCGCATCCCCTCCCCTGGGAGGTCCCTCCGCAGGCTCCTCCAGAGCCACCCCGACCCCAGAGCACCCCCTCCTAAGGCAGGGGCCGGGCCCTCGGGCGGGAGGACACCCCCAGGAGCTCTGGACTGCTGGGTGGGAAGGTCACCAGGTCACGGGTCAGAGCTCCAGGCCTCTGGGTGGGAAGGTCACAGGGGTCACGGGTCAGAGCTCCAGGCCTCTGGGTGGGAAGGTCACAGGGGTCACGGGTCAGAGCTCCATGCCGCTGGGTGGGAAGGTCACTGGGGTCATGGGTCAGAGCTCCAGGCCGCTGGGTGGAAAGGTCACCGGGTCACGGGTCTCTCGGTTCTGCTCAGGCTGAGGCCCTTCACCTCCTATAAGCTGCGCCTGAAGGCCACCAATGACATCGGGGACAGTGACTTCAGCGCCGAGACGGAGGCGGTGACCACACTGCAGGATGGTGAGTGAGCGGGCCCGGCGGCGGACAGACAGGGCCACCCCGGCTGCTGGCTCCTGGAGAGACCCCCACTTTGGTCCTGAGCCGGGGGGCACTGGGGGGACGAGGGAGCCCGGGAGTCACTCAGCGGCAGCGCCCAGAGGCTCCGGGCCGGCACTGGCGGGACCTGCAGGGCTTCTGCACGGAAGGAAGTCTCTGATTCGCTCCAAACCCTCCGCCATGAGCACCCAGGAACTGGGTAATCGACAGCCCCGGTAAAGAGACATGTGGCCGGCAGCTGCGTTTGAGAGGTTGCCCACTTTCTCACTCAGCGGCCTTCCCGGCACAGCTACGTGGGGGCACTGAGACCCTAAAAGCCCCGGTGGCGTTCGCCCGCTCCTCCCCCGGGGCGGGGCCTGCGTCCCAGTGAGGGAGAGGACGCTGCCTGCCTAGCGTGGGAGCCACATCGCCCCACGTCCTGGCCACAGGCCCACCTGCTGGCCCAACACTGCGCCCTGTGCTAGTCCCCAGCCTCCCAGCGCCCTCCTCCAGGCACCAGGGAGCCGCTGGCCGCCGCCCTCACCTCTTCATTCGGCTCTTCTCATCGCCTGGGAGCTGAGCTTCCCGGGCCTCGGGCCCTCAGGACCAGCGGGAGGGGCAGCGGCTGCTGGCTTCTGGGCCACGTGCGGACAGTGTCTGCGCAGAGCAGACCTCCAGCGTGTTCCTGTCCCAGCATGCCGCCCTGGCACTGCCCTCAGGGAGCCGCAGGCCGACCGGCCCCTGGAGATGCCGTGTTGTCTTTGTGGCTCCCATTTTTATGTCGCATCTCACACGACGGCGGCGATGTTGGCGCGAGGCGCTGACCCTCAGGAGGAAGCAGCAGGTCCTCCAGCTGCCCGTGCAGACACCAGCCCGGGCCCCGCCGCGCAGTCAGAAAGGCCTCTTAGAACCCCGAGCCCGGGGCCTCCTCAGGCCCGAAGGCCTGCTTCCTCCTTTGGCATTCACATCGCCCCGTGGTGCCGGCCTGCCGTCTCCCCAGAGGACTGCGCCGGGCAGGCAGGGCATTGCCTGGAGCTGAGATGGACAGGCAGCTGGCCGGCTCCAGGCCCTGGGGAGCCCGGTGCTGGGGCGGGAGGAAGCAGCCCTGAGTGTGGATGGTTGTGGGGAGGAGAGGTGATGTCCTCCTCCCTCCTGAGTTCGTCTGGCCTAAAAGGCAAACTGACAGGAGAAAAGGTCCAAGCGTGTTGTTCGCACGTAGGGGCCCGGACACGGGGCCTGCGGACAGGCCGGGCCGGGCAGTGAGGGCGCCGAGGAGAAGGCGGGGCCCTGGGCCCTCCGCGGGGAGCCATGGGCGGTCACTTCAGAATCCTGGGACGTGGGTGCGTGGGGACCCGACAGACACTGAGGGACGTTAGTCCAGGTGCAGGGCACGGCCAGGGCAGAGGCCAGACCGGCCTGGCCCCGCAGCTGGCGAGCAGAGCACACCGAGGGGGACCGGCCCCTCCAGCCGCCGAAGTCACCTCCTTCGTGACCGTCGCTCCGTGGCCAGGACCAGGGCTCAGTGCCCTGGCTTGGTCATCTGTCCAGTCAGAAGTCGCTCTGGCAGCACAAAGAATATGCTGCCCTCCTCGGGGCGGGGCGGGGCGCGGCCCCTGAGCAGGCTCTCGGGTGGGGCGCCTGGCACCCTGCTGGCGTGAGTGGCCCCGTGCAGAGCTGGGAATGCCTCGGTGTCTCAGTGCCGCTCTGTCTGGGGGAGCTGGTCATACGAGCGCTGGCTCCCTCCTCTCCTGGCGCAGGCTGTGAGGTGGTGCAGGGCACCCACAGGGGAGAGGGGGCAGGAGCTCGGGGTGGGGCGCCAGGTCCCAGCAGAGCCCTCTAATCTGTCTCCTTGATCTCGGGTTTCAGTTCCGGGGGAGCCTCCAAGTTCCGTCTCCGTGACGCCCCACACCACCTCCTCCGTCCTGGTCCAGTGGCAGGTAAGCACCGGTCTCACGGGGCCTCGTAAAACACGGCGCTCACCCTGCACACGCTCACCCTGCACTCACCCTGCACACACTCACCCTGCACACGCTCACCCTCCACACACTCACCCTGCACACACTCACCCTCCACACACTCACCCTGCACACACTCACCCTCCACGCACTCACCCTGCACTCACCCTGCACACACTCACCCTGCACACACTCACCCTCCACACACTCACCCTCCACGCAATCACCCTGCACTCACCCTCCACACACTCACCCTGCGCACGCTCACCCTCCACGCAATCACCCTGCACTCACCCTCCACACACTCACCCTGCGCACGCTCACCCTCTACGCACTCACCCTGCACACACTCACCCTCCACGCACTCACCCTGCACACACTCACCCTGCACACACTCACCCTGCACACGCTCACCCTCCACACACTCACCCTGCACACACTCACCCTGCACACACTCACCCTGCACACACTCACCCTGCACACACTCACCCTGCACACGCTCACCCTCCACGCACTCACCCTGCACACACTCACCCTGCACACGCTCACCCTCCACGCACTCACCCTGCACACGCTCACCCTGCACGCACTCACCCTGCACACGCTCACCCTGCACACGCTCACCCTGCACGCACTCACCCTGCACACACTCACCCTGCACACGCTCACCCTGCACTCACCCTCCATGCACTCACCCTCCATGCACTCACCCTCCATGCACTCACCCTGCACACACTCACCCTGCACGCACTCACCCTGCACACACTCACCCTCCATGCACTCACCCTCCATGCACTCACCCTGCACACACTCACCCTCCACGCAATCACCCTGCACACACTCACCCTGCACACGCTCACCCTGCACACGCTCACCCTCCACGCACTCACCCTGCACACACTCACCCTCCACACGCTCACCCTGCACACACTCACCCTGCACTCACCCTGCACACACTCACCCTGCACGCGCTCACCCTGCACACACTCACCCTCCACACACTCACCCTGCGCACGCTCACCCTCCACACACTCACCCTGCGCACGCTCACCCTCCACGCACTCACCCTCCACACACTCACCCTGCGCACGCTCACCCTCCACGCACTCACCCTGCATGTGCTCACCCTGCACACACTCACCCTGCGCACGCTCACCCTCCACGCACTCACCCTGCGCACGCTCACCCTCCACGCACTCACCCTGCGCACGCTCACCCTCCACGCACTCACCCTGCGCACGCTCACCCTGCACACACTCACCCTGCGCACGCTCACCCTCCACACACTCACCCTGCGCACGCTCACCCTCCACACACTCACCCTGCACACGCTCACCCTGCACACACTCACCCTCCACGCAATCACCCTGCACTCACCCTGCACACACTCACCCTGCACACGCTCACCCTCCACACACTCACCCTGCACACACTCACCCTCCACGCACTCACCCTGCGCACGATCACCCTCCACGCAATCACCCTGCGCTCACCCTGCACACGCTCACCCTGCACACGCTCACCCTCCACGCACTCACCCTGCACACACTCACCCTCCACGCACTCACCCTGCACACACTCACCCTCCACGCACTCACCCTGCGCACGCTCACCCTCCACGCACTCACCCTGCACTCACCCTCCACGCACTCACACTGCACTCACCCTGCACGCGCTCATCCTCCACACACTTACCCTACACTCACCCTGCACATGCTCACCCTGCACACGCTCACCTTGCACTCACCCTCCATGCACTCACCCTCCACGCACTCACCCTGCACGCGCTCACCCTCCGTGCACCCAGCGTCGTGGCTGAGGTGTTGGAGCAGGACGGGCCGGCTGCTGGGAGGGAGCGCCCGGCGTGGTCCGCACAGAGAGCCTGGCTGTCAGCACAGGCAGGGGACTCGCACCCACTCACGAGGGCGCCCAGGCGCCAGAGCATCGAGGCTCCGTGTCCCCGGCCACGTGAAGGCAGCAGGTGGGCTGCGTGGTCATGCCCGCCTGGCCCGTGTCCTGCAGGGAGTGGACCATGGCCGTTTCCCCCTCCGGAAGTCACGTCTAACGGGGTCTCTGCGGGGTCCCATCACTCCCTCGAGGCTTCAGTCCGAGGATCGGACGGATCCTGTGGTGGGGGTCTCGCTCTCACGGGGCATTGAGAAGCCTCGCTGCCCCTCCTTGCCTTCTCCCCAGTGGGGTCTCTGCTAGCGATGAGGTGCATGAGGACAGGATGACAGAGGGACAGGTCTTCCGGGCCCTGGGGCCGGGCCAGCGCGGGCGCCGTGGGGTGTCCGTCGGAGCAGGGCTGCGGCTGGTCGGGCCAGGCCAGTGGTGCTCACAGCAGGGCCTCGGCAGCCAGGGACGCCCCCGCGGCCAGGAGGGGGCTGCAGGCGGGAGGGGCGAGGTGAGCCCTTCCTGTACAGGCCGGCTCAGGGCTGTGCAGGCATCGCCTCCGCACGGAGGGGGCAGGGGGGCTCAGCGTGCTGCTCCCCACACTGGGGCTCCGCCCGCCCGTTGAGCTGAGACAGCTCCGTGAAGTGCGGCGGCTGCACCAGCGGAACTTGGCGACCGTGCCGGCAGCTGTCCCCTCCGCGCCCAGCGGGACACTCATCACAGGAAGCCCCGCAGGAGGCGGCCAGGAAATGCTGCTGTCAACTGCCAGGCAGCTGGCCCACGGGGATTAGGGGCAGTTTACAGAGCCCGGCAGGCCGGACAGAGCGCGTCTAACGAGAGCTCGGCGTTCCCGTGAAATGTCACCTGCAAGCCTGTCGCTGACGGTCACCGGTTTAAAAGCGCAGCCACCGCCTATGGTTTCCAGGCGTCCCACCATTTAAGCGGCGGCTCCATCGCGGGTCCGGTTGGGGTCTTGCTGGGGGACAGGCGAGGCCACCTTCCTGGGGTCCCGCGGGGTCGGAAATCTGGGACCTGCGCGAGTCCCCCCACCGGAGGCGTGTGCGCACTGGGGGCACTCGCCTGGCGCGGACGCCCAGCACAGCGCTGCAGCCGGCTGTCCCGAAACTCCCAGTGGGCGGGCAGCCTGTCACTCAAGTGTAGTCCCTCCCCTCCCGCCGACTTCCCCACGTGGACTTGGAGGCTGTTCTAGCAAGAAGGCACCTTGAGCAGAGACCGCCTCGTGCAGATGGACGCCGAGGACGGACTCGGTGTCGTACAGGCGCCTCTGAGCGGGCGGGCGGCTGCCCACGGGGACGGGGCAGCGGGAGGACATGCCTCGTGGTTGATCCCTTTCTCGCCACTCGCTCTGCCATGGGGCCAGGGCCGGAGACCAGCTCGGTGTAGGCGCTGAGCAGCCGGATGGAGTGAGGCGGAGTTGAGCTCTGCCGGACGTGGCGTGCGTGGTGGACAGCGGAAGGGGCAGTGACCCTAGGCCGAGGGGAGGGGTGTCCCCTGCCCTGTCTGCTGGACGAAGGGACCGCCCCCAGGTGAGAGGCAGGGAGGGGCCAGCAGGGTCGGGGCGTGGCAGCCCTGTGTCCCCTGAACCCACAGGACTCGGTCGCATGGGCATCAAGGGCCGCGGTTCTGTGCTCCGGGGAGCGGCAGCCCTGGGAAGATGTGGGCTGAGTCCCAGCTCTGCCTCGACTGCCCAGGAGGCCCAGGCGTGGTGCCAACCTCCCTAGCCAGGCCCCAGGCCCGGCCCTGCACCCAGCCTGCTACCTCCAGGACGCACCTGGCCTCTGGCCCCCCCAGCTCCCGCCTCCCTGCTGCCGTGCTGAGTGGTGACCGGGCACCCTGCACCGGGGCCTCTGCCTTCTCACAGGCCTGGAAAACGGGCAAAATGGTCCGGCGCCGGAGGCCGCCCGCGGCATTTCCAGCCGCAGGCAGAGGGCAGACGCTCGGGAAGGCCTCCCAGTTCCCACTGAGCAGCCGCCCGTGCAGATGGCCAGGCCAGGGTGGAACTCACAGAGGCTGGGTCACCTCGGACTCGGGCAAGCCAGCTCACTCCCATGGCGCCGAGGGCACCACCCCACCTGCCTGGCCTCAGAGCGGAGCAGGAGCGCCAGGCGTGGCCGGTCAGGGCTGGAGGGCAGGTCTGTCCTGCGGAAGGAACCTTCCGTTCAGAGTCCTGGACAGTCTGTTGCGGATGCGGGTCGGGCCGGGAGGGCGAGCAGCCAGCCGGCGCCCACAGTGCGCAGCCAGCACTTCGTCCAGAGCCTGAGCTCAGCCCATCCCTTCTAGAACTCTCCATGTGCGCCATGGAGCCGCCGGGTGACACCTCCCAGGACGCCCAGGTCTGGCTGCTCTTGCACGCATGGCAGGCAGGTTATTCCAAACTCCGGAGTAGACAGGGCAGTCCCGAGTCCGCGCAGGTGCAGGCCCGGGATCTCCGGGGTGAGGCGGGGTGAGGAGGGCCTGTGCTTCTCCCCCCTGGACCAGGCCCTCTGGGCTGCGCGCCCCGCCCTGCGCCAGGCCTGGATCTGCTGCTGGGGGAGCGGGGTCCCCGCTTTAGTCCGCAGTGAGCTTGGTGCCAGTGGGTGCTGCCGGGCCAGGCCAGCCGTGCCTCTCCACACCACCCTCCCGCGTGCTGGCCCCTGGGCTGCGGTGTCTGTGAGCCCAGCACTGGCAGCCTCCCTCCCCCCCATCCTCAGGCCCAGGAGGTGGGACACGGGTGGGGGTGGGGTGTCTTCTGCGCTTGCAGAACCACATCGGGTCCCGAGTGAGGACATTTTTATTTTCTCCAAACTCCCAATTGCCTGCTTACTTGACATTTTCGGTGACTGGTCCTCCTCCCCCAACGCCGCCTCCCCCTCCCTCCCCAAGAGTACTGCCCTCCTGTCTGCAGCCCGCGGGTGTCCGTCAGCCCGGCCTGGGCCAGCTTCCTGCTCAGGCCCCGGGCCACAGCGGCCGCAGGACAGCCGGGCCGGAAGCTGTGGTGGTGGCGGGGCTGTGCCTGGGTGGTCCGGCTTCCCCTGAGCCCAGGTCTCCAGGTTGCTGCCATCTCCCGTCCACAAGCCATGCGTTTCGGGTGAGGCTGCCGCAGCCTGGGGGCCAGGGACCGAGGACAGGGTGGGGCCGGCCCGTGGACCCTGCGGGAACAGGCCACGGCCACGGTCCCCTGAAGGTTCTGGGTTCGCCGGGAGCGGGCAGCTCCTCGCCGTCTGAGGCCGGGGCTGCAGTCCCGTAGGCTGGCCTCAGGGCAGCGGCCGTGGACGAGACGCCGCGTCCCCACGGCCCTGGGAAGCCTGGGCTCGGGAGACGCCCCCGCCTGGCCCGGACCTGGAGTACCGTGTCCCCCCGTCCACGCGACACCTGCCCTTTTCCCGTGTAAACAACCGGGCTCCCCGTGCCGACCGAGAGGCGTCCCCCGGGAGGCGCTGAAGGCCCTCGGCGCGAGGTCACCTCCCCAGGCGGACACGGGCCCTGTCTTTGCAGCCCCCGAGTGACGAGAGCCTGAACGGCCTCCTGCAGGGCTACCGCATCTACTACCGGGAGCTGGAGCCCGAGGTGGCCGCCGGGCCCGAGGCCGCGGCGCTCAAAACCCCCTCGGCCTTACGGAGCGAGCTCACAGGTGAGCCCGCCCTCCCCTCCCGCACAGGTGCAGGTGCCATGCCAGCCGCCAGGCTGGGAGCTGCCTGGTAACCCTGGGCATCCTGTGGGGGCGTATTGGGTGCACCGTGGGGGCGTGGTGGGAAGCCCGTGGGGGCCTGGTGGGCGGGCCGTGGGGGCGGGGTGGGCGGGCCGTGGGGGCCTGGTGGGCGGGCCGTGGGGCGTGGTGGGAAGCCCGTGGGGGCCTGGTGGGCGGGCCGTGGGGGCGTGGTGGGCGGGCCGTGGGGGCCTGGTGGGCGGGCGTGGGCGCTGGGGAGGGGGTGGGTGTCTGCCGCAGCCCAGGGTGCACAGCCAGGTGGTAGGAGCAGTAAACTCCGAGCTTTGGGGCCTCCACCTGGGGGGTTGGAGGGGCGGGTAGAGGAGGAGCCCTGGCGGCAGGCTGTCGGGGTGGAAGGACCTCACCAGGATGGATGTGAAGGGAAAGGTGACTGACGCAGCCGCAGCACCAAGTGGGAGAGGGGGGAGGGGAGGGGAGGGGAGGGGAGGGGAGGGGAGGGAAGGGGAGGGGGGGAGAGGAGAGGAGGGGAGGGGAGGGGAGGGGAGGGGCTAGGGGGCGGGCAGCCGGTCATGAGCAGAGCGGGTGCCAGAGGCCACAGGTGGGGAGACCTGAGCGACAGGACTGCTTCGAGGGAGGGGCAGCCAGGTCCCAGACGGCAGTGCCCCCAGTGGAGCGACCCCACCGCCGTCACCGTGCAGGCCCCCCCCAGGGTCCCTGGCGGAACGTCTGGGGCTGCTCACCCCTCGCTCAGGAGGTAGTGGGCCTCCTCCCCTGGCGTCCCCCACGCGTGTCCCCCATGCGCTGCTGGCCCCTGACTCTTGTGCTGGGACGGCGAGTGGCCGCAGGTCCTCGCACGGTCACATCCCTCACGCCGCAGGGCTCCCCGGCCTGTGCTGCCCTTTCCTGAGGCTCCCAGGTGCCGGCAGAGGCCGGCCTGCGCTCACCCCACCGCCCCCACTTCTGGTCTCAGCCTGCACCGGTGCTGAGGGCAGGAGAGGGCTCGGCCCCTTCCCTCGATCACCCCCCCCCCACCCACCCCCCTGCCCTCCTGACGGCCAGACAACTGCCGGCACCTCCCGACCCCGTAGCAAGATCCACACAATGAAACCAAAGGGCCCAGGACGAGGGGTCAGCAAACCCGCCCCCCATGCCCCTCCCGCCCCCGTGCCCTTCCCGCTGCTTTGTCGGCCCTTCAGACGGGCTCTGACTGAGCGCAGGCGCCTGCCACGGGGCGTCGGCGCCGTCCCTGCGGGGAGGCTGGTCCCGGTCACTCCGCGCGCCCCGTGCCAGTTTGGCCTCTCACTGGGGGCGCGGGGCCCACCGTCTCCACGGGAGCCCGGCGCTTCCTGAGAACAGCGGCCGCCCCAGGGCGGGCGGTGCGGGGCAGGGCGCCTCGGCGGGCTCCTGAGCTCCCCGCACGCTCACCGCGCTGCCTGCTCCCGCACAGCCCCCAGCAGCTTCCAGACCGTGAACAGCAGCTCCACGCGGACCACGTACGAGCTGACACGTGAGTGCCTGCGCCTCCGGAGGAGCCGCCACAACCTGGGCGGGGGCCGAGGGAGAGGCAGCGGGGGCCGTGGCTCTCATTACAGCACCCCCTCAACATGCCACACACACACACACACACACACACACACACACCCCACAGGCAGCAAGGAGCCTTCTAGAAACAGGCTGGGGAGGGGGACTACAGCCCAGCTAGGCCCGTGGTTGGCAAACCGTGGCTCGCGAGCCACATGCAGCTCTTTGGCCCCTTGAGTGTGGCTCTTCCACATGCGGGCGCGCACGTACAGTGCGATTGAAACTTCGTGGCCCATGCGCAGAAGTCGGCTTTCCGCCTGGGCGAGTCTATTTTGAAGAAGTGGTTCTAATGCCGAGCCACACTCAAGGGGCCAAAGAGCCGCATGTGGCTCGCGAGTCGCGGTTTGCCGACCACTGAGCTAGGTCCATTTGCCGTTTTCTTTACACGTCGCCTTACCCAGCCGTCTGCTCCTTCACCTCCCTCGCTCCTCCGCCCGCATCCGCCTCTGCCCCGACCCCGTGACCTCCCAGCAGCCAGAGAGTCAGGTGCACCCCACCTGCAGGCGGGGCTCCAGTGGGGGCTCCTGGCCGGCTCTCACTCCCACTTCTCAGCGGCGGTTCTGAAGGCCGAGGGGGCCAGCCCACGCCGCTTGTCCACGGCCACCCGGTGTGTCTCGTGGACTCCTGACAGCCCCTCCTCCTTCTGGGACGTGGAGCCACGTGAGCCCGGGTTGGGACTAACAGGCCAGGCCGTGTGGTCCCGGGTGCCACTCGTGGGCTCTGCAGGGCCACGTACTCCAGCCACGCTGAGGATGGCGAGGCCGGGCCGGCAAGGCCGCAGGGCGACAGTGGAGACGCGGTGTCCCACTCACCGAACCTCTGCTGAGCCTGTAGCCCACGGGGAGGTGATGGCAGGCCTGGCGTGTCCCCATTCACACCTCCCCCAGGGACCAGACATGCACACGGGACCTCAGGAGGGCCAGCTCCAGGGGCAAGACGACCCTGGGAGAACCTAGGGTGGCTGGGTCAGGTCAGCAGATCTGCCCGTCGCTGTGCTGGCCACCGCCCTGTGCAGTTCTGTGCACGTGGCCTCACACACCTTTGTCCTGAGGTCACGGTCATCGAGGACACGGGACTGTGGTCTCCTGCTTCTGTATGTAGATGCCAGGGGCCGACTCCCCTGTGCTGCTTTGAGGAGAGCTGGGCCAGAGGCCCCCTGTCCCCGGCTGTCTCCCTGTCCCCCTGTCCCCCCCTGTCTCCCTGTCCCCGGCTGTCTCCCTGTCTCCCTGTCCCCGCCTGTCTCCCTGTCTCCCGGCTGCCTCCTTGTCCCCGGCTGCCTCCCTGTCTCCCTGTCCCCCTGTCCCCCCCCTCTGTCTCCCTGACCCCGGCTGCCTCCCTGTCCCCCTGTCTCCCTGTCCCCCTCTGTCCCCCTCTGTCTCCCTGTCCCCGGCTGTCTCCCTGTCCCCCTCTGTCTCCCTGTCCCCAGCTGTCCCCCTCTGTCCCCCTGTCCCCCTCTGTCCCCCTCTGTCCCCCTGTCCCCGGCTGTCTCCCTGTCCCCGGCTGTCTCCCTGTCCCCGCCTGTCTCCCTGTCCCTGGGCTTTAAGGACAGCTGGGCCACAGGCCCCCGGCCCCGGCTCCCTGCCCCTCAGGCTGGTGCGGGCGGGCCGTCCGAAAGGGAGGAGGTCCCTGGCGCTGACCCGCCCGCCCTGCAGAGCTGAAGAAGTACCGGCGCTACGAGGTGAGCCTGACGGCCTACAACGTCATCGGGGAGAGCCCGGCCACCGCGCCCGTGGAGGTCTTCGTCGGCGAGGCCGGTAAGCCCGCGTCCCCCCCACACCCCGGCCACGGCGAGTGGCAGGGCCCGGCGCTCTCAGAGGCCAAGCAGTGTCCCCGTTGTTGGAGAGGAGATCATGTTGCGGGTGGGGGGAGGCGGCGGGAGGCGTGCGGGTCAGGGCTCGACAGGGATGCCCGTGCCCGGTTCAGCCTGACGCCTGGTGACAGCCCTTCTCGGGGCTCAGACAGCCACGGGGCCAGTTCCTACCCCCTTGAGCGCGCTCCAAGGGCCACCCTTCTGCAGAGCTAGCGCGCCGTGGGGTGTCTTGCCGTGGGCACCCAGTTGCGCCCAGTGTGGCCTCAGTAACGGGGCCCCGCCCTCGGGCCGGAGGGCTGTGCCGGCTCCTCCCCGCTGACAGCTGCATGGATTTCGCTCAGGCTGCGGAGTGCAGGGTCAGGGGTGACACTTCCGGAGGAATGCCTGGATTCCCGCCGGGACAGAGGCCGGGCCGGGAGGAGGGGTCAGGGCAGCGAGGCCACCTGGCAGACGCATTAAGTGGCCTTTGCAATTTGGAGAGTGTCCCTAAAATCACAACAGCACCGAGGGTGCAGCCTTCACCCGAGCCCGGAGCACGGCTGCAGCCCCTCCTCCCTGCCGGGCCTCGCACCCGGGACACAGCCCACGGCTCCTCCTCAGGAAGCTCGTCTGACCCTCCCTCGGGCAGAGCTCCGGGCACCCATCCCATAAGAGGTCTGTCCGTGCGTCTGTCCCCTCTGGGTCCATGGCGCCCCTTGTCCTGGGCAGGGGCCACGGGCCGATGCCTTTGCTGTCAGAGCCCCGTGAGGACAGGCAGGGCGCAGCGGGGGCTCCGGGCACCAGGGGGCCGCAGGCGGGGCCGGGACAGGCAGGGCGCCCCTCTCTCCCAGCAGGTGGGACTGAGGGCTCCTACCGAGCCCTGTCTGGCAGGGGTGCTGCTCGGGCCGGTGAATTAGGCGGAGTTCGGGCGCAGGGCGTCTGTCGCTGGGTCCTGCTGAAGACCGGGGGCCCGGGTGCTAGCCGGGTGTTAGCAGGCCCGTCCGCCCACCTGAGCATCGGGGCGGACACAGTGGGCGCCTCACACACCGCCTGCTCCTCCTCTGGGCCTCGGCCAGGCTCAGAGGCGTGGACTCCAGTCCAAACCCAAATCGCTCCCTCTGTGGGGCCGAGAGGGACCTGCCAGGCAGGGAGCCCAGATGCCCCCCGGCAGGTCTGGCCCCACCAGCGCTGGTGCAGCCAGGCAGTGCCGGAGCCAGCCCAGCGCGGAGCCGCCTGAGCCCACGGCCCCGCTCGTGTGGGAGCAGCGATCTCCCGGGGTCTGGGTGACACATCGGCGGTGGAGTCCGGCCCGGGTGTGCTGGGTGGCTTTGCGGGGCCCCCAGAGTTACGGGGTTACAGGCAGAGGGAGGGCCAGCTCCGGGGGCACCGGGGAGGCAGGCTGTGTTGGGGGCGGGGTGGGCGTGGCCTCACGGGGAAGCCTCTTGCTCCAGGGGAGAAGCACAAGGTCGGTCTGGCTCACCCCTTAGCGTTCTCCATGGACCGCCGTCACCCCTGAGGTGCCCACGTGGGGACTGAGACGACCCCCGGGGGTGTGCGGCACCGGGTCTGCGCAGGGCGGGCTCTCAGGGCAGCCAGAGCCCCTGCGGCCGAGGTCACCCCTCGTGCATGTGCGTGACAGACGCCCCGAGGGTCCGGCCTCCGGGCCAGCCCCTCCTGCCTCGCGGCCCTCCCGCAGAGCGCCCAGCCTGGCAGGGGTCGCTGGCCTGGGACAGGCGTTTCTCTGTCGGGGCCCAGGAGCAAGGTCACCTCCCTGCAGGGACGGGGCAGCCCCTCCGGCCTTCGGGACGAGTAGAGGGGGACGTGCTCCATGGGGGAGTGGGCCGGGGCGGTCCTTGGGCCTCTGTTTTCTCATCTGTAAAATGGGGGGATCCCTACCCTCCAAGGGCTATAGAACCCCACACCCCTTCTCAGGGCCCCTCCCCCAGTGTTCTGACACCAAACGCCAGGCTGGGCCGGTGACTCGGCCTCGCCATCGGGCAGCGGACCGGATGCGGGTCCCACCCAGCAGCGCCTTCCTGGCAGTCCGTCTCCCGTGGGCCTGGGGACCCGCCCCCTCAGGAGCCAGACAGGAAGTCCCAGACCCCAGGCCTTGCTCTGAGCTCACACCCGCCCCCTCCTCCCTGCTGTCAACTCAGAGAGGTCCGTCACCTGCCCTGTTTCCTGGCCCAGCAGCCGGTGCTACAGGGAGCTGGTGGGCACATCGGGGTCCTCGGCTTGGGGACGTGGTGCCTGGGGCCCCGCCGCCCGGGAGGGACCAAGGGCCTCGTCCAGCACGTGTCCACCGACCGCGGTGAGGGACGCGGGCCCTGCCTCCGGGACCCCCGGCAGCTCCCTGTGGACAGTGCACGGCGGGCCTCCCCCCGCGCCTCCAGGCGCCTCTGGAAGGAAGCCTCGGGGTGGGGGGCCTCGCCCACAAGCAGGTAATGGCCGCGCTCAGTGTCGCCTCACATTTTAATTGCGCGACAGTAATTCTGCGATAGAGTTGCCGATGGCAAACATGCAGGAGACATTAAGTGTATTTATGTTTGGGGTTATTAATGTGGCTGCGGCAGCCCCCAGTTAGTTGTGATTGAATTGTTTTTGTGCGGCTCGCTGTTTAATGGAGCGGTAAATAAGAATTTCTGATAATGAGCCCGAGCATCTGCCGCAACAACCTGGTGGGCTATTAACATTTCCATCAGGCGGGCGCCGCCGCAGTTAGAGCAAAACAAATGTGGTGTCAGGCCGCGCGGGCGTTAATTACTATTTCATCCCACGCGGAGGGGCCGAGGGGAGGGCGGCTCGGGAAGGTCCTTCTCCCCGAGAAGGCTCGGGCGCCGGTGCGCTGGGCTGTCTCCCCCAGAGCCACTGCCTGCGGCTTCCATGTTCGGCCTCAAACCGGAGTCCGCAGGCCGCGCTCCTGGGCCCCAGGCCGAGCTGCAGGCGGTGAGGGGTCCTAGCACCCCGGGACACGTGGGTTCCGGCAGGTGTCACCGTGGGTGCCAGGATGGGAGAGCAGAGGGGGTGCCAGGACGGGGGAGGAGAGGGGGTGCCAGGACGGGGGAGGAGAGGGGGTGCCAGGATGGGAGAGCAGAGGGGGTGCCAGGACGGGGGAGGAGAGGGGGTGCCAGGACGGGAGAGCAGAGGGGGTCCCAGAGGCAGGTGTCCTGCCGAGTACCCGGTGTGGGGAGATGTCACCCCAGCTTCCCGACAGCCGCTCGGGGTGGGGGTGCTGGCCGTGATGTCCCCTAACACGCGGTGCAGCCCCGCTGGTCCCAGCACGGCAGCCAGGTCTCCCCTGGGGGGCGGAGGGGCAGGAGCGAGGCCGGGTCCTCAGAAGTGGAAGTCACAGGACCTCGTGGAGGAGCGTGTGGAGGAGCCGGGCAGACCCGGTCAGGAGACGCCACTCAGAGCCTGGGCCCCGGACACGTGTGGGAGTAGGCACTTCGTTCCCCCCACGCTCCCCCGGGACCTCCCCGCCCCCTCAGCCCCGCACGTCCCACTCCGCGTCACAGCTGTCATGGACAGGCCTCTGTCAGACCCTCTGCGCCTCCGGCTCAGCGGTGTCTGAGCAGCTCCCCGTTTTACTAACGCGTTTGAAAGTGACCCAGGCAGGGCTGGCGGTGCTCACGGCGTGGAAGTGGAGGCCGGGCCGCGTCTCTCAGGCCCCCTGTCCTGTCTCCCCAGCGCCGGCCATGGCCCCGCAGAACATCCAGGTGAACCCGCTCACGGCCAGCCAGCTGGAGGTCACGTGGGACCCGCCGCCGCCCGAGAGCCAGAACGGGAACGTCCAGGGCTACAAGGCAAGGCTCTGCTCCGGTGGGCCCCCCCCCCCCCCCGCAGGCCGCTGTGGGCCCCGCGGCCGAGTCCCCGGATGGAACCCCGGCCCGCCCACGCGGCCCCCCTCAGGCCGCTGTGGGCCCCGCGGCCGAGTCCCCGGATGGAACCCCGGCCCGCCCACGCGGCCCCCCTCGCCCTGCTTGTTCCCTGGCTCCCGTGGCGGACACAGCCACCGTCGGCCCGCAGAGCCGTGGCCATCCTGAGCGCCGGGAGCGGGCCGCCCCAGCCTTGCTTCTGGCCAGTTTGTGGCCAGGCCTGGTCAGGGGCTTGCCCCTCCCCCCTCTGCTCCCCTCCCCCTCTCCCACACACACACCCACACACACACTTGGGGAGTCTCCAGGGGCTTTGCTGACAATCAGGCAGAATCTGAGACCAGGCTCCATCCCAGCTCTGCCCGGGCCCAGTGGGTGGTGCATGAGCCTCCTGATTAACAGGTCCAGGTGGGGCCCGAGAATTTGCATCCTAACAGTTCCCCCGGGTGTGGTTCCTAGGCACCCCACTTTGAGAACCACTACACTAGTGTTATGGTTCCATGTTGGCTAAAGATCCCCGAGACGGGATAGCAGGAAGGCAGCAGGCGGGACCCAGAAGAGCTGGGTTCCCCGGGGCAGGAAGCGCCTCGCTCCGTCCGGCTCTGCATGGAGAGCGGAGGCCATCAGCCCTGAAGCCGCCTGCAGCCAGGGTGCCCCTCCCTGTGCCCCGTCCCGCTCCAGGATGGTCCCCGGCCTGGGCTGACCCGTCACCGGGTTCTGTGGGCTCACCGCCCTGACGGCTATTGAGCCAGTGAGACGTCCTTTTAGAACGGAGTCTGTAGGCGCTTCATGAAGTCAGTGCCTCCTCGTGCAGGCCGGTCCGGTGACGCACGAGCGAATGGGGAGTCCCCGGGAGCTGGGAGTCAGGGCGCCATGCGTGTCCCAAACAAGGTTTCTAGTTTCCTCAACTGAAGACAGGGGCTTGGATCTGATCTCGTTGGGGAGCCTGTCCCAGCCGAGAGTCTCCCCGCAGGCCAGAGCGCAGACGCCGGGCGGTGGGGGCGGTGGGGGCGGTGGGCGGTGGGCGGCAGTCGGCGCTGCCCGCCTGCAGGCCGTGCGGCAGTGGTGTCTGGCCAGCCGTCGAGGGAAGCCGCTGTGGCGACCTCTGCAAACCTCCATCCTGGGCATCGTGCTCGCCCACGGGCACTCGGCGAGGGGGGTGGCGCCCAGGAGAAGTGTGGGCTGTGGGCTGTGTCCTCTCCTCCGTTCTTGTCCGTGTTCTGTCTTCTTGCCCCCGATTCTGCAGGAGAGGGTGCCCTCCGCCCTCCCACTCAGCACAGCTGCACGCAGGGGTGCACGCGGCCCCGCTCGCGGCTCATCTCCCACCGCTGGAAGGGGCCCCGCCCAGGCCGCCTGCCACCCCGGCTCTCTCTGCAGATCTACTACTGGGAGGCGGGCAGCCGGAACGCCACGGAGAAGGTGAAGGTGCTCT
Organism: Eptesicus fuscus; assembly: GCF_027574615.1. Taxonomy (NCBI): domain Eukaryota; kingdom Metazoa; phylum Chordata; class Mammalia; order Chiroptera; family Vespertilionidae; genus Eptesicus; species Eptesicus fuscus. The sequence continues at coordinate 106,636,284 of NC_072478.1, read as the reverse complement.
TCCTGCCGGAGACCGCGGTGAAGCTGAAGAACCTGACCAGCCACTCCCGCTACCTGGTCAGCATCTCCGCCTTCAACGCCGCCGGAGACGGGCCCAGGAGCGAGCCCCGGCCGGGGCGCACCCACCAGGCGGGTAGGAGCGGCGGCCGTGCGTTTGCTTCCGCCTCTGCTGGGCGCCCTCGTGAGAGCAGCCCGCGTCTGTCGCACAGCTCTGCCCTGCCCTGCCCGTCCCAGGCACGGACACGGTGCCCGGGGCAGCAGGCAGCACTAGGGCCGGCTCCGTGGCTGCCCCAGGGCCCGGTCGGCCGCTCAGCAGGGGGGCCCCATAGCCATTAGCCAGCTGTGAGCCGCGTGCCCCTCCAGGGTCACCTGGGCACGGCCAGGTCCTTCGGGGACTCACCGGCCCCCGGCTGGCATGCTCTCGTCACTGGGAGTGCGCTCCTGAGGGCGGCGCCCAGGCCAGCGTGTCGGGCACTCCCCTGGGTGTGGGAGCCACAGACCCTCCCCCCCCCCCCTCCCCCCGGGAGCAGCTCGCCAGCTGTCTCAGGCACACGCCCCGGCTGGGCCCAGGAGCGTGAGGGGCTGAGCCCCCGGCACCCGCAGGGCACAGTGTGGGCTCTGAGTGCCGCCCACTCGCCCGGGGCTTCTCATTTCCTGGCACCTGGACATGACGCGGGTCAGGTCACCGAGGGAGCGGCAGCCTGCCCCAGGGCCCGGGGGCGCTAAGAGGCTCTTTGGATCCCGGAGTCCAGGGGGGAGTGAGATTAGGGGCCTCACTCAGGGCTCCCTGCCACCCAGTGGGTTTAGCTTCCGGGGGACGTGGCCAGCCGCACGGACAGCCGCTGAGACAGGCGTGTGCGGAGGCGGAGCTGGGGGGAGGGGGACAGGGGCCTCACCCGGGCACTGCGGCCCTCCCAGGCAAGAAGGTTCCTGAGCCCCAAGGGGAGCGCACGAGGGTCGGTGCCCCAGGCCAGCAGGGAGGGGCCACGCTGGGCACCAGCACCCACCCCCACTTTCCCATGGAGCGCGGGCAGGAGGGGCGTGAGAGGTGGCCACACCCCTGGCCGCTGGTCCGCCGTGTGTCCGCCGGCTCTGCCTCCCTCCCCACCAGGCACCACCGGGATTTCAGATGAGACGGGTGGAGAGAGGCGGCAGGCCCAGCCGGCACAGAGTCTCATCCCCTCTCTCCTCCCCCCCCCCAGCCCAGAGCAGGACGGAGCCGGGCCTCGGAGCCCTGGCAGTGGCTGGGAGGTAGACCTGCACCTCCTGTTCCGTGTGCATTGTGAGGCTGCGCCATCATGCCCTGAGGCCCCAGCATTTCTCCCTCCCCTCGGCTGGTTCTGATACCCGCCCCCCACCCCCCGGGGAGCTCAGAGGGCACAGTCAGTACCCGCCCTCACCCTCGCAGGCCAGTCAGACCTGTGCTGAGTTAGAAATGGCTTCTCATCACACGTTTGACCCACAACGTCCCTTCTGTTCTGACCCCAGCGCCCAGCAGCCCCAGCTTCTTGGCCTTCTCGGAAGTCAGCTCCACGTCGCTGAACGTGTCCTGGGGCGAGCCGGCGGCCGCCAACGGCATCCTGCAGGGCTACCGCGTCGTCTACGAGCCCTTGGCGCCCGTGCAAGGTACGGCCCGGGGGCAGCGCGGAGGGCGCCCACAGGGGCACAGCACCCGTCTGCGGAGGGGGTGGCGGTGAACACAGAGGGTAGGTCACAGACCTGCGGGGCCGGCGACAGAAGGACGGTCCCCGCCACGGGGATCCCGTCTGTGCTCAGGCCGTGGGGTTAGAGCCGTGGTCCTGCCGAGGGTGCGGGGTGGACAGCGGACCGGGATAGCTCTTCTGCGCGAGTCCATGACCCCCACGGCTCAGAATGCAACGGAGACGCGGGTAGACGTTCGCCCAGAGCTCAGCGAAACCACAGCCAAGAGCTCGTGAGACTGTTTGTCAAATGCATCGTTTTCAAACCAAAGACCCTCCTTTTCTCTCTGGAAAACGCTGCGTTTGTGTGACCTCCAGCCGACGCCCTCCTCTAAGCGCTACCCCCTCCTAAGTCTCCGCAGCAGAGTCCTTCGGGGACTCACCGGCCCCCCGGCCGTCATGCTCTCGTCACTGGGAGTGCGCTCTGGCTCCGGGTCCACGTTCAGGAGGGACACTGTCCCTGAGGCCACGTTCTCTGGGCCGAGGCGTCGGTCGTGGCGGGGACCACATTTCTTCATCTCGCTTCCACGGGGGAGGGTGTCACGAGTCGCCTGAGGCCGGAGACCCACGCTCCCCTCCCCCGTGACTCAGGAAGCTCAGGCCTGTGCTGGGGACGCGGGCGTGGCACAGCCGAGCCCCGTGGGAAGGGAGCCGCCTCAGCGTCCCAGGAGCCTGACCTGGGGCCGGGCGTGGCCGCCCGCAGGCCCGCTGGCCGGTGTGAACAGCGAGGCCGTGGCGCCTCCCCCTCCTCCGTGGGTTTGGGGCTCCCTCTGTCCGCACCCACTTGGCAAACTCGAGCTCTAAGGACACCTCTCTGGCTGCCAGTGGCTGGTAGCACCCGCCTCCTCCCTGCACCTCTCTCACCCGCCTTGTCGGTCCTCGCGCTCCAGGGGTGAGCAAGGTGGTGACGGTGGACGTCCAGGGCAACGGGCAGCGCTGGCTGAAGGTGCGGGACCTCACCAAGGGCGTGACCTACTTCTTCCGCGTCCAGGCGCGGACCATCGCCTACGGGCCCGAGCTGCAAGCCAACGTCACGGCCGGGCCGGCCGCAGGTGAGTGGGCGCCTGCGTCTCGGCACAGACTTGTCACCCAGCAGCACGGCGCGAACTTGGGCCCAGCGGGCACGTGGGTGTCTCCGAGCAGGTGCTGCCCTCGCGGGCGGCTCGTCAGTGCACGCGGGCAGCGTCTCCGGTGCCGTAAAGCCTTGATTTGTTTTCTGGGAAAACCGAGGGGAAATGAGTGACGTTGACTTTTGAGTAAGATGCTTAAGAAAATGTTAGTTTCCACTCGTCCTGAGGCCAGCCCCGCAGCTTCCCACGGGAACTGTTGGGCTTTGCTGAAATTCCCGAGGCCGCGGGCGGCGGCGAGGCAGGTCACACTGAGCGTGGCACGGCGCTGGGCGAGGGTCATCTCTTCCTCAGCCGTGAGGCCGGGTCCCTGACCAGGCCAGGCCTGCCTGGGGGCAGAGACCCAGCACAGCACCCCTCCTCCCCCCCCACTCCCACCCCCACTCCCCCCGGTGCTAGAAACCCCCAGGGCCCATGTCTCCCCTCTACTGCTCTACCCACAGGCTCCCCGGGGCCCCCGAGAGACGTCTCGGTCACCAAGTCCACCTCCGAACTGACCCTGTGGTGGACGGAGGGCCGTGCCGGCGGGGCGCCCACCACGGGCTACGTCATCGAGGCCAGGCCCTCAGGTAAGGGTGCAGGCGGGCCCCGGGCGCCAGCCAGGTGTCCCCGCCGAGTGTCTCAGGACCTGTCTCAGCCCGGCCCTCCGCTCAGCGGTGCCCTCAGGAGCCGGGCGGAGAGGGCGCCGGCGTTGACAGGATGGCCACGCTGTCCTGTGCGGTGAGCCTCCCGGGCAGCATCCCTGTGTCTTCTCCGCCTCGCACCTGCCGGGTGACGGAGTCATTACAGTGTGCACGGCACCCGGACACAGAGACGGTTTCTCTCAGCACTGAGCCCGCCGGGTCCTGGGCCTTGCGGTTCTGAGAGCGGCTTCCCGGGGGGAGAGCACAGATCCGACTGTGTGAGAGCCGACTGTGTCGGGTCCGGCTGTGTCAGGTCCGGCTGTGTCAGGTCCGGCTGTGTGAGAGCCGACTATGTCAGGTCCGGCTGTGTGAGGTCCGACTGTGTCAGGTCCGGCTGTGTCAGGTCCAGCTGTGTCAGGTCCGGCTGTGTGAGAGCCGACTGTGTCAGGTCCAGCTGTGCTGCCGCCCATGTCTGGTTGCAACATCCTGTAGTTTGCACACTGTCACCTTCAGGGGACCCTGGAGAAAGGACACATGGGTCTCTGTTTTATTTCCACAACTACACGGAATCCACAATGACCTCGAAATAAAAAGCTTCACCTAAAAGTAATACACACACATGCACACGCACACACATGCACACGCACACACTCCTCCCCTGGAGGGTCCAGTTGGGGCACAGATGTATCCTTGACACAAGCACTTTCCCATCGGGACCCACCTGCAGCGTCCGCGCCGTCACCAGGCACACACGATGCGGGCTGGGCGTGCTGACCCCGGAGAACATGCGGCACTTTCCGGGAAGGGGTGGCCTCGGTTCCCGGGCAGCCTCAGAGCCACTGCATTGTCCTCGGTCCACACGCTCACCCGCCGCCTCAGGAGGGAGCGGGTGCCGATGGCCAGCGTGCGTGTGCATGGAGCCGTGGGGCTGCGCGTGGAGCCGTGGGGCTGCGCGTGGGGCTCTGGGGCTGCGCGTGGAGCTGTGGGGCTGTGTGTGGGGCCGTGGGGCTGCGCGTGGGGCTGTGGGGCTGTGTGTGGGGCCGTGGGGCTGCGCGTGGGGCTGTGTGTGGGGCTGCGCGTGGGGCTCTGGGGCTGCGCGTGGGGCTGTGGGGCTGCGCCCGGCTTCACCGAACCCCGAGCCCCGTGCCCCCGCCTGGAGGCCGGCAGGCTGGAGCCTTTGAGGTCGTGGGGGAGCCGGTGTCGGAGCGTGGACACGGACCCGGGGGCTGAGAGGAAGGAGAGCCGCCCGGAGACGCCGCCGTCAGCGGATGGAGGTTGCTTTTCCTCGACGCTCTCCAGCCGGTGGGAGCGGCTTCCCTCCCGGAGCGCCAGCAGCCACGGCACCTGCCATGAAGGCGAGAAGGAAGGAGAGAAGGAAGGAAGGAGGGAGAGAAGGAAGGAGAGAAGGAAGGAGGGAGGGAGGGAAGGAAGGAGAGAAGGAAGGAAGGAAGGAAGGAAGGAAGGAAGGAAGGAAGGAAGGAAGGAAGAGAGGGAAGGAAGAAAGAGGGAGGGAGGGAGGAGAGAGGAAGAAAGGAAGGAAGGAAGGAAGGAAGGAAGGAAGGAAGGCGAGAAGGCGCCGTCCTGCTGGACGCCCAGCGGCAGCCGCGAAGGAAATGCCTGGTGGGTTGTCAATATGTGAACAGCTCGTGGGCCTCAGCTGCCACCTATTCCGGCTGGTTCCACAGAACATGAGCCGCCCTCACACCCCTCCGACTGCACAGGCTGCGCCCCGGCGGGCAGCAGCTTCGGGGGGGGCTTGTTTGGGGTGTGGGCTGTTTCATCAGGAGAGGGCATTTTTATGGGACCCAGCCATGCTCGGGTCCCCGCACCCTCGCCGCTGGGTGCCAGGAGACCAAGACACTGCCAGGTGGTGCCAGGGCCCCGGCTGCTCGCCTGACATCTCCCCCTCCACCACCCGCCCCCCGTAACTCTCTGTCTGTGCCAGGAGCTCCTCGGCGTGGTGGCTGGGCGGAGCGGGCGGCCGGCGGTTGGGCAGCGGCGATGGCCGCGCTGTGAGCCCGGCACGTCCTCCTGCGCAGCCGCTGCTGCCAGAGGCAGCCACGGGGGACGGCAGCCACGGGATCAGTGCCGGGCACAGACGCGCCCCCTGGCTGTGCGTGGCCCCCTCCCCGGAAGGTGCTGGAAGCCACACAGCCGGCATGGGCACGACTGTTTCCATGCGCCGCCCCAGGCGTCTGCCGTGGCCGCAGAAAGCCGTCTACCCGGTCACACAACCGCCAGCGGCCCTGACAGCACCGTAAACTGTTTCCTCCGAGCGGCCCTGGGTCCCGGGCCGGCCCGGCACAGGCAGACGCCGCCTCACAACGAGGTGCCAGCGGAGCTGGGGGGGGGGGAGCGGGCCTCGCCCACTGGGACCCTCCTGGGAGCCCCTCACACCCCTCCCACTCACTTCCTTCATTCTGGGACTTTTCAACTGAGCAAAGAAGAAAGTCAGTATTTTTTCCGAAGGTATAAAATCCACAGGAGTTCCTGGGTCAGCAGGTTCAGCAAGAGGGCTCTCTGCCTCACTCCGGCCTCGCCCACCTCCTGCCTCACCCACTCCGGCCTCACCCACTCCAACCTCACCCACTCCGGCCTCGCCCACTCCGGCCTCGCCCACCTCCAACCTCACCCACTCCGGCCTCGCCCACCTCCAACCTCACCCACTCCGGCCTCACCCACTCCGGCCTCGCCCACCTCCAACCTCACCCACTCCGGCCTCGCCCACCTCCGGCCTCACCCACTCCAACCTCACCCACTCCGGCCTCACCCACATCTGGCCTCGCCCACTCCAGCCTCACCCACTCCGGCCTCGCCCACCTCCAACCTCACCCACTCCGGCCTCGCCCACCTCCGGCCTCACCCACTCCGGCCTCGCCCACCTCCAACCTCACCCACTCCGGCCTCGCCCACCTCCGGCCTCGCCCACTCCAGCCTCGCCCACCTCCGGCCTCACCCACTCCGGCCTCACCCACCTCCAACCTCACCCACTCCGGCCTCGCCCACCTCCAACCTCACCCACTCCGGCCTCGCCCACCTCCGGCCTCGCCCACCTCCAACCTCACCCACTCCGGCCTCACCCACTCCGGCCTCGCCCACTCCAACCTCACCCACTCCAACCTCACCCACTCCGGCCTCGCCCAAATCTGGCCTCGCCCACATCTGGCCTCACCCACCTCCGGCCTCACCCACTCCAGCCTCACCCACTCCAACCTCACCCACTCCAACCTCACCCACTCCGGCCTCACCCACTCCAGCCTCACCCACTCCGGCCTCACCCACCTCCAACCTCACCCACTCCAGCCTCGCCCAAATCTGGCCTCACCCACTCCAACCTCACCCACTCCGGCCTCGCCCACATCTGGCCTCGCTCACATCTGGCTTCGCCCACCTCCGGCCTCACCCACTCCAGCCTCACCCACTCCGGCCTCACCCACCTCCAACCTCACCCACTCCAGCCTCGCCCAAATCTGGCCTCGCCCACCTCCGGCCTCACCCATTCCAACCTCACCCATTCCGGCCTCGCCCACATCTGGCCTCGCCCACTCCGGCCCCTCAGAACCACCGTTGACAGCCGGAGGTTCACATCACTCTCTGGGGGGGAGGGTCTCCATCACAGGCAGCCTCTGCACAGACGGCCTTCACGTGGCCTCCTGCCGTGAGCCAGGCCGCGGTGAAGGGGTGCTGGGGGTGACGGCCGTGGCCTCAGTGGCGTGTCTGACCGCCTGACCGTGGACGCGGATGAATGGCTGTGAGAAACCAGCAGCTCACAGGCTCCCGGTTGCAGGCCGGGCTCACAGGCACTGGGGGCGGGTGAGTCGGTGGAACCAGAACCGTGAGGCCCGGACGGCGGTCTCCTGCAGCGCGGGGACGGTGTGACTGTCCGTGAAGTCAGACTCGTGCGGGCAGGCTCAGGGTTGTTGGGGCCCCGATCCCGTGACGGCGGCAGCTCCGCGGCGTAGCCCCTGGTTTGCACGTGGCTCCCGTTGCTGATTAGACTGCAGCCCCCCGCCCCGGCTCCCCCACGCCCAGCCTCTCCCACGCGCAACAGCGACGTGCAGTCCGTGGGGCCGGTGCCCGGTGAGATAAATGAGGCCCAAAGTGCTGAGGATGCGCATTCCGGAAGGAAGAATTAAGCAGGATAAAATGTGAGCGTTTTCTTCCGTTAATTTAAGGAAATCTCTTGGAATGACTCCCGCCCCCAACATTTTTCACCCTAAGTGGATTGCTAACTGCCTCGCTCTGGGCTGAGATGCTGTATCAATATTTTAAAATGTTTTCATGAAAAATGCACACCATCCCGAGAGCTCTGGCGGAGCTTAAACTAAAGCGTGGCTTCAGGTGACGGCACAGGGGGGACCGGCCGCGGGGAGCGCCCGGCAGCAACGCCACCGGCACCGGGCCTCGGGGTACGCACCCTCTGCGGCCCTCACACCCGCGCTGCAGCAACAGCCAGTTTCCGGGTCGGGGTTTCTCTTTGGTTTCTTTTTTTTTAACATATTTTATTGATTTTTTACAGAGAGGAAGGGAGAGAGATAGAGAGTCAGAAACATCGATGAGAGAAACATCGATCAGCTGCCTCCTGCACACCCCCCACAGATGTGCCCGCAACCAAGGTACATGCCCTTGACCGGAATCGAACCTGGGACCTTTCAGTCCGCAGGTCGATGCTCTATCCACTGAGCCAAACCGGTTTCCACGTCGGGTTTCTCTTTCGTTTCTGTAACAGCATTAGGTCGCCTCTCTTAGAGGGAGCGGCAGGGCTCACTCTACACCGACAGCGGGAACTGGGAACTGGGATTGGTCTAGCGAGCGCTGAGTGGAATGTGCTGGGCCTCGCTTGCTGAGCAGGCCCGGGTGCTGTGCAGGCCTCCAGGCTGGGGGCACAGAGGCGCCTGGGAGGAAGGGGTGGGGAGAGGAGGGAGGGAGGGAGGGAAGGAGTGAAGGAGGGAGCGGCCAGTGGCTCCCACGGGTGGACTGGGGCGGGACAGAGGGACCAGGGGTGACCTGGGGAGGGATGGAGGGGCAGCGCCCTCATTCCCCGGCCGCTGTCACACAAAACCCCGCATGTAAGTCACACACGGCACGGGTCCACGTGCAAACCTCCGTGTTCTGTGGGAGAGGAAGGCTTAGGCGGGGGGCCATCGTTACCTTCTTAGGGGTGACGGGAGCTTGGCGAGAACCGAGTACAATCAAGTCTAGAAACAGCCATGGCCGCCCTCCCCCGACAGCGCTGTCCCTCTGACCGCCCCCCCACCGCCCTGTGACCTGAGCCTCGAGGGGCCTGTGGGTGCTGAGCCCGGTGCACCCCGCGTCCACCGCCCTGCCCTCTGTTCGCTTGGGGCTACCCCGGCCCACACCTGCCCCGAGGCCAAGGAGGCTGGTTCGCATCCACATCCCCCGCGGCTCCTGGGAGCCCAAACAGGACCTCATGCTCCCACTGAGCCGCCTCTACCGGCCCCAGGGCAGGTGTCCCGGTCACACTCCTCGGTCCCGCTGCCCTGCCCCCTGCCCCCTGCCCCTGCCCCCTGCCCGGGGCTGCCCTGCCCCCTGCCCCCTGCCCCTACCCCCTGCCCGGGGCTGCCCTCATAGCACAAGCCAGCGCAGTCGATGTGGAGCTGGCGTGTAAAGTGTGTGCCTCGGTCACCACTTCCCGTTAGGGAGCAGCTGGGCCGCGCAGCACGGCAGTGACCAGCGGAAGCGGGGCGGGGCGCCGTGGGGGGCGGGGGGCGGGGGGTGAGCGCCGGCAGGCACCCGGGGCGCCCTGGGGGGCGGGGGGGGCGGGGGGTGAGCGCTGGCAGGCACCCGGGGCGCCGTGGGGGGGGGGGGGGCGGGGGGTGAGCGCCGGCAGGCACCCGGGGCGCCGTGGGGGGCGGGGGGGGGGGGGTGAGCGCCGGCAGGCACCCGGGGCGCCCTGGGGGGCGGGGGGGCGGGGGTGAGCGCCAGCAGGCACCCGGGGCGTGCTGAGCCCGCGATGCTAAACCAGAGATGAGACCCAGCGGCGCGGGGACGGTCAGAGCCCCGAGGACGCTCAGGGAGTGCCGCCTCCCACTTGCAGCCTTAGCGGTCTCCGCTGAGCACCCCAACCCCGGGCACCTCACCCCGCCCGGACCTCAGAGCGCGCGCCCCGGGGCGGGCCTGGGAGCTGGCGGGGCAGCAGGGCTGAGCCGCTCTCCCGCCCCCGGCGCTGCCCGGTGCCCCGGCGCGGTCTTGCAGATGAAGGCCTGTGGGACACGTTCGTGAAGGGCCTCCCCCACAGCGCCACGTCCTACAGCGTCGGCCTGGGCAGGCTCCGGCCGGGCGTGACCTACGAGTTCCGGGTGCTGGCCGTGAACCCGGTGGGCTACGGGGAGCCCAGCAGCCCGTCCGCGGCCGTGTCAGGTAGGTGCCCCGGACGGCGCGCTGGTCGGGGAGGGAGGCCCTGGGTGTGCAGGCGCCCCCGCAGGAGGGGGGGTGGCCCCGCGTCCTCACTGCCCCAGCGTGGCCTGTGCCCCGGGAGCAGGGGCCGCTCTGGGTGAGGTCAGAGCTCAGGGCTCCCGGGGTGGCAGCTGAGCACCCACAGCTCCCTGCAGGGCACACGGAGGAGCCCGGGCCTCCGGCACCTTCCAGACACCGCCTCCGCCCCTCAGGGTTTATAGCAGGATCCACGGGAGATGCCCCCCGCCCCAAGCACCGTGTCCCTGAGCCTCTCCAGTCGTTTCTGAGAAAACATCTGGAAGGGGCTGTTGCTCCGTTCGGCTTTGCAGACGTGAACTAAATAAATAAGATACAACCCAGCAGGGGGGCGGGGGAGGCCAGCAGGTACCCAGGGAGCCCCTCCGCCCGCGGTGCCTGCACCCGGCCCTTCCAGGCAGGTGTGGGTGCCCCCGCCGGCTGTGAGCGGTCAGCTCGGGGCCCGCTGGGCTCCGTCTGTCCCCACAGGCTTTTAGGGGGACCCCTGGCTGCCCTGAGAAGCTCTCTCTGGCGGCCATGTGAAGCTTGGACTTGAGTTGCGTTGGCCGGGCGGGCAGGGGCTGCCGGGGCCCAGGTGGAGGCGGGTGCCAGGGAGGCGGGAATCGGAGGGACCGAGGGGCCGACACTTGGAGAGGGGCCTCCGGCCACGTGGCTCCTTCTTCCCCGAACCCCGACACCAGGGGGCAGACTGGACCCCGAGGTCAGGACGGGTCTGGGAGAGCACGGCTGGCGGGGGAGGGGGGCCCGAGCCGGTCCCGGGCCCGGCCACATCCTGACCCACGGGTCCTGGGCGAGGCCGAGGCTTCTGCCGAGCTCACACGTGCCCGTCTGCCCGCAGCGCAAGCGGACACCCCGTTCTACGAGGAGTGGTGGTTCCTGCTGGTGATGGCGCTGTCCAGCCTGCTCATCCTGCTGCTGGTGGCCCTCGCCCTGGTGCTGCGCGGGCAGAGCCGGGGGCACCGGAGCTGCGGCACAGGTGGGCGCCCCCACCCCGCTCACCCCCACCCCCACCCCGGCCCCCAGGAGAGCTGGGCGAGGCTGTGCCGTGTCCCCTGCCCGCCCTGCCGCGGCGGGGACAGACCAGCAGGCCTGTTCTGGAGGCCAGGCCTGCCCTCCGAGTAGCCGTGTGTGCGGATGCGCCATCGGGACCTTGGGCCTCTGAGTCCCCTGTGCCCATCTGCCCACGGCTCGCTCGCAGCAGCAGGTCTGAGTCTGAGGACAGGCCGGCTCCCTCCGCCCTCGGCCCAGCCGGAGCCACGGGCTCGGTGCCTGGCGCGGTGGGTGCCGGCAGGGGTTTGCAGCTAGAGGAGTCGCCGTTGTTAGAGAAGGACTGGGCCTGGGCGAGGCCGCCACGGGAGCGCACCCTCCGTGCGGCTCCATGGACGGGAGGCACAGCGGGGCCGGAGCCGGGACATGTGGCCCCGGCAGGGAGGCAGGAGCCGCCGGTGCCATGGCGCTGTGCACTGGCGCCTGAGCCTGGCACACTTGGCGCTGTTCATTGTCCTCCACGCAGGTTCTCACCGCTGCCCGCGGGCCCCTCCTCACGTGACCAGAGCGCTGAGCTCCAAGCCGCCCCCCCTCCAGCTGGGCCCAGTGCTCCGGGGTCTCCAGGCCCCGACAGGACCTGCCCGAGCCCCGCGCCATCCCGTGGGCTCCCCCGTCAGCTCGCCTGTCCCCAGGAGAGGGGACCCACAGGGCTGTCCCCCAGAGGAGCCGCCTCAGCCCTCTGCGCGGGAGGGGCCTCGCGGTCCCCCCAGCAGCACGGCCCTGGCCCTGCGGAAGGGTGAATGGCGCCCAGAGCACCTCCCTCCCTCACGGCCGCTCCAGTGCCCTTAGCACGCGGCCCTCCGCCCGGGAAAGGGCTGCTGTTCTCTGTGGCCTCGCCTCTAGCGGGGCTCCTGTCAGGCTCGCCGCGGGAGCTGCTGTAGGAACGCCGTCCCGTCCACGGGGCCCTGGGCAGGGACGGCTCCGCTTCCCTCTCTCCCGCCCAGAAAGCGGGACTGAAAGCCAGCGCTGCCGCAGCCCTGCCCCCGCTCACCCTGGGCTAGTCACTTACCCCAGCGGTCGGCAAACTGATCCGTCCACAGAGCCAAATGTCAACAGCACAACGATTGACATTTCTTTTGAGAGCCACATTTTTTAAACTTAAACTTCTTCTAACGCCACTTCTTCAAAATAGACTCGCCCAGGCCGTGGTATTTTGTGGAAGAGCCACACTCAAGGGGCCAAAGAGCCGCATGTGGCTCATGAGCCGCAGTTTGCCGACCACGGGGTTAACCTAACTGAAGCCTCGGGGAGAAGATTCGTCCACCACAATGTCCCCTCCCTGCGGGGACACGCAGGCCTGGCCTCCGGGCACAGCTCTGCCCGCCCCTCCTCCACTCACAGCCCCATCCCCCTCTCCAGCCCCATCCCCTCTCTCCAGCCCCATCCCCCCTCTCCAGCCCCATCCCCCCTCTCCAGCCCCATCCTCTCTCTCCAGCCCCATCCCCCTCACCAGCCCCTTCCCCCCTCTCCAGCCCCTCCTCTACTCGCCAGCCCCATCCTCTCTCTCCAGCCCCATCCTCTCTCTCCAGCCCCATCCCCCCTCCCCAGCCCCTTCTCCCTCCCCAGCCCCATCCCCCCTCACCAGCCCCATCCCCCCTCTCCAGCCCCTTCCCCCCCTCCCCAGCCCCATCCCCCCTCTCCAGCCCTTTCCCCCCTCTCCAGCCCCATCCCCCCTCCCCAGCCCCTTCTCCCTCTCCAGCCCCTTCCCCTTCACCAGCCCCTTCCCCCCTCTCCAGCCCCATCCCCCTCACCAGCCCCTTCCCCCCTCTCCAGCCCCTTCCCCCTCACCAGCCCCTTCCCCCCTCTCCAGCCCCTCCTCCACTCACCAGCCCCATCCTCTCTCTCCAGCCCCATCCCCCCTCTCCAGCCCCTTCCCCCCTCCCCAGCCCCATCCCCCCTCACCAGCCCCATCCCCCCTCTCCAGCCCCTCCTCCACTTGCCAGCCCCATCCTCTCTCTCCAGCCCCTTCTCCCTCACCAGCCCCATCCCCCCTCTCCAGCCCCTCCTCCACTCGCCAGCCCCATCCTCTCTCTCCAGCCCCATCCCCCCTCTCCAGCCCCAGCCCCCTCTCCAGCCCCATCCCCCCTCCCCAGCCCCATCCCCCCTCACCAGCCCCATCCCCCTCACCAGCCCCTTCCCCCCTCTCCAGCCCCATCCCCCTCACCAGCCCCATCCCCCCTCTCCAGCCCCATCCCCCTCTCCAACCCCATCCCCCCTCTCCAGCCCCATCCCCCCTCTCCAGCCCCATCCCCTTCTCCAGCCCCATCCCCCTCTCCAGCCCCATCCCCCTCTCCAGCCCCATCCCCCTCTCCAGCCCCATCCCCCCTCTCCAGCCCCATCCCCCCTCTCCAGCCCCTTCCCCCCTCTCCAGCCCCATCCCCCCTCCCCAGCCCCTTCTCCCTCTCCAGCCCCATCCCCCTCACCAGCCCCTTCCCCCCTCTCCAGCCCCATCCCCCTCACCAGCCCCTTCCCCCCTCTCCAGCCCCTTCCCCCTCACCAGCCCCTTCCCCCCTCTCCAGCCCCATCCCCCTCACCAGCCCCTTCCCCCCTCTCCAGCCCCTTCCCCCTCACCAGCCCCTTCCCCCCTCTCCAGCCCCTCCTCCACTCGCCAGCCCCATCCTCTCTCTCCAGCCCCATCCCCCCTCTCCAGCCCCTTCCCCCCTCCCCAGCCCCATCCCCCCTCACCAGCCCCATCCCCCCTCTCCAGCCCCTCCTCCACTTGCCAGCCCCATCCTCTCTCTCCAGCCCCTTCTCCCTCACCAGCCCCATCCCCCCTCTCCAGCCCCTCCTCCACTCGCCAGCCCCATCCTCTCTCTCCAGCCCCATCCCCCCTCTCCAGCCCCATCCCCCTCTCCAGCCCCTTCCCCCTCACCAGCCCCTTCCCCCCTCTCCAGCCCCTCCTCCACTCGCCAGCCCCATCCTCTCTCTCCAGCCCCATCCTCTCTCTCCAGCCCCATCCCCCCTCACCAGCCCCATCCCTCCTCTCCAGCCCCTTCCCCCCCTCCCCAGCCCCATCCCCCCTCACCAGCCCCATCCCGCCTCTCCAGCCCCATCCCCCCTCTCCAACCCCATCCCCCTCACCAGCCCCTTCCCCCTCACCAGCCCCTTCCCCCCTCTCCAGCCCCTCCTCCACTCGCCAGCCCCATCCTCTCTCTCCAGCCCCATCCCCCCTCACCAGCCCCATCCCCCCTTTCCAGCCCCATCCCTCCTCTCCAGCCCCTTCCCCCCTCACCAGTCCCATCCCCCCTCTCCAGTCCCATCCCCCCTCTCCAGTCCCATCCCCCCTCTCCAGCCCCATCCCCCCTCTCCAGTCCCATCCCCCCTCTCCAGCCCCATCCCCCCTCTCCAGCCCCATCCCCCCTCTCCAGCCCCATCCCCCTCTCCAGCCCCATCCCCCTCTCCAGCCCCTCCCCCCCTCACCAGCCACGGAGGCTCCCACGTGCCACTCTGTTCTGCTGGCGTTTCACTCCCACACAGACAGAGCATTGGGCATGTTGAGGGTGCGAGGTCCCCTGAGAGGGGACCCTGAGGTTGGAAATGGGGGTGAGTTGCACGGGCCCATGGAGGCCCTGGCCTGGGCTCAGCTCTGTCCCCAAGGCTGGCGTGGCGGGAGCCCAACACAGGGTCACCGAGCGGTTTGCGGTCTGTTTTGCCTGGAACTTACGGTCTGGTCAGGGGAGCAGAGGCGGGCAAGGAGAAGCAAGCACACGCGTGTGTGACACATGCAGTGGGGGCGGGTACCTGGGGGCTCCTCTGGGGGAGGGGATTGCTCTTTCGGGGCCTGGAAAATTCTCTCTGGTCTCCTGACCCGTGAGCCGTGATCTGAAGGAAGGGCCAATATGCCAGGAGATAGGGGGTCTGGCGCCTGGGGGGCTGGGGGCTGGGGGCTCTGCACGGAGCCCTCACTCGGAGGGGCTGGGGGCTGGGGGGGGCTGGGGGCTGGGGGCTGGGGCTCAGCTCGGAGGCCTCCCTCGGGGGGCTGGGGGCTGGGGCTCAGCTCGGAGGCCTCCCTCGGGGGACTGGGGGCTGGGGGCTCAGCTCGGAGCCCTCCCTCGGGGGGCTGGGGGCTGGGGCTCTGACGGAGACCCACTCGCGGGCCTGGCCCGGCCGCAGGGAAGAGCGTCCCCAACATGGAGGAGTCTGTGACCCTGGACAACGGGGGCTTCGCCGCCTTGGAGCTCCACAGCCGCCACCTCGGTGTCAAGAACACCTTCTCCAAGAAGAACGGGACCAGGTAGGACCGCACGTCCACGGTCCCGGCCGGCCGGGCAGCGCTGAGCCGGGGGCCGGCGGGGAGGGGCTGAGTGTGAGGAGGGCCGGTCCCAGGGGTGTGGGGCCTCTGTCAGCGGAGCCCTGGGTGAGGGAACCCCGCTTCACGGGGTGCCGCCTGAAGCCACGCAGTGTCAGCGGCGTGATTCCCCCCACTCAGCCTGACGGGGGGAGGGGGTGACGGGGGGTGACGGGGGGCGGGGGGGGGGAAGCCGCGGGGATCCTTGCCCAGGGCGCCTCACCAGCCTGGTCCCCGCAGGTCCCCGCCCCGGCCCAGCCCCGGCGGCCTGCACTACTCGGACGAGGACCTGGGCGGCACGTACAACGGGGCGGCGCTGAGCGAGAGCGTGCACCTCGCGGAGGAGGCGGAGGGCGCGTCGGGGTCCGAGGTCAGTGCCTCGCTCTGGTCTCCTCCTCCTCTCGGGACCAACGCCGTTTACAGCCGGGAAGGGGAAGGGGGAGGGGAAGGGGAAGGGGGAGGGGCGCCGGGCCAGACGAGGCCCCGGGTACCCCAGCCCCTCCAGGGCCGGGCGGTGGGTGCCTCTCCGGAGACCTGCGTCCACCCAGGGCGTGGCCACGCGCCCATGGGACCTCACGGGTCACGGTCCCCGGCCCCAGGCGGCACCCAGACGGGTCACGTGCCCAAAGCGGCCTCAGGTCTGCACCCCGTTCTCATCCCGCTGTCCCCAGAGCAGACCCGAGTGTCCTGGGTGACAGGGCTGGTGGCTCTGGGCCTGGGCCTGCGATGTGGGGCGCCAGGCTCACGCCCCCAGGACTCCCCCTCACCTCCCCCCGCCCCGTTCCTGCCCCTGTGCTGCGGAGGGGATTCCCACGGCCCCGGCTCAGTCCGCAGGGCCTGAGCTCCTGTCCTCCCCAGCAACCGGGTCTCGCCCCGAGGGAGCGTGCCCTGCTGGGCCCCCAGGCCCCGGCCTCCTGCGTGTGGGGCGTTCATCCTAGAGCTGAGTGGTCTGCAGGCTCAGCGGGGGCGCGAGGCCCAGCCCCCCACCCTCCCGCCCACAGTCTCACTTCCCCAGCAGAGCAGCCGACCCAGCGCCTGGGAGCGCCCGTCAGCTCTGCCAGGCCTCAAGGGTCACCAGGCTGTTGCCTGGGCGTGTCGGCCCACCCCCCTCTCGGCATTCCTCCTCTAAATCTGCATTTATCCTAAAATAAGCCTCACCCTCACTGTGACCTGAATCAGGCCTCATTGGGCCCGAGGCCTGGTGACATGGCCCTTAAGGTGTGGCTCGGAATGAGCTCCCAGGAGGGGACGGCAGGCGGCCACGTCTCACGTGCTCTGCTCGGGTTCTGCTTACGAATCCACGGGTCCGGCTGCACCCCAGCCCAGGGCTCGGGGAGGCAGCCCAGCGCCCAGCGCCCAGCGCCCAGGTGTCCTGCAAGGTCCCTCTGTCCTAACCAGGGCCGTCGGGGGACCCCTGCCTAGAATGGAGGCCAGCAGGTGGGCGGGACTGCCAGCCGCTGCCCCGGCCCAGCCCACCCCTCGGTCAGGGGCCCGTGGAGAGGCCTCATCTTCTGGGCCCCTCTGCCCGGGCGCTGCCTCGTCCCCCGAGCCGTGGCAGGAGGGGGGCCACGGGTCGGCTCAGACCCTGCCCTTCTCCGTAAGCCTCGTGCCCGTGTCCCTCTGCTCAGTAAATGGTTGCTCGTAGAATAATTTCCACCTAAATCCTGGGCCCACGGGAGGGCCTGCCGGGCCGCCTCTCCCAGCCACTCGGAAGCACCTTCTGCACCCACAGCTGACGGGACGGGAGGGACGGGAGGGAGGGCGGGGCCTGGGCCCCTTTCCTGGAGGCCCTGACTTCCGGCCGGGCCTTCGTGCTCCTGTTCAGAGGCTGTGGCGTCACAGACTGTCCGCCGGGCCAGGACCTGGGCAGGGCCTGAGGCCGAGGGCCGGCGGCGCTCCCCGAGCCTCGCCCAGAGGCCGCCGTGACGGGGGGACTCACTGCCACGGGGCTGGTCCTGCCAGAGCACCTGCCACTGCCCCGTCCACTGCCCGAGGCCGGGGGAGGCGTGACTGTCTGCCCCCGTCAGTCAGGGTGCGGCCCGGGGCCACAGGGCAGGGACGCAGGGTGACCATCCCCATGACCACCCCGCGGCCTCCCCTCCCCGTGCTCACATCTGCTCCCCCCCCCCCCAGGGCACCGACTCGGAGTCGGAGGACGCGCGCCCCCAGCACTCCTTCGTCAACCACTACCTGAGCGACCCCACCTACCACCACTCCTGGAAGCGCCAGGCCCCGGGCGGGCGGGCGGCCCCGCACAGGTACGAGGCGGTGGCGGGGGCCGAGGCCCCGCTCCTGCACACGGTGGTCACCACCCAGAGCGCCGTGTTCGCGCCCGCGGCCCCCGGCGCCCGGACCCCGCTCACCGGCTTCTCCTCCTTCGTGTGACGCCGCCAGGGCCGCCGCGGGACCCGGAGTCCGTTTTGTTCGGAATCGACTCCGATGACTGAGCTCGGTTTCTGTTCCGAGGGGCCTGCGCGGCCAGCTCGCCGTGAACGCGGGTCCCTGGACGTGTCAGGAGGCGGGGCTGTTTCTTTTCTTTTCCCGAGGAGGCGTGTCCTGGACCGCAGAGCCTCCAGCGGGCGCCCCAACAGGAGGTGGGGGGAGGAGGGTCAAGGGAGACCCTGCCGGCCTCCGGCCTCGGCCTGCCCTCCTCCTCGGCCCCTGCCCACCACCCGCTCACCCGGCAGTTTCCGGTGGAGGAACCAGCTGGACGGGCAGGAGGCTGGGTGCTGCCCTCCCGCTGCGACGCGGTCACCCTGTCCCCGGGGCGGAGCGCGGGCTCCCTCCTTCCTCCTTCCTGGACGGACAGCAGGGCCCCGAGCCCGGCCGCCGAGTGACCGCAGCCGGCTCTCCGAGGCCGGGCAGAGCCCTTGTGTGTGAGGTGCGTTGTCAGCCAGAGTATTTTTAAATCTTTTTATCTTTTTTTAAAATATGTCACATGAAGTGAATGCGTCTCCGCTGTCTCCAGTGCCTTTCATTCGCTGTTTAGCTTTGTACACGGGGAAGCCAGCAGCGCGCCTCCAAATAAAGCAAGTGGCTCTGAGCAAAGGGGTCCTGAATCGCCTCATGGACCCGGCTCCCCACACCACCCCGACCGTGCACCCCAGCCCCTGAGCATGCACACCAGCCCCCGACTGTGCACCCAGCCCCCCGACCATGCACCCCAGCCCCTGAGCATGCACACCAGCCCCCGACTGTGCACACCAGCCCCCCGACTGTGCACCCCAGCCCCCGACCATGCACCCCAGCCCTCTACCTCCATGCCAGGCCCCCAACCATGCACCCCAGCCCCCGACCATGCACCCCAGCCCCTGAGCATGCACACCAGCCCCCCGACTGTGCACCCAGCCCCCCGACCATGCACCCCAGCCCCCTACCTCCATGCCAGGCCCCCGACCGTGCACACCAGCCCCCCAACTATGCACCCAGCCCCCCGACCATGCACCCCAGCCCCCCGACTGTGCACCCCAGCCCCCGACCATGCACCCCAGCCCCCTACTTCCATGCCAGGCCCCCGACCGTGCACCCCAGCCCCCCAACCATGCACCCCAGCCCCTCGATTGTGCACCCCAGCCCCCTACCTGCACGCCAGGCCCCACCAGGTTGCTCCTTGCACACCTGGCCCCTCGGTGCTCGAGGCCTGGTCCTTCCTCCGAGCCTCCTGGCGGCGCCCCTCCGCTGCTTCCGGACCGCGGGTGCGGCTGCCGGCCCTTCCGCTGATCTCAGGCCGCTTTATCGGCCTCACGCGTTTTCTGGGAACGTTTGTGCCCGTTGCTGATTGTCCCGTTAGGCTTCTAGCTACAAGGAACCAGCAGGAAGTGGGCTGGAAAGCTAAGCCCGCCATCGCTGGCATCAGCCCCTCCCATTCCTGCTGCAGCCCAGGCAGCAGGCCAGGTGCGCAGTCCCCCGACCCAGGTGTCCCATCCCTGCCCCCCCCCGACCCAGGGGTCCCATCCCCCCCTCCCAGCCCAGGTGTCCCAACCCCCCCCCCCCGGCCCAGGGGTCCCATCCCCACCCCCCGGCCCAGGTGTCCCATCCGCCCCTCCCAGCCCAGGTGTCCCATCCGCCCCTCCCAGCCCAGGTGTCCCATCCCCCCCACCCCCCAGCCCAGGTGTCCCATCTGCCCCCCCCAGCCCAGGTGTCCCATCCCCCCCTCCCAGCCCAGGTGTCCCATCCCCCGGCCCAGGTGTCCCATCCCCCCCCCCCGCCCAGGTGTCCCATCCCCCGGCCCAGGTGTCCCATCCCCCCCTCCCAGCCCAGATGTCCCATCCCCCGGCCCAGGTGTCCCATCCCCCCCCCCCCCCGCCCAGGTGTCCCATCCCCCAGCCCAGGTGTCCCATCCCCCGGCCCAGGTGTCCCATCCCCCCCTCCCAGCCCAGGTGTCCCATCCCCCGGCCCAGGTGTCCCATCCCCCCCCCGCCCAGGTGTCCCATCCCCCGGCCCAGGTGTCCCATCCCCCCCCCCGCCCAGGAGTCCCATCCCCCAGCCCAGGTGTCCCATCCCCCCCCGGCCCAGGTATCCCATCCCCCCCGGCCCAGGTGTCCCATCCCCCCCCCCCAGCCCAGGTGTCCCATCCCCCCCCGGCCCAGGTATCCCATCCCCCCCGGCCCAGGTGTCCCATCCCCCCCCCCCCGCCCAGGTGTCCCATCCCCCAGCCCAGGTGTCCCATCCCCCGGCCCAGGTGTCCCATCCCCCCCTCCCAGCCCAGGTGTCCCATCCCCCGGCCCAGGTGTCCCATCCCCCCCCCCCGCCCAGGTGTCCCATCCCCCGGCCCAGGTGTCCCATCCCCCCCCCCCGCCCAGGTGTCCCATCCCCCAGCCCAGGTGTCCCATCCCCCCCCGGCCCAGGTATCCCATCCCCCCCGGCCCAGGTGTCCCATCCCCCCCCCCCCCCAGCCCAGGTGTCCCATCCCTCCCCCTGGCCCAAGGGTCCCATCCCCCCCCCCGGCCCAGGGGTCCCATCCCCCGGCCCAGGTGTCCCATCCCTCCCCCTGGCCCAGGGGTCCCATCCCCCCCCCGGCCCAGGGGTCCCATCCCCCAGCCCAGGTGTCCCATCCCCCCCCCGGCCCAGGGGTCCCATCCCCCCCCCCCGGCCCAGGGGTCCCATCCCCCGGGCAGAGCCAGGGCGGGAGCCAGGGCTGGAGGTCCCGGGAGGCCCGCCCCCCTCACCAGGAGGCGTGTGGCACCTGCCAGACGCGCCATCTGCGGCCACGGCACGGGCAGGGCGCCGTGGGGAAGGAGCCTGTGCCTTCCTGCCGAGGCCCACCCTCCACGGGGCGGGGCTGACCCCGGCCCCCAGCGCCCAGGTCCACTCCTGGGGTGGGGGCTGAGCTCGCCGGGGACAGGCAGCCCGGCGTGTGAGCACAGCCTGGAGCCCAGTGGACAGCACCCTTCTCGGCACCCACCCCTCCTTCCCCGCAGGCCTCCCAGGCGCCCTCCCCTGACAGCCCCGAGGGGGCAGGGCTGGGGCGGGTTCCTTCCCCCCTAAGACGCCCCCTGGCCTGCGGGGCCTCGGGGCCAAGGGGACTGAGGGGGGGCCTGGGGATGGACGTGACCGACGAGGCCAGGGCCGCCGGGAGGGCAGCCTGGCCGTGGTCTCAGCGGCGCTGCGTCTGGAATCACGGGCGGCGTTTCAGCTGCGCCGGGGCCGCCCCATCAGCCGCGGGCCCAGGCCGCGGCGTGCGCAGCCCCGAGGCTCCGGGCAGCGTGGCGGGCGGAGCGGGAGGGGGCGCGGGGCCTGGGTGGCGACTCCCCTGCTCCGGACGCCGTGGCGCAGCTGCCGGCGAGGTAAGACACCTCTGTCTCCCTCACTAACGAAGCGTCAGTCTGACCCCCTGCCCCCCACACCTGGACGCCCCTGAACGCGCCGAGGGCTGAGTGCGGGCCGGTGAGGGCCTCCGGGACGAGGGAGCCGGTGCAGGAGGAAGGCCGGTCGGGGCAGCGCCGGGGCCCAAGCCCAGGGAGGGGGGGCCGCACCGGGTCCTGAACCACCACCCACGGCCTCCCGGGCGCCGCCCCCGACTGCCTCCCACGAAGGAGAAGGGGGTACCCTCCCACTCAGCCGGGCTCTGGCCCTGGAGCTCCGGGCCGGCTCGCCACCCGGTCTCCGCGTTCACGGGAGGAAGTGCTGGCTCCCCGTGGCCGGGGCCGCCTCCATAGCGGGGCTGCCTCTGGTGGAAAGTTAACGAGGAGCCCTCTGCGCTGCGACCACTTACCCCGAAAAGAGGCCGACCTGCCTCACTGAGGCCGTTAGGTCCCCCCCACACACACACCCCAGGGAGGAGAAGCGAGGGCGGAGGCCCGGCCCGGGAGCGGGCGCTCACTCACCTGTCTGACCCTCCGAGCCGTGGCGCCGGGCCGTGTCTGCAGGGCAGCCTGCCTGTGCCCGGCCAGAGTCCGGGGGCCGCCCGGGGTGACTGGCACGGAGCAGCTGCCCGCGTCCCCCAGCCTCACCCTCTGGTCGGCGAGGGCTGCACCTGAGCAGCGGGGTTCGCAGGGCGCGGGCGGGGCGGGGCGGTGGCCGTGACCCCGGGGCTCAGCACGCGGCCGTGGTGGCCGCCAAGGCCTGAGGGAGGCCTGGTGCCCGGGTGAGGCCACGGCGCAGGGTCCCGAGCTGCTGACCCGCCTCGCCGCCCGGCCCAGGAAACCAGAATGGAACGCGGTTGTTGGCCACCTTCCGTGGCGCCCGTGCCTCGGGCCAGGTTGGTCCTGTCACGCGTGGAGCGGCCAGGCCCGAGGGGGGTGAGCCGCGCAGCCTTCGCCGTGTTTGTGTCCGCACCCCAGGCCCGGGGCCTGGCTCCTGGCGCCCCGCTGGCGGCTACGAGGTGGGCCCCGGCCCGTGGTGGTTTTTGGAAAAGGAAGGCGAGTCACGGTGGAAATGACGTGCCCGGCAGCGGCCTCCATGGCAACGCCATTACCTCTGGCTGACCTTGAAGGGGCCCGGCTGGCCCTCCCGGCCTCCGCACGGGGTCGGAGAGGGGGTGGGCCGGCCCTGCCCACAGCCATCTGCGTCCCCGCCACGAGGACCACAGCCTGCCCTGTCGTTGGTCGCTCCTGTCCCACTGGCCGCGTCTGCGGGGAGCACGGAGGCTGGGCTGCCCCAAGTCTTCGCCAGCCAGAGCCCCCGAGCACCTGTGCCTGGGTGCAGGGGGCACAGCGGGCGCAGAGGGTGCAGCGGGCACAGCGGGCACAGAGGGCACAGAGGGCACAGAGGGTGCAGAGGGCACAGCGGGCGCAGTGGGCGCAGCAGGCACTGGGGGCACAGAGGGCACAGCGGGCGCAGAGGGCACAGCGAGCACAGAGGGCGCAGCGGGCACAGAGGGCACAGCGGGCACTAAGGGCACAGCAGGCACAGAGGGCACTGAGGGCACAGCGGGCACAGAGGGCGCAGCAAGCGCAGCGGGCACAGAGGGCACTGAGGGCACAGCGGGCACTGAGGGCACAGAGGGCACAGCGGGGACAGAGGGCACAGTGGGCACAGCAGGCACAGAGGGCACTGAGGGCACAGCGGGCACAGAGCACAGCGAGCGCAGCGGGCTCAGAGGGCGCAGCGGGCACAGAGAGCGCAGCGGGCACAGAGGGCGCAGAAAGCACAGAGGGCGCAGCGGGCACAGAGAGCGCAGCTGGCGCAGAGGGCGCAGCGGGCACCGAGGGCGCAGCGGGCACAGCAGGCGCAGAGGGCACAGCGGGCACTGAGGGCACAGCTGGCACAGCGGGCACAGAGGGCGCAGCGGGCACAGCAGGCGCAGAGGGCACAGCGGGCACTGAGGGCACAGCGGGCACAGAGGGCACTGAGGGCACAGCGGGCACAGAGAGCACAGCGGGCACAGCAGGCGCAGAGGGCACAGCGGGCACAGAGGGCACAGCGGGCACATCAGGCACAGAGGGCACAGCGGGCTCAGAGGGCGCAGCGGGCACATAAGGCACAGCGGGCACAGCGGGCACAGCAGGCGCAGAGGTCACAGCGGGCACAGAGGGCGCAGCGGGCACAGCAGGCGCAGAGGGCACAGCGGGCACTGACGGCACAGCGGGCACTGAGGGCACAGCGGGCACAGAGGGCACTGAGGGCACAGAGAGCACAGCGAGCGCAGCGGGCTCAGAGTGCACAGGGGGCACAGAGAGCACAACGGGCACAGAGGGCGCAGAGGGCACAGCGGGCACAGAGGGCACAGCGGGCACAGAGGGCACAGCGGGCACAGAGGGCACAGAGAGCGCAGCGGGCACAGCGGGCACAGGGGGCACAGAGAGCGCAGCGGGCACAGGGGGCACAGAGAGCACAACGGGCACAGAGGGCGCAGAGAGCACAACGGGCACAGAGGGCGCAGAGGGCACAGCGGGCACAGAGGGCACAGCGGGCACAGAGGGCGCAGCGGGCACAGATGGCGCAGCGGGCACAGAGGGCACAGCGGGCACAGATGACACAGAGGGCACAGCGGGCACAGAGGGCGCAGCGGGCACAGCAGGCGCAGAGGGCACAGATGGCGCAGCGGGCACAGCAGGCGCAGAGGGCACTGAGGGCACAGCGGGCACAGAGGGCACAGAGGGCACTGAGGGCACAGCGGGCACAGAGAGAACAGCGGGTGCAGCGGGCACAGAGGGCGCAGCGGTCACAGAGGGCGCAGCGGGCACAGCAGGCGCAGAGGGCACAGTGGGCACTGAGGGCACAGCGGGCACAGAGGGCACAGCGGGCATTGAGGGCACTGAGGGCACAGCAGGCGCAGAGAGCACAGAGGGCACAGCGGGCACAGAGGGCACAGCGGGCGCAGAGGGCACAGAGTGCACAGAGGGCACTGAGGGCACAGAGGGCACAGCGGGCGCAGAGGGCGCAGCGGGCGCAGCGGGCACAGCAGGCACAGAGGGCACAGCGGGCACAACGGTCACAGAGGGCGCAGCGGGCACAGCAGGCACAGAGGGCACAGCGGGCACAACGGTCACAGAGGGCGCAGGGGGCACAGCGGGCGCAGCGGGCACAACGGTCACAGAGGGCGCAGAGGACACAGCAGGCGGCCCCGAGGACTCCCGTCTCCACGTTTCGTTTGCACTTGCCTTGGATCAAAAGGAGGCAGATGATAGCAAACAACTTCACGGTGGACTTTTTTATTTTAAATAAGGTGGAGGGGGGACAGGTGTGCTGGGGGACAGGTGGGCAGGGGTGGGGCAGGTGGGGGGCAGAGCTCCGCCTGATCATTGAGATCAACGTAAGCCGTCCCCTGGGCGGGTGCATTGCCACCTTAGATCCCAGTTCCTCTGAGCAAACCGGAGGTCGGGGGGGGGGGGGGGGGGAGGTCTAGTTAGCGAGTTTGTTCCCAGGAGCAGAGGGCAGGGCTGCAGGGACCTGGGTCTGGGCGGGGCAGAGAGAAGAAACCCCGCCCGGTAACACCTGTCCCGCCATCCCTCCAGCACTACCCGCTAAGAGGTCACTCGAAGACGGCGGGGTTCTGCCCAAATTCTTCCCCCCCCCCACCGCCCCCCCCACACACACAACCCCAGTGTCAGCTGGACACATGGCCGCCCAGGTGGAGACTACATCTCCCAGACTCCCTTTCAGCTCATTGAGGCCATGTGACTCCTGGGGCCAGTGGGGTGTGAGCAGAAGGGCTGCACAACCTCGGGCCAACACAGGAAGCTGCCTGTGAGTCACTTGGTAGCACTGAGCAGTGAGCATTTCACTTTCGTAAATTTCACTTAAAAACAAGGAAGTGTGACGGAGCATGGCCCTGAGGGCGGGCGTGCGAGGGGCCTCTTGTAGCAAAATGAGTCATTGCAAACGCAGTCTGCAGTAGGGGAGGCACTGGGATGGGTCCCCAGAACGCGCGCTCCCACCAGACGGAGACGGCACCTTAGAGCCTGAGCCGCGTGGGAACCGCTGGGCTCGCAGGACGGACCGCCCACGAGCTCCTGTTGTGATTTTGTGCATCGATGCTCAGCATCTCCAGCGTCCCGGCGCCTTTGACGAGCCACATCCACGGCGCCGCAGAGAGGAAGCGGGCCTCGGAGATGTCGAGTCAGAAAGCGTTTGCCCACAGAAGGTGCTGAGTGGCGGGAGGAGCGGGGTCTGACCGTGTGGGCGGAGACGTTCACACATTTTAACGCAGAAATCACAGACTCGCTCGTCACCTGCATTTACTGGGCGGTTCTGAGCTGCCGGACACCCGGCCGGGAGAGACCGCCTTTGCCATTTAAAACCTTAACGGTTGAGCGAGAGCAGTCGACCTAAGGGGTCAACGATTTCAAGTTCCTTCATCGTAAAATCCGCCTGGAAGAGGATGGCAGGCCTGTTTCTGGAAAATAGAACGGAACAAATATTGGGAACGTCTGTTTTTCAGAAACACGCCAGTGACGTGGGGTTAAACTCAGAGAAATACACATGAGCCGCCAAGAGCCGTGTTCCCCCACGTTATCACCGGGCGCTCAGATCGCTAACGGAGGAACTGAAAACCCTTTGTCCTTTAATGCACATAGTCTGGGGGAGAATAACATTTACTTTTTGAAAATAGTTTTTGAAAAAACTCCTTTTTAAGCCCACCAATATAATGAAACCAACTTGTCAGCCAGTAAGTAAACATGTTAAAAATTATACTTTAGCATTATTTTTCAGTTTCATAATTTTCCCAGTTTGGAGAAAAGGAAAAGGATACGGTGACCCATCCTCCAGCCCCTCGTGCTCCCGAAGCGGTTCCCGGCAGCCGGGAGGACGGGGCGGTGGCGGGACGGGCGGGGGGAGGACGGGGGCGGCCACTGGGCCTCGCTAAGCAGGTGTGGGAGCCCGAGGTCTTGTCCAGGGTTCGCTGCGTTGAGCTAAGTGACCGGGTTCGGCCAGAACAACCGTAGCTTGGTTAGCTTTCCCTGTACATACAGTTAGGGTCACTGCGTCGTTTTTATTTTATTTCCGACGTCATCATGTATCCGACGACTCCCTCCGCCCGAGAAGCAGATCACAAATGGGAGCTGAGGGCGTCCATCTTTGGGGGCTGCCAGGCGCGGCTCCTTTCGTACGGTTTTCACTTGAACATCAGGCCCCGACCGTTGGCGGGTACCCCTGCCCGGTCTGAGGGGCAGCGTGACTTCCTGGAATATGACGACGAGGGGTCAGGTGTCTAGCAAGGTCCTTGGCCAGAACGTGGGCAGAACCGTGCTCTCGTTTCGACACAAACCCGGCGTGTTCTGAGGCACCTACAGGCTGAGAGGGAAGCCATGTTGTCCGTGGCCTTGGCGGGGGGCTGGGCCAGTGGGCACTGGATGTCCGGCCTCCGCGGCATCTGCCCGGCCTCCGCGGCCTCCCGTGGGCATGGCTTCTCCTCGGCCCTGGGCTGGTGGGTGAGTTCCACAAGCGGTTGGGAGGCTCCTGTTTGGAAACCGTGAGAAATGTCCGAGGCCGAGCCTCCTCTCCTTCCCGGGGCTGTAGGAGGGGAAGGGGACTCAGCTGAGAAAAGGGAACTTATATACTGCTAGTGGCCCAGCGCACGGAGTCGTGCACGGGTGGGGTCCCTCAGCCTGGCCAGCGATTGGGGCCAACGGGGGAGGGACCGCAAGAGGTTGGCCGGCCACAGGGGGATGGCTGTGGGGGCGCACTGACCACCATGGGCAGCTCCTGCATTGAGTGTCTGCCCCCTGGTGGTTAGTGCACATCACAGCGACCGGTGGAACGGTCAGTCACTTAGGCTTTTATATAGAGAGATATGCAGAGTCCGTGGACACGGGCAATGGGGTGGTGAGGACGGGGGCGGGGATAAAGTGGGGAAATGGGAGACATCTGTAATACTGTCAACAACAAAAAATATTTTAAAGGGAGTATGGAGTTCCTCTTTGAAGTGATGAAGTCCTCAAATTAGATAGTGGTGATGTCTACACAATCTCATGAATTTTTAAATCACTGAATGTGTTCTTTTGTTAAGTGAATTAATGTTATGGTACATAAATTACACCTCAAAAAAGCTGTAAAATCAAAGTTCAGCCAGGTCCCTTCTTAACAACAACAAAAAGGGGGGGGGGGGTGAGGCAATCGGTGCTTCTGGCTGTGGATGGAGGCGGCGTGGCGTGGGCATGGCGTGGGTGTGGCGTGGCGTGGGCGTGGGCGTGGCATGGTGTGGGCGGGGCGGGGCATGGGTGTGGTGTGGCGTGAGGTGGGCGTGGCAGGGCGTGGCGTGGCGTGGCGTGACGTGTGTTTGGGTTGGTTGGGTTCTTTGTTCCCTTTGAGGCTTTTCTGGTCGAGAAAAGCCCTTCCCGCTCCGTGGGGGGATCCTGTGACGGTGGAGCCCCCGTGATGCCCGGACGCCGATAGGACACGGACTTCCTGCTGAGGGGGGCGCGGTCCTGATGCCACGCCCGCGGTTCCGCCGCACGGACCCGTCTTTCCCGTCCGCCGGCCCACACTGTGTTCACGGACCCACGCGAGCCCTGGAGCGCGACAGCCGCGGTGCGGGGACTCTGCACGCGACCCTGCGCTTCGTTTCCCGTGTCTCGCGGGCACCGCTCCACTCGTCTGCCCTTTGAGGCCCGCACGCCAGGAGCAGCCTTTCCCGTCTCCAGGAGCCGCAGGAGCCGAGAGGCCGGGTCCCTGTCCGGGCTCTTCCTCCGTCATCCCAGCCCCGGGCGTGGGCGCCGGAGGCGTTTGGGGCACAATTTAGGCGGATGGCAACCACGGGGATGGGCCCGGGCGGTCCAGGTTCCCTCGCAGGTCTGTGCCGTCCGCACCATCACTGAAAGGCCTGGCCCTGGACCGGCCGGAGGCGGGCGGCTCTGAGCACCTGCCTCCGTCCCCTGCGGGCCCGTACCCGGGGCGGCCCGCAGCCCAGGTCAGCACGAGGGGGTCGGCCAGGCCTGTAACCGTCTCTGGGTCCTGCCGCGTCCTGGCCTCGGGGGCTGAGCCGGCACCGGGCAGGGGCTTTCTAGGCATTTGTGGGGTGAGCTCTGCTCACCAAACAGTCAAGAACCCACTTAATTCTTATCTTTCCCTCCGTTGGCTGGGACTTGGACCCTGGAAGCTCCTCGGACCATAAATGTGTTAGGAGACTGAGCTGTGATGTTGCACATTCTTAGGAGAAACGGGTTTTTCCGGAGCGGAATCGGCAGCTGAACTTACCCAGCGGGAGCTCAGCATTAAATGCAGACGCGGTCGCCGCTGCCGGAACAGAGCGCCGAGCGGCTGTGGCCGGTTCTCAGGCAAACTGCGCACCAAACACTCTCATGGGCGCAGGGCGCCCCCGGGGACCCCTCCCTCCTGCCTGTCCCTGAGCCGCCGAGCACCCCCGCTGAGAGCATGGTGTCGAAAGGCAAAAAGTGAGCAATTTCCGGGCGGTTTCGGCCGCGCCCCACAGAGGACCTTTGTGCGGGTGAAAGCCACCCTGGGCGAGGAGGCCGGGGGAGGGGCGAGCCGCGAGCCCCAGATCGCAGACACAGGACCCAGCGCGCTGCCTCGGGGCCGGGCAGATAAGCCCTCAGTTCTCGCGTGGAGCCCGGACGGTGATGACTCTCGAACTAGGAAAACGGGGTTTTGACGTAAGCCCCAGCTTCCCGAAGAGCCCGGGTGAGCAGTGTCCCCGAGGGGCCTCCACAGGCAGCAAGGCACCTCACTCCCGCCGCCCACTCGCAACCCCTTTCTTTTCTTCTCTTTTCTTTTTCTCAAATATATTTCTATTGATGTCAGAGAGGAAGGGAGAGGGAGGGAGAGAAGCATCAATGATGAGAGAGAATCACTGATCAGCCGCCTCCTGCACGCCCCAACTGGGGATGTGCCCACAACCCGGGCCTGTGCCCTGAGCGGGAATCGAACCCTGACCTCCTGGTTCCTAGGTTGACGCTCAGCCAAGGAGCCCCGCCGGCCGGCCCCTGAGCGACTTCCTCAGGCGGAGCAGCGGGGCCTCCGGAGCGGGCGGAGCGGCTCCTGGGCGGAGCGTGTGATGTCATCGGTTCTGAGCCGCTCCCGCCGAGGCCGCCGCTGCCCGCCACTGACCTTAGCCCGATGCGCTCGGTGCTGCACTCGCCCGGGCGCGGGTTCCAGAGGCGCGATCGCTGCGATTGCTCCCCGTTCGCCCGCGGTCCACGCGTTTCTAAAGGGTCTCAGGGGGTGGAGAGCCGCCAGCGCTAGAGCGAGGAGGGCGGTATACGCGGAGGGGGGGGAGTCTCAGAGACCGAGGCCGGCGGGGGTTCCCTTGCTTTCCCTTCCCAACGCGTAAGCCAGGACACGGCTCACCTCGGCCCTTCCCGGAGGCGCGGAGCCCGGGACAGGCTGTTTGGTGGCCGTCTCCGTCTCCACTCTGTGCTCTTCGGGCTGCAGCGCGTTTGCTAAGAAAGACGACAAAGTCACGGGCACAGCCTGTCCCAGGGAGGCACAGCCCGGCCTCCATCACCCTCCTGACGGCCTCGCTGAGCAGGCCCGGGAGGCTGTCCGTGATGCTGAGCGCTCGGTGCTGCCTGCCCGGGGCCTGAGCAGCTGCCTCTCCCGCCCGACAAGCGTCCTTGGGTGTTGGCTGCTGTCGACCCCCGACCACCCCCCCACCCGCACCGGCCGGGGCGGGAGAGGTGGCCTGGACCCCCTACCTACCCCGCTTCCTGCCGTTGTCTGTAGCTTTGCATCCAGTTTCCATGGTAACCCTGGTCCCAGCCTGCAGTCGGGGTTCACTTGTGGCTCGTGTATCTGGCTCCTCCCCTGAGTGGGGAGCTTCACCCCTGTCCTCTCGCCGGCTGGACAGCCCGCTGGGACGGTCACGTGACTTTTGTTTCCATTTCTAAGAATGAAAACAGAGGCAAACACACACGAAGGTGGACGGTGGCTGGACCAGCAGAGAGACCGCGTCCCTGCGGGCGGGTGGGCTGACTGTCCGCGGAGCTGGGGCGCCGAGTGTGGGCGCGGGCAGGAGGCAGAGGGGTGGGCGCAGCCGGCAGGTCCCGCGTGGCGGTCACACCGCGAATGGCCCGGCCCCACTGGGCCTCGCCAGGGAAGGACGGCGGTGCCGGCGCCCGACAGCCACGCACATGGAAAACACACGCCCACCCGCCCCGCTCACGCGAACTCCTGCGTGTGAAGAAGGTCACTGTCTGAATGGGCAGGTCCGCCGGGAGCTCCCACGCGGACACGGCACAGCACGTAGGGCGCCTCTCCCCGAGGACGCAGGAGGCCTCGGCCCAGTCCCCTCGTCAGAAACACCTGGAGGGTGGGAGCGGCCGTGCACCCCGCGAGGCGCCGTGGGCAGATACAGGAGGCAGAGCCCTGGCCCGTGTGGCTCCGTGGATGGAGCGAGGCCTGCAGACGAGGGGCCCCGGGTTCGATCCCGGTCAGGGCGCATGCCGGGATTGCGGGCTCGATCCCCGTGGGGGCCTGCAGGAGGCAGCCGGTCCATGCTCCTCTCTCATCACGGATGTTCCTCTCCCGCTCCCTCGGCTCTGACATCAATGGAGACATGTTTTAAAGCTGGAAATGCTAACGGATGAAGCGAAGAGGCATGTGGTTGCCCAAACGCAGCCAGACACGAGCTCGTCCACAGCGTGCGGTCCAAGGCCGCGGGCTGACAGGTCGGTCCGCGGTGCCTCCGGGAGGCGGGACGTGTCCTGACTGTGGGTGGGGGTCAGGGTCACACCCAGGCAGACACGCGTTAGGCCTGTCCACACGGGGCTTCTTCAGGACGAAGTCAGGGCTTTAGAGAAAGGTGGTGCCGCCCACCTCCCGGGGTGGAAGTCAGCCGGCGGGAGGGCGGGGTGACATGGGGGGGGGGGGTCCCTCGATGGGACACGGGGTCAGCTGACGCCCAGGGCCGGCTCCCGGGCGGCTCCCTGCGGGCGGGGGCGAGGACCTAGGCCGCCACCGGGACTGGGCGCCCGGGAAGCAGACGGGGGAGGCGGGGGCTATGGCTGCTGTTCGCGCCGCCGGAGCCGCGAGGCTGTTGGGGTCGCGCTCCGCCTCCGACGGGACAGATGGCGCCGCCCGCTGCCGGCAGCGGGTTCACCTTCCCGCCGGGCGGCCCTGCTCACCCCGTTCACGACGCAGCTGAGCTCCGGCTGCTCCGCGGCCCGGATGCGGGTCCCCGGGGGCGGGGCCCGGAAGCTCTGCCCGCAGAAGCCGGGGGACGGCCTGGTCACGCCACCCGCCCCTGCGTCCCCCGCCTGCGCCCCCGTGGGCTCCCCTGTGCCTGTGGGCTCCCCTGCGCCCCCCGTGGGCTCCCCTGTGCCCGTGGGCTCCCCTGCGCCCCCCGTGGGCTCCCCTGCGCCCCCCGTGGGCTCCCCTGCGCCCAAGTGGCCGCCTTCCCAGAGCCGGTCGCCCTCGGGGCGGTGCCCGCTTCCTGCAGGGACCCCTCTGACCCCGTCACGGCCCCAAGCGAGGGGGGACTGGCACCCCGGGAGGAGGCGAACCAGAGGGAGGTCCGTGGCCTCAGCCCTTCGGTTCCCCTCCGTTCCCAGCCTCGCCCCTGCGAGGGCCCCCTTCCTGGTGGGGGGGGACAGTTCCCAGCCTCTGGCACCCCCACCGGCACCCCTGAGCCGAGACAGCAGAAGGGGGTCCTCTCTCGCGCTGGTGGCCACGTGTCCCCATCAGAGCCTGGGTGTGGTTCGGGGGGCTCTCCGACTCCCGGTGACTAGATGGGGGGCCGGGGGGAGGGGGCACCCTGAAAAGGAGAAGCTGTGGGGAGGGGCGGCCAGAACACGTGTGACAGCAACGCCGCGGTTTTGCTTGGAGGAACTCCCAGCGATAGGGGTCAGCCAGGCCTGGAGTTGGGGGTCCCCTCCCGTGTGATCTCCCTCCTTCCTCCGTCTCCCCACCCCGCCTGAGCGCTGCCCCCCACGGGCTCCCCTCCCCCCTCCCCCCGCGGCACCGTGTTGACGGCCGAGCAGAGGCCGGGCGCCTCGTCGGGACCCTGGGGCTGCCCGGACGGTGCGGACGGTGCAGGGGGAGCCGGCTGCGCGTCCTGAGCCGCACTGAGATCCTGCGGGAAAGCCAGGGGGTCCAGGCGGAGGGGCAGGGGCTGCGGCCCGAGGGCCTCCACACCCGCCGTTCGCAACTTCTGCGTGTGGGAGTGGCCTGAGAACCAGGGCCCGTCTCCGAGCCCCCCCTCTCCGGCCCCCCTCTCCGGCCCCCCATCTCCGGGCCCCCGTCTCCGGACCCCCCATCTCCGGGCCCCGTCTCCGGGCCCCGTCTCCGGGCCCCCGTCTCCGAGCCCCGCCCGCTGAGCCGGGAGAGCCTCGTCCCCGCTGCTAACTGCCCATCTGGCCCCAGAGCCGCAGACAGAAGCAAACACAGGGACGTGTCTGGGTCCCAATAAAACTTTATTTGTACTGACAGCCTGAGGGCCACCTGCTGACCCGGAAGGGAGCCACGCCCACGTCAGCTCCGGGACTGGGCTCTCCGGGGGGGGGGGAACGCTCGGAGTGGCGGACACCTCGGCCTCGGGAGCGCCCGGTCCGGTGGCTGCAGGAACCAGCACCTTCCGGTCCTCGGCCCGCGCTGCCCGGCCTTCATGGCGGTGGGCGCTGGCCACCGGACACCCAGCGCAGAAGACGCGCAGACGGGACCGGCCTCTAAAGCGCTCACGTCCTCGGAGTGAAATGGAAACACGAGGCCACGACAGACCTCGGCCGGCCGAGCCCCGGCGGCACCACCAGCCTGGAGGGCAGTGACGCTCTCCCAACCTCACTCAGACTGGACCGTGTGGCCGGCAGCCGGCAGCCGGCACTGACCCGAAGGCGCGGAAAACTGCCCGCACACAGCTGCCCGCGGTCCCAGCAGCTCCACTCATGCTCGGCACAGCGCGGCAGCCACCCAGACGTCCTTACGCGGGTGACGTCCTTGCGCAGGTGGCTTTCTTACGCAGGGACGTCCATACGCAGGGACGTTCTTGCGCGGGTGACGTCCTTACGTGGGTGGTGTCCTTACACAGGGACGTCCTTGCGCAGGTGACGTCCTTACGCAGGGACGTCCTTGCGCAGGTGGCGTCCTTACGAAGGGACGTCCTTGCGCAGGTGACGTCCTTACGCAGGGACGTTCTTGCGCAGGTGGCGTCCTTGCGCAGGGACGTCCTTACGCGGGTGGCGTCCTTGCGCGGGTGGCGTCCTTGCGCAGGGACGTCCTTACGCGGGTGGCGTCCTTACACAGGTGACGTCCTGGCGCCGGTGACGTCCTTGCGCAGGTGACAGACGGCGCTCCATCCGGGCGGGGAGTAGCGCTCCGCTTTGGAGAGACGTGAGCTATGGCGACGTGAGGAGGCGCGGAGTCCACGTGACCGAGTGAAAGAAGCGGACCTGTGAAGGCTGCACCTGTGCGACTCCGACCTCGGGACATTCTGGAAACGGCGACACGGGACAGCAAGCAGGTCACGGGGTCTGCGTGGGAGGGAGACGACGGGCGAGCACAGCGCGGTCAGGGCAGCGACACCCTCTGCGTGGAGCTCCGACGATGGACATGCGTCCTCACTCATCTGTCCACACCGCAGGGGGAGCGACACGTGGGGGGCCTGCGGGCCTGCGGTGGTGCCAGTGTGGCCCGTGCTTGGTACAAACGCACACTCTGGGGGGATGTTGACCCTGGGGGCTGTGTCTGGGGGGATGACCCTGGGGGGCTGTGTCTGGGGGGGTGTTGGCCCTGGGGGCTGTTGACCCTGGGGGGCTGTGTATGGGGGGGATGTTGACCCTGGAGGCTGTGTCTGGGGGGGATGTTGACCCTGGAGGCTGTGTCTGGGGGGGGATGTTGACCCTGGGGGCTGTATCTGGGGGGGATGTTGACCCTGGAGGCTGTGTCTGGGGGGGATGTTGACCCTGGAGGCTGTGTCTGGGGGGGTGTTGACCCTGGGGGCTGTGTCTGGGGGGGTGTTGACCCTGGGGGCTGTTGACCCTGGGGGGCTGTGTCTGGGGGGGATGTTGACCCGGGGGGCTGTGTCTGGGGGGGGTTGACCCCGGGGGCTGTGTCTGGGGGGGGATGTTGACCCTGGAGGCTGTGTCTGGGGGGATGTTGACCCTGAGGGCTGTGTCTGGGGGGGTGTTGACCCTGGGGTCTGTTGACCCTGGGGGGCTGTGTCTGGGGGGGATGTTGACCCTGGAGGCTGTGTCTGGGGGGGATGTTGACCCTGGGGGCTGTGTCTGGTGGAGTGTTGACCCTGGGGGCTGTTGACCCTGGGGGGCTGTGTCTGGGGGGGATGTTGACCCGGGGGGCTGTGTCTGGGGGGGGTTGACCCCGGGGGCTGTGTCTGGGGGGGGATGTTGACCCTGGAGGCTGTGTCTGGGGGGATGTTGACCCTGAGGGCTGTGTCTGGGGGGATGTTGACCCTGGGGGGCTGTGTCTGGGGGGGGGATGTTGACCCTGGGGGCTATATCTGGGGGGGGATGTTGACCCTGGAGGCTGTGTCTGGGGGGATGTTGACCCTGAGGGCTGTGTCTGGGGGGGATGTTGACCCCGGGGGCTGTGTCTGGGGGGGGGTGTTGACCCGGGAGGCTGTGTCTGGGGGGGATGTTGACCCTGGAGGCTATGTCTGGGGGGATGTTGACCCTGGGGGCTGTGTCTGGGGGGGCTGTGTCTGGGGGGGATGTTGACCCTGGGGGCTGTGTCTGGGGGGGGTGTTGACCCTGAGGGCTGTGTCTGGGGGGGTGTTGACCCGGGGGGCTCAGTGGGGAGGGGCGTATGGAAAATCTCTGGACCTTCCTCTATGTTATGTTGTAAACCTGAAACCGCTCCTAAAAACTTGTCTTCAGAAAACACTGTTGGCCCAAACAGTTTACCCTCCTCATCGCAGAGCCCATTTTTCTGAACCTGCCCCACCCCCGGGACTTACCTGCACCCCACACCCACGGGCTCTGCGGTCACACGTGGGCTACACAGAGCAGCGGGCACGGGCAGGCCAGGGGCGGGCACCCTCACGTGCTGGCTCAGCGCTCACTCTGTGACCCGTGTCCGCACTGCGGTCTCCCTCCTGTCACGCTCTCTGCATGTCATGCTGTTTGCTGTTTGAGCTCCCCAGGCGTGGCGCTCGCGTGCGGTCTGGCCCCGGTGAGCCCGGGAGGCCGTCCCGGCACCGGGAGCCATTGGGCTGTCGGCTGGCTCAGGGGTAATGAGTCCGCAGCGGTGTTAAGTGAGGTGTCTGTAAACACACAGAAGCGAGGTTTCGCATCGATCAGCGGGAGAGGTGTGAGCAGAGGCAACAGCGGGCCCTGAATCTCCGGGGGCGCAAAGGTCCGGCCGTGGCCATTCTGAGTTCTTGGCGACTCCATGACCGTGGGCGCCAGGAGTGACGGGCTTTGCCCGTGGTGGTCTCTTACCTCTTCACCTGCGACCCCACCCGTGACTGAGTCCTTTCTCCACGGGCCACGCTGGGATCCGGGCTGTCTCTCTGTTTTCTTGGTCAGCCTGGCCAGCAAGTTCCCTATCGCGCTGGCTCTTTTGGGGGGTTCTCTCTGGCCCACGGTGACTTTGTGCGTTTTTAAATTCCCAAGTAGGGAGCCAGTTTTCATTTCTCTTTTTGCACCAGCTTCTAACGTAAGAGACGTGACCACACGTGGGCTGCGTGGAGCCGCTGGAAGGTTTACCGAGGCCATGCGTGGCCTAGCAGCCCCACGGCTCGGTTTGCGGGCGCTCGGCTTCTCCGCACTCAGCCTGAGGCGGGTCCGCGGGGCCCTGGCCCGTGTGTGAGTGCCCATTCCCAGCCTCACTCGTTTCCCCCCGATCAGCTTCTCAGTAACTGACCGTGCATTCAGCCGTGTCCGGGGGTGCCAGCCAGCCAGCCTCATCGGGCTCTTTAGTTCTCACACCTCGGTTCTGAGTGGCCGTGTCTCCCTGCTGAACGGTGCCTGTTACCCCGGGGAGACAGGCTCCCCGCCCAGCAGGCTCTCCGCCGGGTCCATGTTTATCTCAGCAAAGCAGACTCTGGTACATGGGACTGGTCGTGTCTCTCCTTCCTTTTACCTGCCACTTCGGCGTGTCCAGGCGTTAGCCGTGCCCCTTAGGAACCACAGACGGGTGGGAGAGAGGGGCTGGGGTCACAGCAGCCCCTCCCTGGCAGGCGGGGCGTCGCCTGCAGACACACCCTGGATTTCAGGAAGGGGTTCCACTCCACCCCCCTGCAGCTCCCAGAGGGAATCACAGAGCAGCTCGGGGGGGAGGAGCGGGGAGCCCCCTGGTCACCAGCGACAGAGGCGGCCGCCACCTCAGTGCCGTCCCTTTCCTCTCCCTGTGCTTGGTCCTTGTTTTGTGCCCTTCGTTTCCCGTGACGTCAGACACAACTGGGACCGAGGCTGCAGGAGACCCACAGAGGCAACGGAGCCGAGAGGCCCAGCGAGGCCCCACCCACCCTGTGAGATGGGCTCGCCTGTCAGTCACTTCCCGTGTCCCTCTTTTGCATGTCACACCTTTTTCTTTCAACCAGATGGAGGACAGAGCTTACCCACAGCAACAGGCAGAGAGGTGGGCGAGGCCTTCATCATGGGCGGGCGCAGCGACTGCGGGAGGGCCGGTCCCATCCGGAGGCCAGTCCTCAGTCCCTGGAACTTCCCAGCACGCAGCGCTGCCTGGCGTTGGAGGCCGGCCCTGCCTGCCAAGCAGGTGGTTGGGTGGTTGGGGG
This sequence comes from Eptesicus fuscus, assembly GCF_027574615.1. Classification (NCBI taxonomy): domain Eukaryota; kingdom Metazoa; phylum Chordata; class Mammalia; order Chiroptera; family Vespertilionidae; genus Eptesicus; species Eptesicus fuscus. The sequence goes on along the minus strand of NC_072478.1, from coordinate 106,599,518 downwards.
CTGGCTCTGCCTGCCGAGAGCGATCCCTGGAGAGGCATGCAGAGCGAGGGGCGCAGGGTCTCCAGAGGGCAAACACCCCGTTTCTTCTCCTGTGTTTGTTTCTTTCTGCGTCTGTGCAGCTGTCCCCCTGCTGGGCTGGAGCCTCAGACAGGAGGGAAGGGCCGTCTGAACATGAGTCCAAAGGACCAGGATTCCGAGCTTCTGACTGAGTCCCAAGGACATCAGCTTCTACAGCCGACTTACAAACTCGCGTCGCCTGTGACCGTGAGGGACACTCAGCCCGCGTTTCAGTTGGACATGACCATCTAGTGAAACACTTAGGTCTTTAGAGAAGATGCTTAAAATGGAGCCTGTGATGCCATTGACCCAAGTACATCAAATGCTTTCTACAGAATTTGACCTAAAGATTCTTTCTACTCATAGGAGCTTGTCTTGAGGTCACAAGGGACCACTGGACAGAGAAGGGTCTGTGAGAATCGTCCCCGCATTGCTCTCTAAAGAGAGAAAACTGGAAACAACCAAATGATGTTGATAGGATGCCGATGAAACTAATCACGGCGTGTCCTTAAAGGAACACTGCAGCCATTAAAATTATGCTGCAAATCAATGGCCATTGATAGGGCGCGGTGGCCATGTGCTATTAGGGAAAATGCGATATGATACTATCTTCCTTGAAATAAGAAATGTGTGTACAGAAACGTGTGCCTTGGGAAGGTGGCTGAGAACTCAGTCATTAAAATGTTAACAGTGGTTAACATCTGTTTCTTTGCTGCTTTGTGTTTTATAAGTTATTTGAAAGAAACAAAATTATCACAATAACTTATAAAAGTAAAGATTCTGAGGAGCCCGTTGATAAGGTCCCTCCTGCATGTAGACGAATGGTTGATCCCTTTAGTGGTTCGTGTTTACTCTAAATTGTGAATTCCCGGAGGAGGGCGCTGTCTTCTCTTCTCTTTTCTCCCCGCAGCTCCGTGCACAGCCCAGGAGGGCTGAGAGCTCCATTGTGGCTGTTGACTGAGTGGGTATTTAGATGTCAAGTACTGAGAGGATATTAGTGAAAATAGCTAAGAACTAAATTGCACTAGAACTTTCGTAATTGAAAACTAAAACTCCGAGTCATTTCCTTTTATTATAAATGAAACCGCCTCACAGCTCCCCCTCAGCGTTGAAATCCTGCCAACGTGTGGGTTACGATCCCATCGCCTGGCTGATGTGAGAGATTTAAAGCCGCTTAATGACATCATTATCCTGCACATCATAGCCAGGGAGGCACAAGTGAATCCGGTGTTTGCAACAGCCATGCCAGGACCTGGTTTCTGAGTGGGGCCAGGGCCAGTCCAAGCAAGTTTAAGAAGGTGGTAATGTGATATTTGCATTCCCAGCTTCCTCACCAGTGCCTTTGCCGCCTGTGTCGGTCAGCTATTGCTGCGTAACAAACAACCACACAACGTCAGCGGCGAAGAAAAATGCCGTTGGTTTGTTGATGTGGGTGGGGCTCTCCGCCTTCCACCTCTGGGATTCAGACTCGGGTCTGCCTGTGTATGTTAAAGGGCAGAGCCACTCGGAGGAAGTCCTGTCTTGTCACTGGTAAGGGGTCAAGGGCAGGAGTGCGCACCCGTCATGACTTCAGATTGCTCCCGTGCTGTGTCCGCCGACGCCCCACTGGCTGAGGGGACGCCCACACCCACGGGCGGGGAGGCCACAGCGAGGTGCATGGTGGGGAAATGAGGAAGCCGGCGGGCGAGTCCACTCTCACCCCTCCATCGGGCCGGCTCCCGCACCACGTCACCTCCCGCTTTCCCGCCGCCTGCAGTCGTCTCTCCTGCCTCACGGAAAAGCCAGCCCTGCTGATTGGTCGCCTGGACGTCCTTTCTGAGTAAACAGACTGCTGTGCTGTTCTGTGGGCCAAGCTCGTGTGCTTTTGCAGGTGCCTTGGGGAGGAGGGGGTGTCCCCGGCTGGTCCCAGCGGCCAGCGGGCGCCCAAGGACTGGCCGGCCACGTGGGCAGCGAGAGCGCCTGCGGCCGAGGGGACAGCGCAGCCCATTTTACCGCGATTTGAGAAACCTCCCTGGACCGTCACTGTGGCCGAGCCAGAGGTCACATCCGCCCGGCGCTGCAAAGGTGCCGCTGCGGAGAGAGCGCGTCCCTCCATTGTGGAGGAGCAGCGCCTCCCACGCAGAGCCTCCCTGGGCGTCTCTGGGAAACGCACGCGATTCGATTTCCTAACGTCGCCCATCGGGGTGGTCCCTGGGCCTGGGAGGCACGCGGGGTCCGCACACGGGGCCGCACTGCACACACGGGGGTCGCACACGGAGACCACGCTGCACACACGGGTCGCACACGGGACCGCGCTGCACACACGGAGGTTGCGCTGCACACACGGGGGTCGCACACGGGGCCGCGCTGCACACACGGAGGTTGCGCTGCACACACGGGGGTCACACACAGGGACCACGCTGCACACACGGGGGTCGCACACGGGACCGCGCTGCACACACGGGGGTCGCACACGGGGCCGCGCTGCACACACGGGTCACACACGGGGCCGCGCTGCACCGTTGGAGGAGAGCAGGCACGGGTAAGTCCCCCGCAGCCTCTGTGCCGGGCTCACCACAGGGAAGCTTTCAGCTTCTTCTTCCCAATCTAGACACCAATTTGGCCTTTTTATGTCGATTTCGGTCTAAACGCGGAGGGCACGCAGGCCTCCGGGGCTTAATGCAGCTGTTTGCAGAGAGACCTGAACAGTGATTCAGCGGTGAGTGCGGACCTGAGCACAGCACTGGAGGGCTCCGGGCGGGGCTCGGCCCTCGGGCTGCAGCGGCACCGGGGACTTGTCAGAAATGGGAGTTCTGACAATGAAAACATTTAAAAATAAAATAAATAAAGCTGCACCTCCAAGGACTGAGGCACACGCACCCAGTCACCCCTGCGTACGAGGATGATCAACGTGACACAACAGAGACACTGCGAGTTGAGACCGACCGTGCCCAGGGTCCAGGTTCCACCCGAGGCACCGACAGGGCTGTCCGCGGTCACGTCGTCTTGGTTGAGTTGCGCTCCTGTGACCCTGCGGAGCACGGAGCCGAAACGCACCGTGAGCAGCGGCGCCGTGTTAACTGCCCATCGGCGTCGGGAAGAAGAGCGTGAGGAACGCTCAGCTCCTGCCTCACTCGGTTCGGTCACGGAGCGTCCAGAACAGCCAGGTGGCCACGTGGTCCGCGGGAAGGCCACCTCCCGGAGCCCGCAGGCGGGGCAGACACGGGCTCTCGCAGGAAGTGAGCCCTGGCTTGCTGCGTGAATTTCAAAGTGACTTGTCCTGGCCGCCGCCGCGGTAAAGAGCTGCCCGAAATGCCCGGCCGGCGTGGCTCAGGGGTTGAGTGTCAGCCTATGAACCAGGAGGTCAGGGTTCGATTCCCGGTCAGGGCACAGGCCCTGGTTGCAGGCTCCATCCCCAGTGGGGGGCGTGCAGGAGGCAGCCGATCCATGATTCATCATTGATGCTTCTCTCTCTCTCCTCTCTGACATCAATAAAAACTTAAAAAAAAAAAAAAAAAAAAAAGCTGCCCGGGAAGCCTTCGGGAGTTCATTCACTCTGGTCGTTACTCTTGGCCAGCGGTCGGCAAACCCATTAGTCAACAGAGCCAAATAGCAACAGTACAACGATTGAATTTCTTTTGAGAGCCAAATTTCTTAAACTTCTTCTAACGCCACTTCTTCAAAATAGACTCGCCCAGGCCGTGGTATTTTGTGGAAGAGCCACACTCAAGGGGCCAAAGAGCCACATGCGGCTCGCGAGCCGCAGTTTGCTGACCACGGCTCTTGGCACACCCTCGGGCCAAGGCCACCAGGGTGCAAAGTGCCGGGGCCACTGCCCAGTGCGATCAGCAACAGGCAGGCAAACCCAGATTAAACTTACACCATACGTACAAGGCTGCACAGACAGAAATCATTTTCCATCTTTGAACATGTTCTTTTTAAGTTGATTTCAGAGAGAGGACGGGAGGGAGAGAGAGAGAAACATCAGTGATGAGAGAGAATCACTGATGGCTGCCTCCTGCACGCCCCCCACTGGGGATGGAGCCTGCAACCCAGGCAGGTGCCCTGACTGGGAATTGAACCCTGACCTCCTGGGTCATAGGTCGACGCTCCACCACTGAGCCACACCGGCCGGGCTATTTTCCCATCTTTGATTCATCATGTCTTCATATCTCTATTTTACTTGGATCAGACCAGATGCCACCCGAGAATAAAATAGGACGACCAGCGCTTAACACAGTGCAAAGCCGAGCCTATTCAAACGCAGGCCACGGAGCCCGTGTAGCGGGCGGACGGCGGGGTTTCCGTTCTGGACAGGGCACCCCGGGGTCGTGCTGAGGGCGGCAGCCCCTGTTGCGGGCAGAGCTGATGAGCCCGTCGGTGTGTGCACGGTGGTTAGAACAAGACCTGTTTACAGGTCCAGTCGGGGTGAGGGGTCAGACCAAATGCGCGGTCCTCCATCAGTGGCAGGTGGCCGGGACAGGTGTGTGGGACACGAGCCAGATGTGTTACCGCCTGCAGATGTGTTCACTTCAGGACGGCCGACCCCCGGTATCATCCTTTACTGGTGACCTTCGTGCGGGGGTCCTCGAATTCCAGAGGCTGTTCCTGTTGTGCTGAGGTCCAATCCCCTGCCCGCCCCCCCACCACCACCACCCCTCCCGCCCACGCCGCGGCCTGTCGCGGGCCTAGTGTGCTGCTTGCTCCTCTGCGCTCCTCCCTGAGGCCCCGCGGGCAGGTGCGTGCTTTGGCATCGGCTGCGTTTTCAGCACCTGGGACAGCGCCCGGCCCCAGTTGTGCTGGGTGACTGTCCCTTGTGAAGAGGCTCCTGGTAGCTCCTCGCTGGGGCGTAAAATGCCTCGGGTTCCTGGACGTCGTGCTGGGTCCTGCTGTCTTCCTCGTCCGTTTATAGGTGGGGCCGTCGGGCTTCCTCTGCAGATAGTGACAGTTTGGCTTCCTCCTTCCCCATTCGGGTGTCTTGCTTCTGGCCTGGTGGCTGTGGTGCTGTAGTGCGGTGTGGAGTAGGGGGAGGTGGCCGCAGCCATCCCATGGAGCGTGATGTTGGCTGTGGGTTGGTCTCTGGGTGAAAGAAGGTGAAGGATTAACCAAGACAACATATAGACAAACCACACAGAGACAGACTGCGGTGTGGGGACCGCGGGGGAAGGGGGACCAGGTGGAGCTGGGCACTGGGGCGGGGGATGTGGACGAAAAGAGACTGCGTGGGGCGCTGGGCGGGGCGGGGCGCGGGGGATGTTTCACTGAGCTGCGCACTGGACCTGCGTGGCTCTGCGAACAACGTCACCCCGCACATTCGATAGGAAGGGAAAGAACAGGCCCTGCTGCTGGAGAAGCCGGAGCTGAACCGCGGTGGTGTGAGGCGTGTGCGGCTGCTCCGTACTCCCTAGGAGGCCTCACACCCTGCACGGAAGGCGCGGGAATGAGAGCACCGCGCCTGGCGGGGGGCAGTCCGTCAGCATCTGAGACACGTGGGTCTCGGCCTCCGGGCCGTGGCGGCGGTCTCTCTGGGTCGGCGCCTCCTCGGGCGAGAAGGCCCCGCTCGGGCGCTCACAGCAGCTTTGTTTGTGAGAAACTGAAGACAGTCTCAGCCGTCTGCCCGTGGGCCTCGCCAGGGAGCACAAGCGCCCGGCGAATGCAGCCCTTACTCCTGTCCCGCGGCGTCCCGGCCCCTGCCGTGGCCACCTACACGCGGGACCCACCGTCATCACACCCACGACCTGCTTCCACAGCTCACAGCTCCAAAGGGGTGGCCTTGGTCTGAGCGCCCCCCCTGCGTGGACCGACCGGTCCCGCGCGGCCAGCGCTGAGGCCGGACAGCCAGAGAGGGCGCGGGCGGGGTCAGCTCAGCGGGCGGGGCGTCGGGGAGCGTTTGTGCCGAAGGACCCAGAGGAGCCAGACACGTCTGCTCTGCTTCCAGCAGCGGAGGGGGGCGCAGCTTTCCCCTGATTGGCCTCGGCATCGTCCAGAGTCCGTCAGTCATCTGCACGCATCCATTTCCAGACTCACTGTCCTCGCACAGGCCGGCAGCTACGTAATTCAAGCTACACATGTCAGCTGCATACGTCACTTTAAATTTCCTAGTGGCCACATTTTTTTTTATCTGTGCTTTTTTTTTTTCTTTTTAATCCTCCCCCGAGGGTTTTTTCCATTGATTTTTGGGGGAGAGAGGGAAAGACAGAAAGAAATACCAACGTGAGAGAAACACATCGATTGGTTGCCTCCTGCGTGCTCCCCGACCAGGGCCCAGGCCGGGTAGGAGCCTGCACTTGAGGTACATGCCCTTGACCGGAATCGAACCCAGGACCCTTTGGTCCACAGGCCAACACTCTATCCACCGAGCCACACCGGCCAGGGCTAGTGGCCACATTTTAAAAGGTGGACAGCGATTGGACTGTCATCTTAATAACCCGTAACTTAGCCACAAATACAGACCCACCGGGGTGTCTGTATAATGATGTGTAATGAGCGGGCACGGGGTGGCCCACGCGGGGCGCTCCGTCCTGAACGCGTGTCACTGAAATGAAACACTGTAGGCGGGTCCGTACGCCGGAGCCTCGGCTGGACGCAGAGCCCACACGCCGCGCGTTCGGTGCGGTGTTGTGGAATCCCTGCTGAGCACCGCCTCCCCTCCTGCACAGAGCCGCGCGTGACGGTCCAGGCCCACACTCGATAGCATGAGGCGACAGCATGTGTCCGGGAGAGTCCACTTACCGCTCGGAGACGAGCTCGGTCAAGGCTGAACGAAATCCTGGGATGTTTCGTTCGCAGGAGCACAGCATCCACTCCCAGCCTCGGACTGGGTTTCTGAAAACAATCGGATGAGACTTGCGTGCGAGCAAAGGAAGTCGGACAGAAAGGGGAAGGACCACATGATTCCACTCGTGTGGGACGTGAAACCGCAAGCAACGAAGGAACAAACCTGAAAAACAACAAACAAAAAACGCGGAGACACAGACCACCAGGTGGCGGTTACCAGAGGGGAGGAAGGGAATCATGGATAAAGGGGGTCAAACATATGGTGATGGGAGGAGACTTGGGTTTGGGTGCCAGGCACACGTGCAAATACAGACCATGCACTGTAGATGGTCCCCTTGAAGCCTACATCATTTTATTAACCAATGTCACCCCACAATGAATTAAATTTTTAAAAAACAAAGATTTGTGGGAGAAATAACATTAGGAGAACAAAGGTGTGAATACACATGCTTTTGTTTTTTTAATGTATTTTTATGGATTTTAGAGAGGAAGGGAGAGGGAGAGAGAGAAACATCAGTGATGAGAGAGAATCATGGATCAGCTGCCTCCTGCATGCCCCCTACTGGGGATCAAGCCCGCAACCCTGGGCATTTGCCCTTGACCGGAATCGAACCTGGGACCCTTCAGTCCGCAGTCCGAGGCTCTATCCACTGAGCCACACCAGCCAGGGCTTATAATTGTTGATTAGTTAACAAACAAAAAGAACAGAGGTATAACAAAACGATGCGCAAAGCCCATAAAGCGGCAGCAGTTCTCACTTTAAAGAGGATAAACCATCATCGTCCTCGACGGGAAATGCCGAAGGCGTTTGGAAGTATAGAAAGTGCAGATGTGATCTCTGGAGGGAGAGAAGGCAACAAGAACAACTAAAGTAGCTCAGACGTGTCCGGGCCAGGGCCAAGCCGTGACCTGACGGCTGGGCACTCCTAAGTGCCCCAACATCACAGCATGCTGGCTTTCCACACATACACGCCCAGGCCGTGTGGCTCTGCTAGCTGGGCATCACCCCTGCACCCACAGGTTGCCAGTTCGATTCCCAGACATTCTCATCATGGATGTTTCTCTCTCTCTCCCTCTCCCTCTCTCTCTAAAAAAAAAAAGAAAAAAAGACCAATTAAAATATTTTTTAAAATTTTAAAGCAAACAAAAAGTCCTCCCATAAAAACGTACCCCAGTTCATGGCCACCAATAACATTTTTACGTTCCGGTTTCCAAGCACATTGTACACGTGCACAGCCGCGATCGCAGGAGGCGCAGCTCTGGCCCTGATTGCACTTGCCCTCGCCTCTGGGCCTCCCCGTCCTCTCTGGCCCGTCCCGCCGTCACTGCTGACGCCGGCCCCGCGCTGCCAGGGCGCGGACCGTGACGGATCTTCCTCTCGCTTCTCTTTGGCCACGTGGGCTGTGCCAGCTGCTGCGCGTAAATAACACTGCGGTTAGTATCTCCCGTCCTCGGCTGAGTCTGGCTCTGCTTTAGGAACTGCCTGCTGGGCCATTTCCTTTTGAACAAAGACGGAGCGTCCTGGTTTCACAACAGGAACAGCCCAGATGCAGGCGCCCAGCCGTCTGCGCGAGCTCCCTACGCGCCCCAGGCCTGTCTGCTTAGCTCCCTGAGTCTGATGTGGCTTCAGTTTAAAGTGAATCTCAAGATTGGAAACTGAACCCTTGAAAGGAGTTATTGGTTTTAAAATAGTATCCCTTCTGGCTGTGTTACTGTGTGTGTGTCTTCGCCAAGGTTAAGGTCTACCGTGACTGCCTAATTTTCAAGCTCTTTGAAATACTGGGTAACACTGACAAGGTTTCTGTTTTTCCACAAAGTATTTTGTTGCCACAGATAAAGCAGTGCCTAGGCAGGGGTGGGGAACGGCCGGCCCATGGGCCATATAAGATCCGCACAATCATTTGGTCTGGCCCTGCCAAGGCCTTTGGAGCGAGTGAATTAAATGTTAGATCATATACAGCAGGCTAATTTTCAAGTTGATAAGTTTGTACGGCCCTCGAATGATGTTATAAATGTTCAGATGGCCCTGGGCAGAAAAAGGGTTCCCCACCCCTGGCCTAGAGCGATCCCAGGAGATACGGGGAAGGGGCATGAATAAAGAAAAAGGACCAAGGAAGGCTCAGAAATGTAAACTATGAGGGTTACAATTTAAAACTCAGCGGATCGATAAATAGCGGATAGAAGCAGCTAAACATGAATTATTTCCTGAATAAGCAAGCCAGTCCAAAGCCATCTAGTATGAATTTCATACTAGAGAAGTGAGTGAATAAAGGAGAGAAAAACAATATGAGAGTGAATTATCCTGATTGAGATAGAGACACAGTATTGGGTGGGTGAGTTCACTGAGAATTGGTCCGAATGAATGAAACGGACAAGCACATACAGACACCATTGGGAAATTTCAAATCAAGGATGAAGGGGAAATCCTAAAAGATTGCAAAGTGAAAAAAAAAGAGAGAGAGAGAAAACATTTGCCCACAAAGAGACAAAAATCTAATTGACTTCCCCTCATTGGCAGCAATGGTGCTAGGAATAATTTGGAACGTAGCATTTCGTAAGGCGCTAACATTTAAGTGTGAGATCAAAATGAAGACACTTTCAGACTTTCATTTGAACAAATCAGTTAAAGGTTTATTCTGCCAAAACAAGTAAAAGTGATGAATCTAAGTAGACAACATAAGATGCAAGTGATCACAATGTGGGGAAAATGAAGTAAAAAAGTCTTCATCTCACGAGTCTAACGTGTAGAACATTGAGAGAATAGAGGGGAGAAAAAATTGTGTCAAAATAAATCAGGCTGCAGAATATTTAACAACGTGTTCTTGAGAACTTGAAGCTAAAAGAATACTGCAATTTCAACCTCGGGTGTGTGTTGGTGTGAAGAGCGGGGAGAAAGTGCGGTAGGAAGCGAGGGGAGTAACGTTACATAATCGGCTTTATCGTACTCAGGAGAAAATAAAAAGAATGATGAATTCTAGACATTGCAAAAAAATTAAGGGTAATTACTAGAAAAATACAAATAGAGGTATAACTTCTTGCTCGCAAACTACTGGAGGAAAAAATCATAAAACAATAAAATGATCAGTCCTCAAAAGGGAGGAAATAAAATGTAAAACAAGAGGAGGCCGTGTATTAAAACATACTGATTTTCGCATATATAAGAACCGGTTAAATGGTCCTAAGAAGAGGGGGAAATTGCAGAATCTATCCAGTCACATTCAACGCCGCCCACTCGCAACTACTTCTCTGGAACAAAATGAGAGGAAGTTTGAACATCAAGATGCGACGGGGAGATGACGCCTGGTTCACCTTGAGGAGACGGAGTCGTTAAGGATGTTGTTCGAGGAGATGTGCAGGGAGATGAAATCTGCAACTCACAACTTAATTCAGCATAACTTCGCTGTAAAGGCTGCGGAGTCCGTGCAGAAAGAGCAGAAGAAAGCGGAATCGGTGAGCTCAGCGTCCCTGCAAAAGCTTGAGGGGAAACTGCAAATTAAACAGCAACAAAAGTAGATTAAAAACCAAAAGCAAATGCCCGGTGGGCGCATCCAAGAGCCAAACGCCCTCTGGGCTTGCGTCTGTTCTTTGGCTGAAACACAGACAACAGAGTGGTGAAGGCCTGAGGGGGAGGGGGTGTTTGTAACGGAGTCAACAATAACAATAAAGAAAAAAGGCCAGAAATTGTGTCTGAAAAGACTAATACAATGAATGACTCCCTGGCAAGAAAAGGAGAAGGAAGGAATAAGTAAGGAACCTTCTGGAATGAACCAGGTAACTTCTCTAAGATGTTTATTTAGTCATTGAACTGAAAATGGGAGACCGGTGTGAGCATGTTGATACGGAAACGTCTGAATGAAGTTAACAAATGCCTGGGAGAACACACCTCCCCGAAAGTGGCCCAAGGAGAACGGGGGATCTGCGTCGTGAGGTCGCCATTAAATAAACCGAACCCGCCATTTAGAAACTCCTGCAAAGTGAGCTCCAGGCCCACTGTCCTCCGGGGAATCCCGTGGCATGTTCATCGCTGAAGAAGGCACAGGTCCTGCGCCTCCTACCGAGGAGAGAGAAGCAGGAACGCCCCAAACTCATTCTGCGGGGTCCCTCTACCAAGTCCGGACAAAACTGATCGCATTCATGGACGGGAATGCAAAACATCGCCGTGGGCCCAGCAGCAAAGGGCGAGAACACCGGACCGAGCCGGCTCCCTGCGGGGCGCGGGCGGACTTGACATTCAGAAATCAATGGAGGACGTCATGGTACCGGCTCCATGGGTCCCGGGGTGTCACAGAATTCACCGTGTATTAGTGACTTTAAAAACTCCCGGCAATGTAGGAGTAGAACCTCCTCAGTATGACAAAGGTATACCGTGTGTTACAAACTAAAATAATAATAAAAAGCTACAGGCCAACCCCAAAGCCACACAGGACGCGCACCCGGCTTCTGAAAGCTGTTCTCTTGAGACAAAAACGAGGCACTGGGAGCTGGGCCTGGACCAGGAAAGACAAAAAGCAGAGGAAGGACGGACGGAAGGAAGGAAAGAGAAAGGTCGTTGTCCACCAGCCAGAGGACGGGCTGGGCACACCCACGCCGGAAGCTGCGCAGACGGTCGCTGCAGCAGCGGGCGAGCGAGCTTACCGAGGCTGCCGGGCTGGCAACGCCAATATGCAGAGATCGTTCACCCTCGCTCAGCGCTGCCCCATAAACAGGACCTGTCAGAGGACCCCACCTCAGTGACGGGAGGGACCCAGCCACCAGCAATGCTCGGCGGGGTCAGGAGGTCAGCTCCGAGGACACGGAGAAAGGCGCCGTTGATGCGTACAGGACGCCTGCGTGTGACCGCGGGGGTTGGAAATTGCACACCGGACAGATGCTGGTCTCCGTAGGACCGCCGATCGTTATGACTTAATCCCAATCGACCTGAGAATTTCTGTAGGAAGTTAACAACCTGCTTGTGAATTTGTGTGGAAGTGAAAAGGGCTGATAGTCTGGCCGGTGTGGCTCAGTGGTTGAGTGTCGACCTGTGAACCAGGAGGTCAGGGTTCAATTCCCAGTCAGCGCACAGGCCCAGGTTGCGGGCTGGATCTCCAGTGTGGGGCGTCCAGGAGGCAGCCGCCGATCCATGATTCTCTCTCATCACTGATGTTTCTCTCTCTCTCTCTCCCCCTCCCTCTCTGAGATCAATAAAAATATTTTTTAAAAAGGGCGGGCAGTCGCCATGGCGAACGTTACATCTCGGGGTTGCCGGGGCCACTCGGGGCCCCTGGTTCCCCCCAACCTCAGAGCTGTCTTCTGTGTCGGGGACTCAGTGGCGGGCCCCTCAAAGGCTACAGGCTGACCAAGTCCGGGGGGTCCCTCCAGGGCTCCGGCACGGGGCTGGGCGAACTCGGGCCACTCCAGGGCCCACGCAGGACCGAGGCCTGTGTGCCTGCAGGTGCGTAGACCCTTCCCGGGAACCGCCTTGCGTGGCATCCACAACAGGCCCACGGGGGACAGAGCCGCCACCCAGGTCTCAGGTGCGGGGTGGGTTCGGGTCTGTGGCTGGGACCACGGCGGGGAGGCAGCCGCCTGAGTGACAGCCTTCTCCAAGCGCTCGCCTTGCTTTGGGGCTGCCCCAGGGGTCACGGTCTCCCACGGCGCCCGCAAAGTCACTTTGTCCGTGGACGGGTGCTGGTCTGTTGTCACCCATGTCACACCTGCAGCCCAAACCCCGCAGCGAGTGGGGCAGGTACAGATGGGGCCCTGCGGGTGGGGCAGGTGGGAAAGGGGCCTTGAGGACGGGAGTCCCTGTCCCGGTGAGGGGCGTGGGCAGGGGGACACGGAGGCGCCCTCGGAAGCCTGGCGGTGGCAGCAGGCCGGTGGCAGCCGTGGGGCCTCGGGCGATGCCGCGGGACGGTTGGTGGTCAGTGGAGTGAAGGGCAGGACCCCGGCAGCCTCCGGTGTCCACGCTGCCCCCCCCCCATTCACTCGGCCCCGCTGGGCCTGGGAGGCGCCGAGCCTATGAGGACACTTCCAACAGGTGCTGTTTGTCCGCCTTCCGGGAGGCGGGGGTGGCCGCGCCGTAACTGCCCACCGTGTGCGAGCGGAGGTCGCAAGGCTCAGGGTGACCGACCCTCCCCGTTTGCCTGGACTTCCTGGGGCTTAGCCATGACGTCCTGCGTCCCGGGCGGCTCCTTCGTCCCCAACAAACTGGGACGCCTGGCACACTGGGAGAGGCCCCCCCACCCCCCCACCCCCCCCACCCCCCGGGACGGGACACACGCGGCCGGCCAGCGGCATTTGCCCTCGCTGCCCCTCTGGCTGTTGGGCTGTGGGCTCAGTTTGAGAGGTGCCCGTGAGCAAGCACGGAGACAAGAGCCACCAGCGTGTTTTTAAAAATATACATTTTTTATTGATTTCAGAGAGGAAGGGAGAGGGAGAGAGAGAGAAACATCAACGATGAGAGAGAACCATGGATCAGCTGCCTCCTGCACACCCCACACTGGGGATCGAGCCTGCAACCTGGGCATGTGCCCTGATCAGGATTCGAACTGTGACCTCCTGGTTCAGAGGTCAACGCTCAACCACCGAGCCACGCTAGCCAGACATTGACATGTATTTTAAATCCTGCTTCTAGGGCAGCAAGGGTCGCCACGACTTCATAGGACTCACAGCCTCCAACAGAAGGAGCCGCACCGTCCGGGCCAGGGAGTCCTTAAGGAGAGGCCTGGGGAGTGTGGGCGGAGCTCTGGCAGAACCGGGGCGTGGGGTGTTGGCCCGTTCCCACGGTGCCTGTACGCCCATCGGGGCCAGTCTCAAGCTCTCGCTGTGACGTCACTGGACCCAGAGCTGGGAAGAGACGCCCATGACCTGTGGTCGCCAGCAGCCGGAGCCAGTCAGCCTGCAGCTGGCCCTGAGGTACCGGGGCGCACGTCCGGTTAGCACATCAGAAAGTCCGACAACGCCAGGGTTGGATGGGAAGATGGGTTGAAGCGGGCGGGGAGGTGAGTGGGCTCGGCACTTTGGAGAGCACTGTGGGGTTACTGCCTGTCACACACATGCTCACAGTCCAGAAATGCAGGCAGTTTCCACCCAAGACAGCAGAGCTGCCGCGTGGCTGGTGACGGGGGACGGGGCTACCTAAACGCCCATCAGTAGAAAAGAGTGTAAATCATCCCACAGAAGAATGCTGTGCGGCATCCTATATAATAAAAAGCTAATATGCAAATTGACCAAGCGGCAGAACGACCGGTCGCTATGACACGCACTGACCACCAGGGGGCAGGTGCTCAATGCAGGAGCTGCCCCCTGGTGGTCAGTGCGCTCCCACGGGGAGCGCCGCTCAGCCAGAAGCCGGGCTCACGGCTGGCGAGCACAGCCTCCACAGCAGTCGGACATCCCCCGAGGGGTCCCAAACTGCGAGAGGGTGCAGGCCGGGCTGAGGGACCCCCACACCCAGTGCACAAATGTCATGCGCCAGGCCTCTAGTTTCGCACATTAAGCGCCTGTTTTGTCTTCCGGACGGAAGTATAGTGTCAGTCCCCGGTGACTGGGCGCTTACCGTGTTAAAGTAAATAAGCTGATCCGTGGAGCGAGGCGGCGGGCTCTCGGAAACAGTGATGCATGAGAAGCCGAGCTTTGGATGTGATGCTGTGCATAATGTCGGGCTTCCGTGAACGTTAACACGCATAAACGGATAGTCTGCACTACGGTATAGCGATAGGTATTCGCTGAAACGGGATGGAATCATTCCGAATGGAGTAGACAAACATGTACCAAGTTTATGCTGATGTTGCTTCTGGGAGAAAAAAAGGAGCTTGAAACTGAGGAGGGTCACAAAGGTATTTCGTCTTTACTATATTATTCACGGGCCTTAAATATTAAACAGCATTGGTCTGAACAAAAATGACAACACCTCAGTAGTTAAATACTGGGTTCTGAGTCATGGGCGCTCGTTACCTTGTTACGGTTCTCCGTATTTCAAAAACGCCTGCGAAGCACCGACGCACAACCCTTGGAGACAAGATGGCATTCGTTCTGCCGCTGGCTCCGGCACGTCCCACCCGGCGCCCAGGCGGAGAAGCGTGGCTAGACCAGGGCGCCGTCCACGCCAGCGCCGTGGGGCCGGAGGGGACAGCTTGACGCCCTCACCTCTGCAAAGCGCCTCCCGCTCCCTCCTCTTTCCTGGTGGCCTCTCATGACACTGTGGTGGCGTCTGTCAGGTGATGGTGCGATAGTTACCTTCCTGCCTCTCCCATCGGACGGCGAGATCCGATTGGTAGGACCACGGCTTACTCGTTCCCGGGATCCAAGCGTGCGGAGGGGGCGTGACCGTTTCCAAGGAACACGACTGGGGGAACCCCCTTCATCTGCACAGCCACCTCCTACCTGTAGTCAGAGGGTGCCGAGGGCTAAATGTGTGTGTCCCCCCAGAATGCCTATGCTGCAACCCCGCCCCCCAGGTGATGGTGTCAGGAGGTGGGGCCCTCACCAAGGAGACCCGGGAGCCCCTGTTCCTCCAGCTGCGGGAGCTTCCAGCGGGAAGGTGGTCGTCATGAGCCAGGAGCCCTCACCGGACCCAGCCTGCTAGGGCCGTGACCGTGGACTTGGCAGTTTCCGGGACTGTGAGCCGGGCCCTCCTGTGCTGCTGACCGGGCCGTGCGGTCTGTTACCGCAGCGGGCACGGGCTGGGACACAGGCAGACGCTGTAACCCGGCATCGGCGCGGTCCTCAGGGCGTCGCGTGGAGGCCGTGGGCCGCGGTGTGAGCACCTTCGCGCCGATGGCCGTCGGAGGACTTAGTAAACGTCCCCGAGAAAGGAGAGGAGTGAGTCGTGCAGAAAACGCTTTGGGGCCTGACCCAAAGGGGGAAGGGGGGCAGCTGGCTAGGAGCCAAGAGGAAGCCCTGTGGGCCCTAAAGACTCCGGAGTGGAACCAGCACGAATAAGAGGCCGTCCGTGAGGAAAGGGGGGAGGAAGGAAGAGAGTGGGAGCCGGGCGCGTCTGTGATCCAGGGGAGTGCCTGGGCTGGGGGCACGGCGCCGGGAGCTGGGAACGGACCGCGAGTCTGTCTGACGTTTTCAGGCCAGGCCTGTGGCCCTTCCGTCCTGCGCATGTGGTCGCGTTCACAGCCTGAAGCACCGCCCCCCCCCCCACCCCCCCAGCCGAGGTCGAGGGAAAGCCCGCCCCGGCCCGGCCCTGGACACGGGGCGTCTGAGTGCGACTCGTGGTGCGGACTGGAGAGCGTTTGCGCAGGGCCTGGGGCTGAGCGGGGATTTGCAGCCCATGGGGTCTGCTCTGCACCTGACCCCAAAAGGCAGGACCGGGTCCCTGAGGGCCCATTCGCTTTCCAAATGCCCAAGGAAACGGGTAGCAGCCCTCGCAGCAGCCACCCCCGAGGCAAAGGGCACCTTCCCTGCCGGGGGACGTGGCGTTCGGCGTGCAACCTGCTGCTGAGCGAGGAGCAAGGACACGGGCCTGGGAGGAGGCAGGGAGGCGCCTCTGGCATCCTGGCCCTTTGGCTGCCGCGGCAATAGCTCTCCTGCCGCCCGCCCAGCGACGTCAGGCCTGGGTGCCTGTCCCTGCACGTCTTTATCCTCCCCCCCCCCGGGGCGTTTTCCAGGGTAAGGACACGGGAACATCACTGTCTCGTCACCTGTAAGAACTGGTGCGGCCGACCCCGGAGCCCCCAGCACTTCCAGGTACCGACACGCCACCCAGGTCAGCCTCAGCTCCGTGCTGGGATCTCCGCCCCCCAACTCCCCCCGGAGCCCACACCTAAACTTCGCAAGTTTCTGTGGAGAGGTGTGTACCTGTTTATACACAGACCATCGAGGGGGCAGACCACGTTGGCTGACAGACAGCAGGCGCTGGCAGAATCCCGCCGGGCCGCCAGCCTGGCTCAGCGGTTGAGTGTTGACCAGTGAGCCAGGAGGTCACGGTTCATTCCCGGTCCGGGCACATGCCGGGGTTGCAGGCTCGATCCCCAGTGTGGGGCGTGCAGGAGGAGGCTGATCCATGATTCTCTCTCATCACTGATGTTTATCTCTGTCTCCCTCTCTCTTCCTCTCTGAAATCCCTTCCTCCCACACGCCCCCTACTGGGGATCGAGCCCATAACCTGGGCATGTGCCCTGACCGTGAATGGAACCGTGAGCTCCTGGTTCATAGGTCGACGCTCAACCCCTGAGCCACGCGGGCCGGGCTGATTGGTGTTCTTGTAAAGACCCCACAGCAACCCCTGCCCCGGGACACAGGAGAAGGCCTCACAGGCCGCGGTCCTGGATCTCTGATGTTCCACGTCGGGGTGCACAGCGGCCCCTGGCCTCCCAGGGCGGCCCCTCCCCGCCGCTCGCTGCCCTCTGTGGAGGGGGCCGGCCATGGCTGCCGGGAAGGCCGTCTCATTAGGTGGCGCCTTCATTGTCTCCCTCCCAGAGTCCCTTTGGGACCCTTGCCCGCCCTTTAAAAACCAAACTCATTAAGCTCTAAAGTAATTAAAAACATGAGGAGATTGATCTGGAAAGCAGAGCACACGGAGAGGAGAGTGATAGGAAGGGAAAGGGCGCTCTAGGCAGAGGCCGGCGGCCGCTCTGCCCACCGAGTCCCGTCAATGTGCGGGGGCCCCGTGGAAGGCGCCTCCTTGTGAATTCCAGCATCGCTCGCGTGGGAATGTTCCCTGCAGCCTGAAGAGCTCGCGCCGGCTCTGCAAACTTCTGAAAAGACTAGAAGCCCAGCACGCAAAATCGCGCAGCCCCGCCCATCCACACGTGCCCTGCCCACCGCTGCTGTGGGACCCCAGACCCACCACGCCGCCGCGGGACCCCGAGTCCCTCCCGCTGCCGCAGCCGCAGGACCCGTCAATGCACCTTCTGGTGACCGGTTGTTTGGTCGTTCTGGCCACGGGCTTTTTCTAACAAGATCACTTGCGAAGAGAAAATAGCCTGGAGAGCACTGGAAGCATTCTCACTGACCAGTGAGGGAGGGCAGCCGGGACGCGGGAGAATATGTCCCCGTCGGGGGCCTGGTGGGAGCTCCAGCTCCAGGTGCAGGAAGCACGGCCTCCCCGAGCCTCCATCAGCCACCTTTCCCGCAAACTGACCAGCTCAGCCCGGCCGGCGGGGCTCAGTGGTTGTGCATCGACCTATGAACCAGGAGGTCAGGGTTCGATTCCCGGTCAGGGCACATGCCCAGGTTGCGGGCTCCATCCCCAGTGGGGTGCGTGCAGGAGGCAGCCGATGCATGATTCTCTCTCATCATGAATGTCTCTCTCTCCCTCTCCTTTCCTCTCTGAAATCAATAAAAATATATATTTTTAAAAGTTGCCAGCTGCCGTGAGAACTAAATGCGAGAGGACTTGGGAACAGGCCCAGGGTAGAAAGAATGCACGAGAGACGTTCCCTGAACCAAAAAAAATGGCTAATCCACACAGTGGACGCGGCTATAAAAACTGATGTTGAGGAAGAGTATTTACGATGCGAGAAGACTCCTAATATATTGCAGAGAGAAAAAAGGAGGCCAAATTATGCTGATGAGGCTGCCACTAATTTTGTAAATTCGTGCATTTTGTAATTTCATACAACGAAGTAATTTTAGAGCTACCCATAAATCAGTGACAGCCTATAAGTGTGTATAATTTATGGGCGTGTGGGTGTGTACATATTTTTTAAAACCGCAAGATGGTTATCAAGAAATTAGCAGCAGTTGTTTACCCGGAGAGCAGGAGGCGGGGGGCCGTTAATCCTCCTTGTCTTTTCCGTGGGCGGTTTTATATTTACATCGGGCGTGAGCGTTGGTGAGGAGTGAAGGCGGGGGCGCCCCGAGGTCGGGGAGCGGGGTGGGGGCACCTGTCTTTGCCGGGGACGGCGGGTATGGTTTTCTCGCATCCGTGACCCTGCTTCCTAGTTCCACGCTGTGAATGTACAGAAACTGAGCGACCTGCGTTAAACCCACCGGGACACCGCGCTTCCCGAGACACCGCGCTTCCCGAGACACGGCGCTGCAGGACAGCGGTGACAGGCAGCGGTGACAGGCAGCTGCCAGGGCGGGACGGGGCCGGGCGTGAGGCCGGCCGGGGGCGGGGGGGGGGGGGGGGAGGGGGCAGGCGGGCCGGGTCGTGGGCGCAGCAAGCGGCGCAGTGTGGCTCGCGGGGCTCGGTCTGGCCTGGCCTGGTGTGAAGGAGGCCCTGAGGGCCGGCTCCGCCTTGACCCGGGCTTTGGAGTCCGGTGCCCCTGACTCCGCAGCTGCTTTCTGGGAAACACGAGGGAGGGAACAAGAGTCACCCCACAGCGTCCGCGACTCCGCAGGCGACCTACGGCCCAGCCACCGCGGGGTTCCCTCATGTCCCCAAACTCCCTGCACTTCCCAGCCTCGGGGCCTCTGCACATGCTGTTCCCCCACCATGAACGCCTATCCCTTGTCTCATCGGACACGCCTTAAGACCCGGTGCAAATGTCACCCCGTTTCCGGAAAATTCCCGACACCCACCTGTACTGGTAAGCAGCGCTGGCTCTGCCAGGTCTGGCCCTGCGGTGCTTTGTCACGGGCGTGGGTGTCACTCCCGCCGCAGGTGGGCCCCGGGGCTGGGTCCTTCCACAGACACGGCGCGCACTCAGCAAAGGGTTTCGATGTGGAGATGGCCGGTGAGCACCCCAGCCGCTGACGTCTGCCCCAGGAGGGTCCGCACGTCCCGCCTGCGCCCCCCAGCTCCCCCCCCCCCCCCCCGCAGGGCCGGCCTCTCCGTGGGCGGCAGGTCCCGGGCAGCGCCCTGTTGTCTTGTGAGAGGAAACTGTCTCGTTCTCATGGCGGCTGCTCCCACGTCACGCAAATCCTCACCCTCCGTGGCCTGGGAAGAGCTGGCGGTTCATTTAGCGGGTGGGAGGCCCCGGTGCACACCCAGCCAGAGCCGCAGCGGCAGCGGGAGGAGCGGGAGGCCTGGGCGCGGGGGCCCCAGGGGCGAGCAGCACACCCCCCCCCCCCCGCCTCGGCCTCGCCTGCAGGTGGTGCCCGTTTGCCCGAGCCTTGCAGTCTTTCCGAGCCCTTTCACACCGTCTCCCCGGGCATCCTCACCACGCCCTCAGGGGGCATGCAGGAGTGCTCCCCGTATCCCGACTGGGCCCCGCCAGGGTGAGAGGTGGGGGGGGGGGGGCTGTCTCACGCTGCGGCGGGAACAGAAGATGCACGGGGTCCCCGAGCAGCAGGACACGCGGGAAACCACGGTGGGTAAGGGCTGCCGACCCCGCAACCTGAGACAGGCGTCTGGGGGGCGGGGGACGCGGGTGGCTCAGCCTTTGTAAGGCGGCCTGCTCTCTTGCTGCTGGTTGGGCCTCCTCGACCCAGCCCTCCCGTCCCCTCCCGCGCGTGGGGACCAGTGGAGCGCCCCCGAGTGTGGTTGCCAGGCTGGGTTGTCCGGGTGTGCCCTGCTAGGGGCACCAGCCTCCGCTCCGTTTCCATGGTGAGCATCCAGGACTGTGCCATGCGTTTCCATGACTGCCCAGCAGAGGGCAGTCGCATGTCATGCCAACCAAGCCGGGTGTCAGACCCCCCAGGGGCAGGGCAGTGTCCTAAGGGAGAGACGCCCCCTCCTAACTGCCCCGAAGGCAGGCGCAGAGAGGGGGCGACACTGAAGGGGACGCCCCACCCCTTCTGACTGGGCGGCCAAGTGAAGGTCCCCACCACCGAGTGTCGGTGAAGGTCCAGGGGACCCGGAAGAGCTCTCTGCTGGGAGGGGTGGACATCGGAGCACCCCCACTTTGGAAGCTGTTGGGCAGCTCGTCCTCTAGCCGAACCCACAAATACCCATGACCCAGACACCCATGAAGTGCACACCGGCAGCGTGGGCACGGACGTGCAGAGCAACGAGTTCCCGGCGCCCACAGGCACGCTGGGGTGACAGCCCACACGGGGGAGCGCGTGCCACCGGCCACGAAGGACAGCGAGGAGGTGTGTCCGCACGGCGAGCCCAGACGGGCCAAACCGACAGGCTGCTGCTGTGCCCGCAGCCTGCAGGACCTCATGAAAGTGACAGTAAGGAGGCCGGCCGCGTGGCTCAGTGGCTGAGCGTCGACCTATGAACCAGGAGGTCAGGGTTCGATTCCCAGTCAGGACACGTGCCGGGGTTGCGGGCTTGATCTCCAGGGAAGGGGGGTGCAGAGGCAGCCGATCCCTGATTCTCTCTCGTCATTGATGTTTCTCTCTCTCCCTCTTCCTTCCCTCTGAAATCAATAAAAATATATTTTTAAAAAGCAAACAAAACAGTAAGGAGACGAAACCAGGAGAGAAGGGAGCATCCGTGGGGTTTTGTTTGTATGAAACGCAGAGCAGGCGAAGCTCATCGGTGTGCCAGAGGGACGGCCGTTGCCCTGAGGGGCGTGGGTGGGGACCAGGGTCCTGGGCGTGTGGTTGACCCCGGGTGGCGGTCTCGTGGGCGGGTCCAGCGTAGGCCGTGCACCTGCCACACGCCTCTCTGGGCTGAGCAGCAAGGTCACGGGGAGCGTCCGTGTGCGCTGGGCAGGGACGGGCCTGGCGGAGGAGGGAGGAACCCACCAGGCCCCTGCACCGCCGCCTCCCGGCGTGACGCTCACTCCAGAACCACGGGCTCATGGACGGTGTGTGGTCCCCGAGGAAAACCAGCCCCTGACTGGCCGTGCCCACAGGCCAGCTCGCTTCCGGCTGCCGCACACGGGCCTCGCGCCCCCCACACGCAGGCCTGTGTGTCGGGGTCCTGCCAGCCCCCCAGCGGCTGCAGCAGCCGCAGCGCCGCCTTCATGCCCGGGAGCGGCGGGGACTCGGGCGGGAGTGGTTGCTCTGGGCGCACAGCCTGCCCGGGGCCCCTCCGTCCTGGCTGGACCCGGACCCGGAGCCTGAGTGTTCCCGTGAAAGCGGCCATGGCCGAGGCCCGCGCCGCGCCATCGCGGACTTTGCCACATGAAGAAAAATAAGTTACCTGTGACACAGCAAGGCCACTCCTGAGCATGGACCCAAGAGGATGGGAAACATACGCCCACATGCGTGGGATCGTCAGGGCGGCACGGTTCAGACAGGCCGAAGCTGGAAACAGCCCAACGGCCCCCGAATGGGGAACGGACGCTGCCGTTCCCGGGCCTGGGACACAGGTCCCCACGGCCCCGGGGACTCGAGTCAGCTGACACGTGTGTTCTGCAGCCAGAGTCCGAAATGAAGCTGCTGGAAGGACCACGTCCCCCGCCCCCGCCTGCCATCACGTGGCTGTCTCCTCTCTGGTGTCCCCTGAGGACCCGTCACGGGGCTCGCTCCACGGGGGCCTGTTCTAACTCTGCACCCGCGAGAACTCGGTTTCCAAACAAGGTCACCGCCCCCGTTTGGGCTCGACGCCCACGTACCTTGTTGGGCGGACTCCGTTCAGCCTGTGACGATGGATGGGCGCGATGCAGCCGCCCACACGTCGGGCTGTCCCGCAGCGATGAGGGAACACAATGCCGAGACATGTTGCAACCAGTGAAACCTGACAGCGCGGCGCTGAGAGAAGCCGAAGGCCGAGGTCACGCTGTGTGGGTCCCTGTGAAACCCCGGAACAGGCACAGCGTGGAGGCGGGAAGCGGCTCAGAGGCCGGATGGAGGAGGAAGGGGAGGGGTCGCGGGAGTGCGTTCCTTTCTGGAGTTGGACGGGTAGGAGTCGAACACCATCGTGACTGCTAACCACGCCTGAACGGTCGCCTTAGGAGGGTGACTGGCCGGCCAGCTCTGTCTCAAAGGGAAGAGAGGCCTGTGCAAAGGATGAGAGCGGGCTACCGGCTGGGCGGGAGGGACCCAAACCCGTTCACCCAGATGCTCTCAGAACATACCGTTTAGAGAGGATCTCAGCACCCAACGGCGGACAGCAGCCTGATTAGGGAGCGGAGGGCCGTTCCCGGGAGGAGAGGCGGAGCTGCGGACGGGCACAGAGGAGCGCGCCGCCGTCAGCCACGGGGAGGGCACAGCACGCCCCGCACGCAGCGCCGCCCGCACCGCGTGGCTGAGGCGACGCAGTGACCACGCCCGGCGCCGAGAGGTGTGGGAGCCTGATCGCCCCCACGTGGCTGGCGACACGGGACAGCCACTCGGGAAGAGGGTGACAGTTCCTTACGAAACTGAACACGCATCTGTCATACGCCCTGAGAGGACCCTCGTGGGCGTTCACGCAGAAACCAGATCTCGTGGGCGCACAGACACCTGCACGGCTATTGGCGACAGCTTTTTCCTTCTTTTTTAATATGTTTTTATTGATGTCAGAGAGGAGAAGAGGGAGAGAGAGAGAGACGTCACTGATGAGAGAGAATCACTGATCGGCTGCCTCCGGCACACCTCACACTGGGGATCGAGCCCACGATCCAGGCATGTGCCCTTGACTGGGAATCGAACCCGGGACCCTTCGGTGTGCGGGCAGACTCTCTGACCATCGAGCCACACCGGCCAGAATAAGCACATGCTATCTTCTAAGAAGAGACCGGGGGGGGGCGGGGGGTTCTGGGAAGTCAGGGGGACCACGGACACGGCGGGCCCGGTGATGGAGACGTAGCGCTGGGGTCGGGTTGGTTCCGATCAGCAGGGTCCCCCGGCGCTTCCCCCGCCAGGCTCGGGCGACTGCGGCAAACGGAGCCGTGGCCCTGACAGCCGGCGTCCCCTCCTCAGAGAGCCCCGAGGAGGGGGAGCTGCCCAGAGAGAGGAACGGAGGTCCGCTTCGCACTAAAGCAGGGCCGGGCAGGCCGCGAAGCTGCAGAGCTCGGCGTCTGGCCGGGCGACACCCAGAGCCCTGTGAGCCCCCGGGGAGCAGGCGGGGGTCCGGGGGCCATTCGCAGAGGCAGCTCGCTCCCTTCCCCGAGGACAGGGCCGCGGGGGTCGTGCGTTGGGGCTTCTGCCCAGCGAGTGACATCCTCGTGACGAGGCCCTGGTGTCGCTCCGCGGGCGCTGGACACAGCGGGCGGGGCGCCGGGAGCCTGCAGAGCCGTGATGAAGGCGCTGTTGTTGCCGGAAAAGGCCTTGAGGCCTCGGGCGGGGTCCTGTCGGCTCCGTCCTGCTCACCCCTTTTTTTTTTTTTTTTTTTTTTTAATATATTTTATTGATTTTTCACAGAGAGGAAGGGAGAGGGATAGAGAGTTAGAAACATCGATGAGAGAAAGACATCGACCAGCTGCCTCCTGCACCCCCCCCACTGGGGGATGTGCCCGCAACCAATGTACATGCCCTTGACCGGAATCGAACCTGGGACCCTCCAGTCCGCAGACCGACGCTCTATCCACTGAGCCAAACCGGTTTCGGCTCACCCCTTTCTTAAACCGAGGACGTAAGCACTGGCTCCGGGTGAAGAACCAGGGGGGCCACCAGACGTCCCCAAAAACCGGCAGCCCCTGGGGGCGGCCACCCCCCAGCATGTCCGAGCGGCTCCTGGACGACCAGCTTCCGGGACCACGGAGACCAGTGTCCGCTCCTCCCCAGCTCCGCGGTCCCGGCGTCTGTGAGTCCTTCGCCTCACACACCCGCCCAGAGCCCGTCCACACCCTCCCTGGGCGCACCCCGAAGGCAGCGGCTGTGGAGGGCGCGGGCTCTTCGCAGCCACCACTGCTCCGGGGGTGCACCTGCGACAGAGCTGCCCCCGGCCTCGGGGCTCCCCTGGGAAAGGGGGGACACCTACCTGGCCGGGCCGCGTCCTGAGGGTTCAGTAAGGACCTCAGTGACGGATCCACGGAGGACAGAGCCACGCTGGGTGCCACGCGCGAGGCTGGGGTGCAGCAGGTGGATGACCCCCACAATCAACGCGGGCGGGTCAGAACCACCTCTCAGCTGACAGCCCCGCGCAGAGCCGCTCGGGCGGGCACTGTGGGCACCTGAGGAGTGGCGGCCCCTCCCGCCACCAGCTCTGCTCCGTGGGGCTGCGCCGAGGGCTGGGACACAGGACCGCAGACGGCGGCTTACACGGCGGCAGTCTCTTCCCACGTCCCGGGGGCTGGACAGCGCACGTCGGGTCCTGCAGCGTCTGTCTCGGCAGCGCTCTCGGCCTGGCGTGCGGACGGCCCCCTCACCCCGACCTCCGTGAGAGACGGAGACAAGGACACCGATCCTGTGGGTCAGGCCCACCCTCGGACCTCACTCATTCTTCATCGCTTCCTCAGAGACCCGGCTCCAAACGCAGCCGCGGGGGGGTCAGGGTTCGGCACAGGAACCTCGGAGGGACCTCGGAGGGACCCTAAGAATCCGTGCATCGCGAGGGGGCCCCTGCCTCGCACAGCGCCCGCGTCGGTCTCCAGGGCGCATGAGCCGGCTGCCCAGGCCTCACCCAGGCCTCCCGTCTTCCCAGCT
Source organism: Eptesicus fuscus (assembly GCF_027574615.1). Classification (NCBI taxonomy): domain Eukaryota; kingdom Metazoa; phylum Chordata; class Mammalia; order Chiroptera; family Vespertilionidae; genus Eptesicus; species Eptesicus fuscus. Next base: position 106,574,423 of record NC_072478.1, on the reverse strand, counting down.
GGCCAACCGGCGGGTGCGCATGGCCTCCCCTGGCCGTTTCTCCACAGCGAAGGCAGCGGGTCCTCGCCTGCAGCCTGAGCCCCTCCCGCGCTCCCAGCCCCAAACCGCCACATTAACCCTTACGGCCTCACGCGTTCACTGGTGAGCGTGACGTCCAGCAGCTGCGGGTGCCCGACCGTCCGCTGTGACTCACTCGGTGCCACGCCGCGAGGTGGGTCCTGCGGCTGCTCCCCTTCAGAGAGCTCAGGCGCCGCGGGAGACGCCCACAGGTCACAGGGGAAGGCCGTGGCAGGACTGACCCCAGACAGCGACCGATGCACCAGGAATGACCCCTGCCCAGCCGCCGGGCCAGCTGAGGAGTGAGGCGGGGGTCGGGGGGGGGATGCCTGGAACGCCACCTCTTCCCAGAGCCCAGTGTGTCTTGAAGAGGTGAGAGGGGCCAGCAGTTCAGCACCCGTTTTCCGCTAAGGAGCAGCATGTGAAACTAAGAGCATGCTGAAGGCGGGACTGGGTTTCAGCCAACGGGCCCGGGGAGTCTTCTTTCTCTTGCCCCTTGGGGTTCGGAGGTGGAGGAGCCGGGGAGACCTGGCTCCCAGCAGGCCCCACCCCACTAGGCCCCCACTCCCCCCTGCGCTCTCATTGCCACGTTGCAACGTTCTCTTTCTCTTCATGGGGGTGTTGTCCCGGTGACATGGCTCTGGCTTCCTGGTGACCCTGACACACCCGGAGGCCCCGGCTGAGGACCTCGAGGGCAGGTATTGCTCCACAGTGTGGGCCATCCCTGCACGGAGGCTCAGCTCACGTCTGAGTGACACCGTGTCCCACAGACTCAGTGCTACGGCTGGTTTGTCGCCGGCAGAAGGGAAGCTGTGAGGCGACCTCACTGTTGTCATCTCAAAGTCGCCAAGCACGCCCCCCCAGCCCCTCCGTCTGCCCAGCTGCTCACGTCCCTCAGCTCCGCCTCCCACACACGGTCAGACCCTCCCGAGATCTGCTCGGAGGCCAGAAGCCTCAAACCCTCCTTCGGCCGAGGTGCCCCGGGTGGCGATGCCTCGCGTCTGCTCCTTTGCAGCGGGGCTGTGTCCCCAGCGCCCCGCAGCTGCCCATGCTGGGTGCAGGCAGTTAAATGTGATCAGGCCGCAGGCATGGCTCCGTGGTTGAGCATCGACCTATGAAGCAGGAGGTCACAGTTCGATTCCCATTCAGGGCACATGCCAGGGTTGAGGGCTCAATCCTCGTGCAGGAGGCAGCCAATCAATGATTCTCTCATCAATGATGTTTCTATCTCTCTCCCTCTCTCCCATACTCTCTGAAATCAATAAAAATATATTTAAAAAATAAAAATACATGTGACCAAATGACTGCATGAACATTTTCCCCAAAACAGGAACCTCCCCCCTCCTCCCCTCGCCGGGTGCCCATCCAATCGTCCTGGGGGAGATCGCTCAGGGAGAGCTGCTGGGCTGACTCACACTCCTCATTTCCCCGGAGCCTGGGGGACCCCCAGGCCCGCCCTGGACGCCAGGGCAGGGAGGGGCAGCTGTGTGTCCAGGCGCCGTTCAATTCCCGTCCTGCACTGCCACCTCCAGGGCACCCGGCACGCTCCAGGCCGAAGGGAGCTGCGCAGACTTGGCTGGGAGACCACCGCTGCCCTCTCGCGGGGTTTCTAATCCCACAAAGGCCAGCGCCCCAGCAGCTCGCTCACCACTGATCCCCCAGCGGTGCGGGGCGCCACCTGCTGCTCGTCCAGCTGGGAGCTGGCAGGACCAGGGAGTGCCCCAGGCCAGTGCCTCCGGGTGAGGTGGCGGCAGCTCCCCCGCAGGCTGGGCCGGGCCTGGGGGTCTGCGTGTCTCGCCAGCCCCAGGCGTCGGTGCTGCTGGGCTGGGCTGCGCAGGGTGGATGCTGGCATTCTGAGTGTGGCCCAGGCAGGACCACAGCCTCGGCCGCGGCTCCGAGGACGTTGCGCCCACGACGCTCAGGTGGCAGCCCCGGCATCGCCCCGCCTTCTGAAAGGTACAGTCTCAGCCCCACCGACCTCCTGGCCCGGCATCTGTGCTTAAACCCATTTCCCGGTGACGCGTGGCCCAGGAACGGCCGGTCCTCAGGCCGACGCCCACATCCAACCACCTGCGGGCTTTTTAAGATCGCTGCCCTGGGGGTCCCTGGGACCCCGATTTCCCTGCACTGGGTGCGACCTGCAGATCGGGGTTTTACTCCCCAGGCAAACCCAATAAAACAGTTGGAGAGCTTGCTTTATGTTCAAATGCTCATCAATATTCTATTACATTTTACTCATCTTTTTATTAATATTTATTAGAATTCTTTTCTCCAGGGAAGGTACACAAACAGCCAAGGAGCCCGTGAGCAGACACACAACGTCATTCGTCATCAGGGAAACGCAGACCCGACCGCGGGAGCCCCGCCCCGACGGCACAATTTTAGAAACGGAACCGAACCGGGCGGGGAGGGTGCGCAGCCATGGCAGCCGCCCCCTGGCGCAGAGAGAACCCCCTCCCCCCAGGCGCAGCGCCCCTCACAGAGTCTGGCACTCCGCCATTTCCCAGGCTCCACGCAGGGCACCAGTCCCACGAAGCGCGGGACCAGGGACTTGTCCTGTCGGGTCCTCAGCACCCACGTCCCAGCTGGGCCTCCCAACCTGCAGCTGCGGTGAGGACACCTGCGGACACCCCACCCTTACACCCCCCAAGGGGCTTCATCCTAAAGTCGGGTCCGTGCTGGGGGACAGGGGCGCCACCCAAGGGCGGGCCTCGGGACGCTGGCCGTCGCCCTGGAGCCGAGGCGAGGTGGGAACCAGCCGTTTCCAGAGGACTCCTCACAGCTGGGGGCACCGAGGGCGGCCAGAGCCTGGCACTTCTCACTCTCGCCCACGACGAGATGGGAGACAGTGGGGAGGCATGGGCCCACCTGTGACGTGGGCCTGGGCGCCGTGAGGGCCGTGTTCACGTCCATGAGTGTCGGGCGTGTCGCAGGGCTCAGCGAGCAGCAGGTGGGGAGACGGAGGTCACCCTGCCCAGTGAGCGCTGAGCGGGTCCACCGCCTGGCTCCGGGATGCACTGCCGCCCCCTGTGGGCTCGGCCCAGGCCGATGCCTCGGACGCCGCATTGAGGAGAGGAGCCAGGCTGGGTGGGCGAGGCCCACAACAGACCACAGCCGAGGGCGAGCCGGCCGGGAGGGCCCTGAGGGTCTGGAGGAGAGGCTGGCGGCTGCGTTAGGGGAGCAGTGCTCCCTGGGCCTCTCTGAGGGACTCTGGGCCACAGCGAGCCCCCGGCGGGCCGGGCAGGGAGGGGAGGAAGGCCGTGGGGGCGGGCTCTGGGCCACTCGGTCCCTCTGTGCCAAGAGCCCAGGTCCCTGGGCAGTGACTCTAACACACGGCTCCAAGTCTTTGACACGCTGCCCACCGAGAAGGGGCCCCGTGTCCTTAACCTGGCCGGCTTACAAACGGGAAAGCAGGACCATGTGACCTTGAGAGTGCGTCCCAAGGACCACGTCGTCTCTCCGCCTGGAGCCTTGCCGGGCAGGAGGCCACAGGTGGGCGCTCCAACGGAGGGCAGCATCGCCTGCCAGCCCGGACGTCCAGCCTCCAGGTGCCCACGGCCCCCACCGACCTCTGTGGGCCGCACGAGACCCCAAGCAAGCGTGGCCCGCGGAGCCCAAGCGGACTCCTGGCGCATGGAACTGCAAGCCAGCCATGGCTGTTAGCTGGAGGATGACGCTGCAGCGTCCCGGAGTGCCTCTCTGCCCTCACCTGAAACCCGCCCGACGCTCCCCACCTGGTCCTTTTCTGCTCCTCAATCACTCCACTGGCTCTGGCCTCTGCCCTGGCCACCCTCTCCCCGCCCTCCTCCCAGCCTTCCATGGCCGCTGGCTCCACGGCCCCCTCAGAGCCCCCCGGGGTCGCCTGGTCGGGTTAGACCCCCGGCCCCGCCGCCGCCGCCCCAGGCCCTGTGGCTTGTTCATGGCTCTGCCTGTGCCGGGACAGGGAGCCCCTGAGAGGGGAGTCTGCACCCCCTGCCCCTGCAGAGCCTGGCATGACGTCAGCGTGGGCACGTGCTGACGAAACCCGCGCAGGAACTGGACGGGAGGGACCGCGAGGGCCCAGCTGGTGCGCTCCGGGCCGAAGGTCGGGTCGGAAGGTCGGGTGGAGAGTTCGGGGAGCTGGGCAGGGTGAGGGGCCGGGCCTTCTAGGGCCGCTGGGGACACTGCGGGGCCTCACGCTGGGCTGGGAGAACGCAGCCCACAGCGGACTCCTGCTGTCCCAGGGTGGCGGTGCCCACTGTGTCAGCGCCACGTTCCCGTCACCCACTCTAGGCACCAGGGCCTCCGGCGGGCAGGGGCGCAGCGGGGTCTCCGGGGACAGGGGCCGGGACAGCAGCTGGGGCGGGTCTCGGCCCCCCTTCACGGGCGAGGACCCGGGCTCCGAGCAGCCGGGCGGCCTGCCCGGGTCCCAAGCCGGGGAAGGTCAGGCCGGGGTCGGGCCGGGCGGCGGGGCCCCACCGCATCCGGCTCTTCTCGGCCACCGCCCTTCCCGGCCCTTCCCGTCCGCGCGACCCCGCCCTGGCCGCCAGTGCGCACGCGCCAGAGCCCGCGGTGCAGGGCGCATGCGCGTTGGGAGCCTGGCGAGGCAGGCTCCGCTCCGACCGGGTGTGAGTCCGCGATCCGGGGTTTGGGCTCCGCCAGGGGTTCTGTTTATAAACACACAGCGAGGTCGCCGGCGGCCTGGGGTAAACCTTAAGGTAGGGGAGTCGGAGGTCAGGGGTCAACGGGGACGCCGGCGGGGAGACCGATCCCTTCGCCTTCGCGGGCTGCTGACTGCGTGGCGTGGCCGGCCTAGCGGTCCTGCCGCGGTCCCGAGCTGCCGGGCGCCACGTGGTACGCACGTGGTCCGGCCCCGGCGCGGCGGCCTCCCCTCCCCCACGGCGCCGGCGCCCCCTGGCGGCTACCGGGCGCCCCGCCGCCCAGCGCGCCTGCGCACAACGCGTCCGCCGGGTCTTCCGGTCTGAGCGGGCGCGGGGCGTGGGGTCGGCGGCGTCCTCGTGACAGCTGCGCCTCAGCCGGGCGGGGGGGAGGGGGTCCCGGCGGGCGGGGCAACCCGCCAAGGTCGCGCGAGCCGGCCGGCGAGGCTGGCGGACCCCGGGAGCGGCCTCCGCAGTCCACGTGGGCCGGGCCGGGCGTGTCCGAGGCGGGCGGGGTGGTGAAGCCGGTTGAATGAATCCGCGCTCCCGGTCGGGCGGGGTCGGACGGGGGGAGGGGGCAGGGGGCCGAGAGGAGGAGCAGAATGGGGGGGCGGGCCGGGGAGCCTCCCGACCTGAGACCCAGTTCCGGTTCCTAGTCCGCGCGGAACAATGCTCTGCGCCCGTTTACGGGCGAGCGGCGGAGATGAAAAGCCCGCAGGGCCGTTTCCGGTCTCCATCGCCCCGCCTGCTCGAGGGGCTAACGGATGAGGTTCCGCCTGGGAGACGCCCGGCCCGCGGGAGCGCGGGGTCTAAGGGCCTGTGGCGGCTGCCGCCCTCCCGCCTCTGCCCCGTCCGTCCCTGAAAGGACCCGGGCGGCGTGGCGGCGGGGAGTGTCCGGGACGCCGCGCTCCAGCCACATCGCAGGGGCAGGGCCAGCGCCGCCGGCCGCGCACAGGAGCCCTGGAAGGGGTTACACCGTCAGGGAGGTCCCGGGGGCACCGGCCGGCGCGGGCGGGCGCGCACAGTTACTGTGAACCTCACGCAGACACGATCCAGCACAGGGCGCCCCGGCGCGGCTGACTGTCGCATGGCGTGGCCCCCACCCGCTGTTCTCGGGTCCACGTGCTGTCAGATGGAGTGTGACGGGCGCTGGGTGACACTGTTAGTAAGAGGGAGCCACAAAGACCAATCTGCACTCCGGGCCTGAGCCCACGTGGGACCCGCACGGGGGAAGGTCCCCTCCGGCCGGGCTCTGGCTGTGGGTTTCCTTCCCACTTGAGCTCCCCTGCGCCTGGGAGCCCGGTCCAACCCCGTCCACAGGCCGGCATTCTCCCCCCCGGTCACGGTCACGGTCACGGAGGCCCGGCCGCCCTGGCGCCTCTGCTCTTGTCGGTGCGACTTCACCGAGGAAGACGAGGGTCTCCGGGCCCAGGCCCAGCCCGAGCGCCTGCAGGCCCAGCAGCCCCGGGCGCATCTTCCCGGGCCGCTCAGGTGGGAGGTTGGCGGGCGAAGACGAGACCTCGCAGGCTTGAGGCTGGGTTCCCAGCCAGCGGCCCAGCGCCCCTTGGAGCTGCTTTGTGCTGAACAAAGGCCCGAATCAGGCTGCTGCTCTATTGAATCTGGAGGTGGTTCCTATTAATCACTCCCTGTGTGACTCAGAGGCCAAAAAAGGAGTCAGACCGAACCTCTTTCCTCAGCAGGAAGAGGGTTCCCGAGGGGCCTGAGCAGAGAGGTCCCAGCCCCTGGCCAGCGTGACACAAGCAAGACGCTGGGCCTCCCAGACTCAGGCCACAGCCGCTGCTGGCCGCCCAGAGGGCGAGCTGGGAGGTGGCCAGTGGCCAGGGCTCCCTGCCTGCAGCCCCAACGGGTTTTGTTTTAGAAACCAGAGACCCAGTTAAGCGGTGTTTTAAGTTAGATGCTCACCAGGAGGCTGGAGAGAAAGCAAAAAGCCCATTTCTCTTCCTCCTCAGACATAACCTTGAACCCCAACTCCTTTGTCTCTCTCCCCTGTCGCTGCTGTGCGTTATCCTGTGATACTGCGTCATCCACTCATCTTCAACGATGACGTTTGGCTTCTCTTTAAACAGAAGAGCAAGCCATCACTTCCCGGCAAACCTGTCCCCCGGGGCCCCGCCGCTGTGGGAGGCCTGCTCGGGGTGTCCGCTTACGGAGAGCGGGGCCAGCCGCCGCGGGTCCTTCCGGCACGAGGCTCGGTCTAGGTGGTTATGGCTCCGTGTGGAAGCGCGTTCTTTTCCATGAACATTTAATTTTTAACACGAAGGGAAAGGCTGGCTTGAGGACCATCCGAACCCGGGACCGGGGCAAGGCCTTAGCTTAAAGAGCAGGTGGATACAGACCCAGCGATTCGTGGAGAAGGCGTCGTCCTTGGCCCAGCTGGAGGGGACCAGGGCAGGAGGGTTGGGGGGCGGGAGGGCCTGTGTCCAAGTGTAGACCTGCCTGCTGGTCTGGGGAGTCAGACGGGGCACAGACCACAGCGGGGGCGGGGGGCGGGGGGCAGTGGCATCCCCTCCGGTGGTCAGCGCGCTTCTCACCGAGAAACGAGTTTCAGGACCTGACGTGTGGCCGGCGGTGCCCGCTCGCCCTCACAGGTTAACAGAACGAAGTGCCTGGACTCGGCTTCAGGGCAGATACGCCCGCCCCTCGCCCGGATCAGACGCCGGGACGCCCTGCCCGGCAGCTAGGAAGCCCTGCACCGTGGGCCGCGTGAGCTAGGCGTCTAATGAAGTAAAATGCCGCTGATCCCAGAGCGGGTTCTCACCCCGCTGGACGGCTCCCTAAGGCCCCATCGCCGGGGAAGGTAGGCAGCGCGGGTGCCGCTGCAGCCCCACTGCTGTTCCGGGTGCCGGGCGGCGGCCGGTCTCGGCCAGAAACGCCACCGAGAACTGCAACGCCGTGCCATTTGCTTTACACTTTGCAGCACAAAACGGTGTGCAGGGCCCCCCAAAACAATTCAGAGGCATCCCCCCGCCCCCCGTCTCCGCACGGACTTCGTTTCCCCGAGGATGCTGACCTCCGAGCCCACCTCAGGATTCCGCGGGGGGGCGCGAGGGAGGTGGGCTCAGGCACTCGACGCCCCCGCCCCCGGAGCCCCTCCAAAGCGAAGTGCCACCTCCGCCGGAGCAGCTGACGGGGCGTGCCGTGTGTGCAGTGCTGTCCGCCGGGCTCGCTGTGACAGGGACACGCGTGTCACGGGGAGCGGAGACAGGACACGAGACGGTGCGCCATCTGAGGAAACGCACCGAACCAGCGGGAGCAGCCGGCGGGGGGAGTCTGGGATCCGGTTCTTTTACCCGTTTTCTTCCTGGTTTCCTGCAGTGTGTGGGGTGCATTTCTAACCAAGTGTCGTTTTCAAAATGAAATTCAACAGAAACTGGAACCACCCTCTGATGCTCTTTCTCCCGTGCTCCCGTTTTTGTGTGGTTTGTGGTCCAAGTCCCTGTCCCGGTGAGGGGCGTGGGCAGGGGGACACGGAGGCGCCCTCGGAAGCCTGGCGGTGGCAGCAGGCCGGTGGCAGCCGTGGGGCCTCGGGCGATGCCGCGGGACGGTTGGTGGTCAGCGGAGTGAAGGGCAGGACCCCGGCAGCCTCCGGTGTCCACGCTGCCCCCCCCCCATTCACTCGGCCCCGCTGGGCCTGGGAGGCGCCGAGCCTATGAGGACACTTCCAACAGGTGCTGTTTGTCCGCCTTCCGGGAGGCGGGGGTGGCCGCGCCGTAACTGCCCACCGTGTGCGAGCGGAGGTCGCAAGGCTCAGGGTGACCGACCCTCCCCGTTCACCTGGACTTCCTGGGGCTTAGCCATGACGTCCTGCGTCCCGGGCGGCTCCTTGTATTCAGTTCTGCGGTGCCCGGTGTAGACCTGCCTGCTGGCGGGTGAGGCTGGGACAAGGCACAGGCCACAGGGAGGTGGGGGTGACGGCCACGTGGACCGATTGCCTTGTCTCGTTGGTGCGAAGTGATCTCTGACCCGGGAAGAGCCGAAACTCCCGGACCTCCTCAGGTACCGCACCTCCCGCCTGGGACTATTGCTGCCCACGGCCCAGCACACGCGTGTGGTAAACGTGCTAGAGAGAGTCGCACCTTAAGGTTCCGGCCCCTCGCGTTGGCTCCTGCGCCCAGAGAGCATCTTCCTGCCGGTGCCTCCCCAGAATCCTTTGCTGTGGCAGGTGTGCTGTGGCGCCTGCCCAGCGGCCCTCCCTCCCGCTCCTTTCTCTGCCGGAGAGCCAGGCGTTGTCTCGGTACCCAGGCCCCGGCAGCGTCGGGACAGGAGCCCAGCTCCTGACGGTCAGGATTGGACTGGAAGGCTTGGTGGTCTGCCGGCCGGTGCGGCTCGGTTGCGCGTCATCCCGTGCACCGAAAGGTCGCCGGGCTGATTCCCGGTCAGGGCACAGGCCTGGGTTGTGAGCTCCCCCCTCAGTGGGGGGCGTGCAGGAGGCAGCCGATCCATGATTCCCTCTCACCATCGATGTTTCTCTCTCTCCCGCTCCCTTCCTCTCTGAAATCAATGAAAATATATTTTTTAAAAGAAGATGCATGAAGCAAAAGTGGTCTCGGAACCTGGTTCATGAGCACGCGGTGGGAGGGCTGCCTCGAAATCACAAGAGTCAGTCCGTCGAGGACAGGAAGCCAGATGCTGGAGAAAACGGGCCGGGCGGCGCCACTGATCCGGCTGCCCTTCCCCGTCCCGTCGGCGAGGCCGTAAATCTGTCGGTGCTGGAGCCACGTGGCG